>NC_139018.1:151938337-152385447 GCF_964374135.1 Grampus griseus
TGAAGCAGCAGAGCCCTGCGTGCACACGTGTACATGCACACACACACGCATGCACCCAGGCCCATCCCTAGGTGACTTAGTCTTTACCTGCCACCCCAGCTGCTCTCATGGGGGGTGGGGAGGGGACTCCCAGTGATTCTCCTCGTCTCCGTTGGGTGAACGGACCTCGTGGGTAAATGACCTTTCGGGGGACTTTTCTAGCCTAGCAAAGCAGGTAGAAGGGAATTTTCTCTGGAAACTACCTAGTAGTTGAGTATCCTAAGAATTTATCCAGCCTTCTTTGAGAAGGTCAACGCAGTTCTTCATTCTCAAAAGCAAAACAAAACAAACAAGGACAAGTTTCAAGGCTGGTAAGTGGCTGGTCATAAGGCACGGAAAAGAAAAGCCTGCAGGGCTTCCCTGGTGGCGCAGTGGTTGAGAGTCCGCCTGCCGATGCAGGGGACACGGGTTCGTGTCCCGGTCCGGGAAGATCCCACATGCCGTGGAGTGGCTGTGCCTGTGAGCCATGGCCGCTGAGCCTGCGCGTCCGTAGCCTGTGCTCTGCAACGGGAGAGGCCACAACAGTGAGAGGCCCGCGTACCGCAAAAAAAAAATAAAAACAAAAACAAGAAAAGGCTGCAGGTGTAGCAGGAACACCGACACCGAGAGGTTCACTTATTCTAGATTTTTTGGCTCACAGATCTCTCCAAAACACCAACAAACTCCATGGCGATTGTGTCTACTAGTTGCTTCCCATGCAGATATGTCTTGTTTCCTGAACAATACATAAAGCATTTGTAGTCAGATGCCACAAACTTCTCCCAATCCCGTGGCCCCAGCCTGAAGCTCAGCATAGGGCTGGTTAGGTGTGGTGCAAATTAGGATCTTGATTTGGCTAGACATAGTGATCACTTGAGAGGCTCTTAAGAAACTGCAAAGCCTAAATCCTGCCCAGCAGTTCTGACCAAATGGGGTTTACACATCGGATGTTTGGAAAATGTCCTCTGGATGGTTCTCATGTGTCCCTGATGCTGAAAACCAGTGATCTGTATCATGGTTCAGGTTAAGTAATCAGTTTTGCATATTCACTCGTTTTTTCCCCCCTAGATTATCCAGCCTATCAGCCTGGGATCTCAAGTTATTGAAACCCAGGACATAACAAACCTGATTGAAATAGCCAGGAGGCTAAGGCCTGGCTTTCCATGAGGCTCAGTGGAAGAAACGCGTGGGTGACCAGGTCTTGCGCCAGAGGGTTTCCTGCTGAAGTTGCTTCACTTCAGCAACTCTTATTGGCCCATGAGGCCTTCCAGTTCTCTCCATACATCCTCATTTGATCTCTCATTGCTTTGGGAGGATTATGGAAACGACTGCTGTTTTAACCCACGGTCCATTTACAAGGCATCCCGGGCCAGGCTGTTTCTGCAGGGAGCTCATCCCATCCACGTTACCTGGAGGCTGTAGCACCTGCCAAGACCCATAAGTTTCTTCTCCTTTTGGTGCCTCTCCTCCAACCTCCAGCATGGAGCTCTTGAGTTCCCTTGTCAAAAAAAAAAAAAAAAAAGGTAATCAGAAGACACCCCTATTTATAGTTGCTAATATGCTAGTCATTTACTGTATCCCTTGTTTTTGTTAAAGTGTTATTTAACCCAAACTTGCACTGGAGGTCAGACTGAGAAATGAGAGCCTTTGTCTTCCTCCAGGAAAACTGTCTGGATCAGCAAGTAGGTGAGAAGGGGCAGTGAGGTCTGCCAACCTCAGGCTCCCTCCCCGGGGAGTTAAACCTCAGGGGCCTCTTCCTTTGGGTGACACGGGGGCTCCCAGTGGCCCCTCCTGCCTGAGGGTCACCAGCAGACCTCCAGCCCAGACCCGCCGTCCTTCCCGTTTTCTTGCCCCCATTAACCAGTTTCACCCACACATATATATTTCTTTTAAAAGGGTTTTATTTCAGGAGGCCGATGGGGCGCAGTGGTTAACGGCAGCGACTGTTAACTTTGCGGCAGGCACATCTGGGTTTGAATCCCTGTCGTGTGAGCTGGTGCAGGATTTCTACCTCTCAACCTGGATTTCCTTCTCTGAAAACTAGTGACACCATTACTTACCTGATTGCATTGTTGAGAAAATATATGTAAAACTTGAGCATAGAGCTTGGCCCAGATTTAGTGATTGATAAATGGTAGCTGTTTTAATAATGATTACTATTATGGTTATCAAATAGTTGTTATAGTGTTGTATTCTAGTCATTATAAAATATCTTAAAATACATTCACAAAATGAAAATCACCTATAATTCAACCACCTAGATCTATCATTTCTGATCTATAGACACATCTAATATATTCTAGAAAGTTGAGATTCCACCAGCATTCCTTTTTTTTTCCCCCGTTGCGGAGCAGAGGCTCCGGACGCGTGCAGGCTCAGCGGCCATGGCTCACGGGCCCAGCCACTCTGCGGCGTGTGGGATCCTCCCGGACCGGGGCACGAACCCGCATCCCCTGCATCGGCAGGTGGACTCTCAACCACTGCGCCACCAGGGAAGCCCGCCAGCATTACTTTTTAAAAAAAATTTATTGCAGTATTGGTATAGTTGATTTACAATGTTGTGTTAATTTCTGCTGTACAGCAAAGTGACTCATTTATACATATATATATTCTTTTTCATATTCTTTTCCGTATGGTTTATCACAGGATATTGAATATAGTTCCCTGTGTTATACAGTAGGACCTTGTTGTTTAGCCATTCTATACGTAACAGTTTGCATCTGCTAACCCCAAACTCCCATTCCGTTCCTCCCCCACCCCTTTCCCCTTTGGCAACCACAAGTCTGTTCTCTATATCCCACCAGCTTTATTTTATGTGTAATTTCCTTGTCGCCGTATTCTGCTATCAGCAGTACACCTCATATATGGCACGTGACAGTGTCCAAAAGACGCACTCACCGCGGCAGTGACACCATCTGGGTCCAGTGACTTCTGTGTCTCTGGCTTTTATCCTTTTCCTCCTTATTCCCTGGTGCTGAGTTTCTGACCACTCACTGTGGAGCTGGGTCATCAGGTTGGGTCCCCTGCATTGGCTGTTCGTCCATGGGGGTGTTTTCTACTCTATTTGTGCACCCAAAGGACGCCCTTGGAGCCGGTGCTCTGCCTCCCTCTTGTTCCGAGTGAGTAGGGTTCTCCCTGCACACTTCTGCCTGGCAGCCTTGTGCCTCCGCCTCCTTCTGGGTGTGGGTGTCTTTCCAGCTCCAGAAGCAGCAATCTGGGGGGGCCCAGGCCAGGACGCTGAGTGGCTCGGGCCAGTTTCCTAAAGACCAAAGCAAAGAGAGAATCCCCCTCAGCAGGCAGACATGAAGGGACTCAGGGATCCCCCCCGGAAGAGACCAGCCCCTGGAAGCAGATGTAGGCCACGAGAGGCCAGTCCTGAGCCCACCCACCGCGTGCAGGGCCTCGGGATCTGTACCTGATGTGCTGTCTCTTCAGCTTAAGGGCTCGGATGCCGGTTAAGTCAAGGACCACGGGAGGGGCTATGCTTTGAGCCACCCAGCAATCATTGATAGTCTGATGGGGATGGGGTGCAGATTCTTTCCTGGAAGCAAGCTTGATAAGGATGAAGAGAACAGGCCACAAAAACTGCCCAACTGAGGGGGCGAGGAGGGCGGTGGAGGAAGGCCAGGGCCTCAAATGTGGTCCCTCTGGTCCCATCCATCTTCCCTCTGGTGTGGCTGGACAAGTGCTCAGTCTGGGAGCTGAGGCAAGTCACTCTGTGGGGCTCAGGCCTCACCCAGTTATACTATCAATAGTTCCTTCCTCCTTTATTACAAAAACCCCGGAACCCTTTCCACAGTGATGTAAGGTCTTGCTGATTCTCCCGCAAGAGCAGGAGCCCTGTCCAAGTTTTCTGGGGTGGCTCCAGTGAAGCTGTTGGGGTCTTCCCTTGCTTTCAGGGATGCAAAGAGGCCAAAATCAAAAGTTTTTTTTTTGTTCTGGTGGTGTTTTTGGTGGTATATAAAAAGAGAAATGACTTTAAGTGAAGCTCTTTTGTTCTCAATTATATTATTAACATAATAATTGTGTATGAAGTCTGTATTAGAATTTTGATGGTGCTCATGATACATCTACCAGTTAGGAATGCTTTTGGCTAGAACTCACAGAATTCCTGACCATCAGTAGCTTAAACCTAAAGGATGTTCTTTATTGTTTTCCATCGAGAACGGGTCAGATGGTCACAGCCAGACCTGCCAGGGGGAGTGGCTTGCGGATGGGACGGGAGGCAGCTTACCCTGAAATTGGGGATTTCCGCCTCCCCCATCTGCCCAAGCGAGGTGCAGGCAGCCGGGGAGAAACGGAGGGGCTGCAGGGCGGGCAGTGGGCCACGTCTCCACATCCACTGAAACAGATCTTCAGCTTTCGGTATTTTACAGCTAACACATGCTATTTGATTTACTTTGGTTATGGAAGGGAAACATGAATTTTCAACAAGTGAGTTCAAGAATAGCATTGTAGGGACTTCCCTGGTGATCTAGTGGTCAGGATTCGGCACTTTCACTGCTGAGGGCGTGGGTTCCATCGCTGGTCCCGGAACTAAGATCCCGCAAGCCACTCAGCGTGGCCAAAAATAAAAAATTTAAAAAAGGCATTGCACGACTGTACCCGTTTGGGTTGGAGACGGGACATATAAACCTCATTGGTCTCGTCTGAGTGCAAAGCTTAATAGCTTTCCCCACTCTTTTTGTAATAAAAGACTATGTCTCCTGAGAGGGGTTTGTTGAAAAACTGTGTTATCCGTAAAGGATGCCATGGCAGAGACTGCAAGCATTCCCCCAACGTCCACGGGCCCCCCTTTCTGAGCAGCAGAATCCTGGGCATTTGGTCCAGATAAAAGACTGAGTTTCCCTCCTGACTTTGTGGCCAGTGTGGAAACCACGTTCTGGCCAGTGAGGTGACGGGGAGGAGTTCCAAGACTTCTGCAGAGTGTTTTTGTTTTTGATTTTTTTTAATATTTACTTACTTATTTGGTTGCACCAGGTCTTAGTTGTGGCAGGCAGGCTCCTTAGTTGTGGCATGCAAACTCTTAGTTGCGGCATGCATGTGGGATCTGGTTCCCTGACCGGGGACCAAACCCGGGCCCCCTGCATTGGGAGCACAGAGTCTTAACCACTGCGCACCAGGGAAGTCCCCTGCAGAGTGTTTTAAAAGTAAAAAGCCAAGTATCCTTTATGCCAGTATATTTTGCTCTACATAACTTTATAATATTTAAATAGTGTAATATGTACAACATAGCGTATGTTACACTGTTTAATATAGTGTAATACATCTGACATGGCTTATGTTACACCATTTAAAATATAGTAAATGAGGAGAGAAATGTTAGGCAACTATTCTAGGCTGCTTCTCTACAGATTACCTGTTTCCTGTGTGGCAGGACTTTTCTTTTCTTTTTTTTTTTTTTGGCCAAGCCACGTGGCTTGTGGGATCTTAGTTCCCTGAGCAGGGATCAAACCCAGGCCCTTGGCAGTGAAAGCTCGGAGTCCTAACCACTGGACCGCCAGGGAATTCCCATGTGGCAGGTCTTTTGTTGCCAACAAGTGAAAAGTTAAATTAAATGTAATTGCCATTATACATTATCTTTCAACATTAGGTTTTGAAACATGAGAGATGCCGTGATTTGATGAGATGCGTGCAAATTCCAACCCTGAGGAAGAGCCTCTTGAAGTGAATGTGCAGAATTACTACCATTTTAGGTGCTCCATGAACTTAAAATTCTTTTACTACCATTTTAGGTGCTTCATGAACTTAAAATTTTTTTTGAGTTTTGTTTTTTGTTTTGAAATAATTTCAGACTTACAGGAAAGTTGCAAAAATAGCACAAAGCCTTCCAAGATAGCCTTTATCCAGATTTTGCAAATGTTAACATTTACCCTATTTGATTTCTGCTTCTCCCTTTTTCTCTCTCTTTCCCTCACTCCTCTGCCTGTCTGTCTCTCTCTCCATCCATCCACCCATCTGTACATCCTTCCATCCACCCTACCCACCCTAGGTGTACCATGTAAGTGGAATCATACAGTATTTGTTCTTTTATGACTGGTTTATTTCACTCAACATAATGTCCCCACAGTTCATGCATGTTGTAGCAGACGTCAGAATTTCCTTCCTTTTTACAGGCTGAATAATATTCCACTGCGGATAGACCATATTCTGTGTATCCATTCATCTGTGGATGGACATCTGGGTTGTTTCCACCTCTTGGCTACCGTGAAGAATGCTGTTTTGAACATGGGTGTGCAAGTAACTCCTCGGGATCCAGGCCATTTATTTCTTAGAATATTCCCCTATCTGGGTTTGTTTGTTGCTTCTTTATGATTAGATGCAGCCTCTACGTTTTTGGCAGGAACACCCGGGGAGTAGTGCCGTGTCCTCGGGGTAGGTCTTTGTGTGGTAGGTCTTAGTCTTATTCCTGCCCATGTTCACTTTGATCCCTTGTGTAGCATGGCGTCTGCCAGCTTCCTCTACTGTGAGGTTTCTATTCCTCCTCTGTAATTAATAAGTGTCTTGTGGGGAGATACTCTGAGATGCTGCAACTATCCCATTTCTTGTCAAACTTTCAGCCACTCGATGACTCTTATCTGAAATAATTATTACCAAGTAGTGCCTTACAAATTCATCATTGCTTTTACGCTTATTTGTTGGCGTTCTGTGTAAAGAGACGCTCTTTCATCTCCTGCACCCATTCATTCATTCGTTTTATTTACAGATGAATGGATTTGGGGATCCTCATTTTACTCAGGGTTATAATCTATTACTATTATTCATTTTGTTGCCCAACTTGTACCAGATTTGACCCGTGGAATGCCTTAAAGTAGGCCTTTGTGTCTTTTTTGACATCTCCTTATCATTTTCTCATGAAGTCGCATGTCAACGTCAGTGATTCTTGTGGTTCCCATCTTTACACAGTCATCCCTACAGGGTATACATCAAATACCAAATAACTGAGACTAAGTTCGTCTAAAGCTGTACCGTGGCCAAAGCCCTCAGAGCAGCTGCCGATAGTTCATCTGAGCAATAAGCCAGCCAAGCCTCAAGAGCACACTCATCTTGCGCCCTAACTTCCGTGAACACCGTACACGCTCGGATGCTCTCAAGCTGTTTTATTTTGGGCATGTGTGTTGGTTGGGTCCTCGGGAAGCAGACAGGAGTCAGAAGTGCAAGAGATTTATTGGGGGTAGTGCTTGTGAAAAATAAAGGGAGAGGGTTGCAGGCCTGATACCTGTGACCGGCGAGCTGGGGGGGTGCGGGAAAAGGTGGAGGGCGTCTCTGAGAAGTCTCTGCCAGCCCCGGTGGTAAGCCTCAGTGCAGAGCTTGCCCGTTGTGGGCAGAAACAGCCAGGCCCTGGTGCCCTGCTGGGCTCAGTCCTTACCTGGGAGCTGCCGGGAGGGGCGTGGCCTGGGCTCCGAGGCCACCACGGATCCCGAAGTGCTGTGGCTGGAGACTCATTTAACTGCACCCCTCATAGCTGATGAGCAAGTTCTTTCTTAAAGGGAGACCGGAGGGGCATACCTCTAAGGCTGCCGTAGGAAAAATATTTAAAGATTGTGTTTGTTGATTCAAACATGAGAAAGTTGAAACAGAACTAATTTCTACACGGGGGGTGAACATCCTCTTGGGGTCCCACACGTTTGTCATTCCCTGAGATTTCAATCATCACTAGATGGGAAACGCTGGTCTAGGTGTCTAACTCCGTTCTCGTCTGGGGTTTCGAGCTGGCGTCTCTGATTGGTTCAGAGGGACCGTAATGGTCTCAGTTGCCCCAACGGGTGACTAGAAAGAATGAGTCGTCAGCCGGGATCACCGGAGGGCTGTTGTATTCCAAGGGGCTTGTCAGAGTAATGTTCCACCCAGTCTGTGGCTCCTGGCCCCTTGGCTACCCAGGCTGATCAGATGTGTGATTAAATGCTGGGTCAGCAGCTTAGTATCGTGGTTCACGATTCACTTAGTATCGTGGTTCTAGACTTAAAGACTTTACAACGGAAAAGGGCCACTGAGATCATGAGGTCGTTCCACACTTCAGGTGTACAGAAGTGCCCTGCCCCAAGTCACCAAGTTGATGAGTTGGGCCGGGGGCTCACAATGGGGCAGGCACTGTGTCATCGTTCTGTCCCATCATGGTCCCCCGTAGCCTCCAGCCCACAATCGGGCTTCCGCTCCCGGGAGCAACACAATGCAAGTCAGCTCCCCTGTATCGGTACCTGTTTATCATTTTATCTCATCATCTTGTTCTTTATCTCACATCTAGTTCTTTAGCCGTTCCTCACAGAGTGGCTTCCAGATGGCTGGGGCCTTCTGATTGCCTTCCTCTGGACGTGTCTGAGTTCGTTACCGTTCCCTTAAAAGGCGTCTCCCAGAACCGGACACATGCGCAGCATGGTCTTAGCACAGCGATTACAGACCCCCCGCCCCTCTAACTTGAACGCTAGGCATAAGCATGGCCCAGCTGCTGTAGGCTTTCCAACATCTACTCAGTGCTGTTTCATAAAACCTGCATTTAAACTTTTTTTTGGCTTGATTTGGCTCTATTTTTAGAATGTTTTCCACCGGGAGAAGGAAGAAGTCCAAGGGGGAACAGAGAGGGGAAAGGATGTCAGCTCTGATTCGGCAACTGCAGAGCTGCACGCGCCATGGGGCATAAGCAGGCTTGCGACACAGCCTACTCCCCACTTTCTCAACCTCGGCTCCTGGTGCGTCGCCCTGGGCGCTCACCACACGGCAGAAGGTGGCTGCCTGTCAGTTCTGTCCTCACCAGGGTCCTGGGTCGGGAACCTCGGTTGTTTTGACTTCGGCTCTTCTCCGTGTGCGTGTGTGTGTGTGTGTGTGTGTGTGTGTTGAGGAAACCAAGGGCTGGAGACCAGGTCACATGTGTGTGTGTATGTGTGTGTGTATGTGTGTGTGTATATGTGTGTGTGTTGAGGAAACCAAGGGCTGGAGACCAGGTCACATGTGTGTGTGTGTGTGTGTTGAGGAAATCAAGGGCTGGAGACCAGGTCACGTATGTGTGTGTGTGTGTGTGTGTGTGTGTGTGTTGAGGAAACCAAGGGCTGGAGACCAGGTCATGTGTGTGTGTATGTGTGTGTGTTGAGGAAACCAAGGGCTGGAGACCAGGTCATGTGTGTGTGTTTGTGTGTGTGTGTGTGTGTGTGTGTGTGTGTATGTGTGTGTGTGTTGAGGAAACCAAGGGCTGGAGACCAGGTCGCGTGTGTGTGTGTGTGTGTGTGTGTGTGTGTGTGTGTGTGTTGAGAAACCAAGGGCTGGAGACCAGGTCGTGTGTGTGTGTGTGTGTGTGTGTGTGTGTGTTGAGGAAACCAAGGGCTGGAGACCAGGTCATGTGTGTGTGTGTGTGTGTGTGTGTGTGTGTGTGTGTGTTGAGGAAACCAAGGGCTGGAGACCAGGTCATGTGTGTGTGTGTGTGTGTGTGTGTGTGTATGTGTGTGTGTGTGTGTTGAGGAAATCAAGGGCTGGAGACCAGGTCATGTGTGTGTGTGTGTGTGTGTGTGTGTGTGTGTGTGTTGAGGAAACCAAGGGCTGGAGACCAGGTCATGTGTGTGTGTGTGTGTGTGTGTGTGTGTGTGTGTGTGTTGAGGAAACCAAGGGCTGGAGACCAGGTCATGTGTGTGTGTGTGTGTGTGTGTGTGTGTATGTGTGTGTGTGTGTGTTGAGGAAATCAAGGGCTGGAGACCAGGTCGTGTGTGTGTGTGTGTGTGTGTGTGTGTGTGTGTGTGTGTTGAGGAAACCAAGGGCTGGAGACCGGGTCATGGAGCCTCGAGGAGAAGAAGTCTACTAGCACGCCTCTGCCACCGCCTCGGGGTGGGCCTGGATGATTCAGAAAATGCTAATCTTCATGTATGTGTTGAGTACTAGAGTGTTTGCATGAGCACTTTTCGTGGTACCTGATTTGACCCCCTTCCCCACCTCGCAAGGTGCACAGGCAGTGATTATCCTGATTTTCCAGATGAGCCAGGTGCTCACCAGGGCGAGCGGCTCTCTGTCCCTCTCTGAGCCCTGGGGTTCCCTGAGTGGTTACGGAGGCTACTTCCAGCCCATGATGTGAGCCATATAGCATCACTGCAAATACATTTTTCCTTCATCCAACATACTGAAGATGTCCCATGTGCCTGACATGATGGCAGGCTCTGGTGATACACAGATGAATAGCTGTCTGTGTTTTAAATGCTTATAGTCTAGTAATTGCAACCCAGTTTCTATTTGCATTTCATTGAGAGCAATTAGAATCCTTGGAGAAGTGGAGGAGATGCTTCCAGACCATCTAGAGGGCTCATGGGCAGAGGAGGGAACTTGGGTCCAGAGAGGGCAATCCCGTGACCTGGTACAGACAGGGTCAGGGCGGGGTCCAGGCTCCCAGCCCTAGCCCACACCCCTCCCCACCCTGCAGTCTCTTCCGTGCCCCCCACTCCCGCTGAACAAGCTTTGGAGACCAGACAGGGCTGGCTTGCATAGTTGAGGATCCAAACCTGGGTTATCCATAGGTTCCCTAGAATTGCTTTTTGCCAGTCATTTCAAGAGCCTGGCTGTGGTATTAGCAGTAAGTTTTATGGTGTCAGTCAGCATTCACTCCTCCCTAGAACCTGATTCCTTTCACATCATGGGGCCAGTCCACTCTTGCTCTGCTGTGTGCCGTGGAAGGCTGTGTTCATGCTGCTTTAAAGCCTAGGAGTGGGCTTCTGAGCCTGAAGAGTGCCTGTCTCATGGGGACACGACAGCTGCTCACACAGGTTGGAGGGTGGGCATCTGCCCTGGAGGAGGGGGCAGGTGGCAGAGAATTGAGGAAAGTTGCAGGAAGGGACATTTGTCTGTCTGGCCCGCAGCCCATCTAATAATAGAATGACTAGGCTGAAGCCACAGGTTCAAGCTGAGGCTTTGCGGGAGGGCCGTCAGATTTCTAGACTGGGGTTTCTAGATGCGGTGTGGAAATAGCCTAGGGAGCATGCAGGGTGTGGAGGGCGGGGAGGTAAGCTTTTCCAGCAGCAGAAGAAGGTGCCAGGTGCGGGCGGTGGAGCGGCTGGGAGCCTGACCCTCTCTCCTGGCTCCACCTTCGCCTCCCAGCTAAAATCATCCTTTAGCCGGGAGATTGTTTAGCTAAACACTGGGGTTCTGCTGCTAAGGATGATGGGAAGAGTGGCTACTGGGGTGAGTGATGGCTAATTTTATGTGTCAACCTGACTGGGCCAAGGGATGCCCAGGTAGCTGGTAAAACATGATTTCTGGGTGTGTGTGCGTGGATGTTTCTGGAGAGACTGCCTCTGATTCAGTGGACTGAGTAAAGCATATGGTCCTCCCCAAAGTGGTGTGCACCATCCTGTCTGGTGAGGGCCTGGATGGAACAGAAGCATGGAGGAAGGGCGAACTCGCTCTCTCGGCATGAGTTGGGGTGTCCATCCTCTTCTGTCCTTGGACATCGGACCTCGGAGCTCCTGGTTATCAGGCCTTCAGATTCTGAGTGAATCCCACCTGATTTCCTGGGTCTCCAGCCTGCAGACGGCAGATAGTGGGACCTCTTAGCCTCCAAAACCATATAATGAGTTTCCTTTTGTACATACATACATATTTCTCAGGAGAACCCTGACTATTACAGGAAGTAATGGAACCTCCCAGCTATGTGATGGATTTCACTGAGCAGGGTGGAGTGGGGGAAGGAATTGGGGAACCTGTTTTCTAGCTTAGATGCCACCACCTGGCTGAGAGTTCAGGGAGAGGTGCAGGTTCTGGAGAAAGCTGAAGGCTCGCTTTGCACAGAGCTCTTGGCTACAAAATCATGATCCCACTGTGTGCCAGGGCTCTGCTGTGCACTCTTCTTATGAAAACCCCATTGTATATAGGTGGGCATTGTCCCCAATGCATTGTTGAGCAAAGCCACTCTGGTACAGCAGGTCACACCCGCCTGCTGTGAAATGAACACGATGTGAAATGATTTTGTTCGGTCTCCTCCCCTCTCCTCCTTCCCCACACCTTGGGTTGTTGATGACGAGGGGCCTGGGTTAAGGAGCAAAGTGGGGGAAGGCTGCCAGTTGGCAGGTGCAGACCGGGCTGTGGATGCAGAGGTCTGGGCTGACCGTGTCTTTTCTGTTTTTCTCTGGTCTCTCGAATTTGTTTTGTCCTGGTCTTTCTAGCATCCTCTTCCCCTCTGTCTTGTTAACCACCCTGTCCTAACTTCAACAGGTTTAATATCTTCATGTTTCAGATCGCTCTCTGTCTTCCCTCATCCGCTGTCTTTTTTTTTTTAATTGAGGTGAAATTCACATAACATAAAATGAACCATTTTAAAGCAGACAATTCAGTGGTATTTAGTACAGTCACAGCGCTGTGCAACCCTTGCCTCTCTCCAATTCCAAAACGTGTTCATCACTTGGAAAGGAAGCCCCACCCCCAGTGCGCAGCCACTCCTGTTCTCAGCGGCCCCTGGCAAGCACTAATCTGCCTTCTGTCTGTATAGATTTACCTATTCCGGATATTTCCCATTGATGGAATCACACAGTACAGAACCTTTTGTGTCTGGTTTCTTTCACCTTGCATAATTGTATTAGTTTGCTCCGGCTGCCATGACAAATACCACAGACTGGGTGGCTTACACAACAGACACTTATTTTCTCATGGTTCTGGAGGCTGGAAGTCCAAGATGAGGTTGGGTTTCTCTCTCCTTGGCTTGCAGATGCCTGGCTTTTTGCTGTGTCCTCACAGGACCTTTCCTCTGTGGGCATACACACCTGGTATGTCCAAATTCCTCTTCTTTTTTTTTTTTTTTTTGGCCATGCCACACGGCTTGTGGGATTTTAGTTCCCTGACCTGGGATTGAACCCGGGCCCTCGTCAGTGAGGGCACGGAGTCCTAACCACCGGACCCCAGGGAATCTCTAAATTCCTCTTCTTATAGAGACACTAGTCAGATTGGATGAGGGTCCATGCTAATGGCCTCATTTAACTTAATTACTTCTTTAAAAACTGTATGTCCAAATACAGTCACATTCTGAGGTACTAGGGGTTAGGGCTTCAGCATATGAGTTCTAGGGGAACACAACTCAGTCCACACCTGTAATGTCTTCAAGGTTTATCCATGTTGCAGTGTGTTTCAATACCTCCTTCCTTTTCTTTCTAAATTTTTAAAAAATTTATTTATTTATTTTTGGCTGCATTGGGTCTTCGTTGCTGCATGCAGGCTTTCTCTAGTTACGGTGAGCGGGGGCTACTCTTCGTTGTGGTGCACGGGCTTCTCATTGTGGTGGCTTCTCTTGCTGCGGAGCACATGCTCTAGGCGCACAGATTTCAGTAGTTGTGGCTCACGGGCTCTAGAGCGCAGGCTCAGTAGTTGTGGCGCATGGGCTTAGCTGCTCTGCGGCATGTGGGATCTTCCTACACCAGGGCTCGAACCTGTGTCCCCTGCATTGGCAGGCGGATTCTTAACCACTGCGCCACCGTGGAAGTCCCTCTCCTTCCTTTTCACGACCGAATAATATTCCACTGTATGCATGGACCACATTTTGTCTTTCCATTCATCTCTTGATGGACACTTGGGCTTTTGGTTCTTGTGAAAAATGCTGCTATGCCCACTGCCTTTTTACATAACGGAGTTACTGGCACTGGGGGATGGGTGGCAGAGGAGGGCCAGGTAGTATGTGTCCACTGTCCCCAGGGAGCTAAGTGTCTGGGTGCAGATTCAAAGTCCAGCCTTCTGTGTCAGGGCAGCACTGGCCCTCCTAAAGCTGGTAACAGGTATCTGACAGGCAGCTGTGTTGTGAGCTTGCCTTGGGGCAGTGAAGAGCTGCTGGCTTGTTTGAGTCTTTAGTGGATGTAATCACTGTCCAGCTGTTTGCACACTCTCCCTGGCATCTGTCTGGCCTCTTTATCCACCGTGACTAATGGCTGAGTGATAGCTTTCTTACTGATAAGGAAACAGCAAGAACTATCAAAAAGAATAACTCCAGAGTTGTCCAACTTATCCTCAGTTTATCTAGTGATGTACTCTGAAAATCTTTCACCTACTGAAAGTCATGCAGCCCTTTTCTCATGGCAGAGGTGGGTTTTTGCCTGTTTCTTTTCCATCTGTGATTTGGGAGAGAGGGTCGTGCAGGTCCTAGAAGACTCTCGGACAGGGGACATCCGGAGTGGCTTAGTAGCTGCCATGGTTTTCCCTGCTCCACAGTGAGTTTACCCAGAGCTGCTACATCAGTTCATCTGGGTCTTTCTTCACTTCTGGATTGTTTCTTCGATCTCTGTTTTGTGTTTGTGTCCATAAAATATTGTCACTGGGAAACTTTTCTGACAAGAAACAAAGCCACAAGTGTTCTAGGGCCTATATCCTTGCTCACAATGAAAACAAACCAGGTTGGTGTCAGAGAGGAACGGGTGGCCAGCCTTGTCTGTGTGGGGTCCCTGTGCCCTGGTGTCTAGTCCTCAGATTTTCTTCTTTAGAAGCTGGATTTTAGCCGTGCAGCCAGAGATGGTCAAGCCTAGGGAGACCAAGTCACAAACCAAAGTGGTGAGAGAATGGTATTTAAACTAGATTGCCCACTTGGTACGTTTCTAGGAGGATCGTGGCTGCTGGTCAGAATAGAACATTCAGGTCTGCTTGCCAGTGGGCTGTCTGTGAGGGCAGGTAAGCGGGAGCTAGAGGGATTCTGTGCCTGGCGGGGCAGAGAAAAGAGCATGTGGGTTCCTGTCAGGGCTGCTCCCAGAGCTATGTATCAGAAACGGATACATAGTTTCTCAGCAAAGCACCCATTAATTTATCCTCACTGCACAGGGCAACTTTTTCAGGATATGAGGGCCCTTTACCACAACGTATAGTGTGGTTACGGATCCCAACATCCAGTTATGGGTTCCAGCACCCTGATCTTTTTCTACCCCACCCCTGCCTCTTGTTTTAAAGCCTTGGAGAGGAATTTTCCAGAATAAAAGTTTCTGGCCTAGACTCCTCTTCTGGTTTCATAGGATAAATGCTCTCCGGGGGAGGAGTGGAAGAGAAACTGTCTCCACACAGGGGCCTGTCTCTTGAGCTCCCCTTGACCCCATCTTCCTTACAAACCCAGAGTGGAGATCCTGGAGCTAACGGTTATTTCAGGGTCCCAAGACCATTACCTGCTTATTATAACCTGTTCTTAGCACCGTAACCAGAGGCCAGTCTTTTTTTTTTTTTTTTTGCCACTGTGGCATGTAGGATCTTAGTTCCCCGACCAGGGATCGAACCCGTGCCCCCTACATTGCGAGCACGGAGTCTTAACCACTGGACCACCAGGGAAAGTCCCCAGAGGCCAGTCTTTAACCAAACATGCATTCTGTCAAGCAGTGTTGACGGATACATGCCACCAGCCCGGCTCTGTTCTAGGCCCCTCGGGATGGAAACAGCTGTGAAAGCGAGGAAGGTCCCTCCCGTCCTCTTGCTCACCCTTCTCAGTGCCCTTTGGGGGACTTCCTCTTTCTCAGAACAGGAGTCAGTCGTCCTGAGGGTCCACAAGGTGCCCCCTGACTGCCCCTCCCCCTCCTCACTCTCCAGTCCTCTCTGTGCCACCCACCCGGCTCTTCCCTGAATCCAGATCCCACCCCAGCGCCTCTGTCCGTGTTGTGTCTCCACTTGGACGCCTCGTACTCCAGATACCTGGAAGGGCGACCGAAGATGCAGGATACAAAATGGAACGTGGACAATCTCGCCAGCTTGTTACAGCACGTGTTGAAGGGACAGCATCTGGGCTGTGTGAGGCCAACTAGTATCTAGTGCTGCTGGTAGCTTCTCCTGTTTCTTCGCACAACTGGAAAATCTTAAGCCAAGGTTGCCACTCCTATGCGCCGGTGCTGCGCTGCAGCTACGGTGATGTCATGCTGTTGACAGCCTGGCCGTAAAGATCTTATCAGCAATAGAAATTTGAAGCTTATCGAAGAATTTGAATAGTGTCCGAGAAATAAGATCTTTCTTTTCTTCTTTCCCTTTGCTAATCAATTAGGACATCTTTTTTTTTTTTTTTTTTTTTTTTTGTGGTACGCGGGCCTCTCACTGTTGTGGCCTCTCTCGTTGCGGAGCACAGGCTCCGGACGCGCAGGCTCAGCGGCCGTGGCTCACGGGCCCAGCCGCTCCGCTGCATGTGGGATCTTCCCGGACCAGGGCACTAACCCGTGTCCCCTGCATCGGCAGGCGGACTCTCAACCACTGCGCCACCAGGGAAGCCCAATTAGGACATCTTAAAACCTTTGAGAAGTACACAGAAAGCCCAAGGCCTCCTCTACCTCTTTAAAAAAAATTTTTAAAGCTGACTCAGTTTTATTTCATAAAATAGTAATTTCTTTTTAAATTGGCTCAGCCGTGGTGTCGACCATGAGCTTTTTCTGCATCAGTAGGGGAGGCTGTCCCAGTATGAGGGCTGGGACTCTTTGGGAGGCTGTCTCTCTGTCTTCATATGCTAAGTAGCACTTTACATTGTAGGTTCATTTGCAAGTTTTTAGTTATTAATCTTCATAATCGTTTCTTAAGACGATTCTTATTTCCTCATTATATCCAAATACTAAGTAATTTAGACATTGTCATAGAAACCACTCGGATCCAAAGTATTATTGTTGACTTTGTTATTGAGAAGAAGACTGAATGTTCTAGTTGGAAAGTAATTTAATTGCGTGACACTTGAAAGAGTACCAGCCTAGCCGGAGGTCTTGTTTTTTATTCCTTTGCTTATTAGCTGTGTGATCACAGGGAAGTAATGTAATATTTCTGAGCCTCAGTTTCATTAACTCCAAGGGAAAAAGGTAGGGGCGCACGCGCGCGTGTGTGTCTGTGTGTGTTTGTGTGTTAGGGACACTGTGAAATTCAAGAATGAATCCATAATTCTGACAAGGACCACATCTCACTTGACTCTGGAGACCCCTGGACAGTTGCTTTCGGTGAATACTTGTTTAATGTGGGAAGAAATGAGAGATACTGACTTTTAGTTCCATGTTTGCTCTTGGGCTTAGCAGAGAAACGCTGAAGGACGATGAAATGGATATGAAATTCCCCGCGGACCTGCCCCAATTACACGCAAACTTTCCTTATTCTCTCAACCTGGACTTTACCCCGAGCCTGCATTGGGCATAACCTTACCCAACACCTCTCTCTTAGTTCCCTACTTGTATTCTAATTCGTGTACATTTCCCCCTCTGGTCTTCAATTGCAAGCTCTTGGGCGTGGGAGATCTCTCTTTGTCATACTCGGAGTGAGATGGAGCCCGGAACACTTTGATGACAGCTGTTCGATCACCTGCTCTTCCTGGCTGGACCCGAGATTGCTGTGGTTCCGGTGCAGCCTGTTCTGTGTAGTGTCTGACACGCAGCTACTGCTTGTGAGCATCTATTAAATGTGCCAGAAGATGGACAGTGGGCTGCTCATCTCTGTGGCTCCCCTTCCCTCCGGGAAAGACAGGCTCAGCATAGCCGTCTGGAGTCCTCAGCTGAAGTCTGCATGTGTCTTCTCTTTATTTTGTGTTGTGCCTGCAAGTTGGTGACAACAAAGACTACAAACCCACCGATATTCTCCCGACGATCTGTGCAAAGCCCAGAAATCGAGTCGTCCCCCCACCCCAAGTAAAACACAGGTTAAACTTGATTCCATGTTTCCACAGGTGCAGGATTTGTGCAAATCCTGTTTGTATATTTGTGTCATTTGCAAGAAGCAAAGGTGTTAGGAACACGTGCAAATCACTACAGAGTTCTTGGCTACCTTTCCGTCAGTTCCCTTCTCCCTCAATGCCTGGATCTATACCATCTATGCTTTTCTTCTTTTTTTTCTCTGGAATTTGAGCAAACTGAGCTATCACCGATTTAATATTTGGGGAGTTTTAAAAAAACTTTTTGAAATTTTGAAATACAAGAAGTTACAAAATAGTACATAGAGTCCCATGAACCCTTCACCCAGCTTCCTTTAATGGTGACATCTTATATGACTGTAGTAAAATAGCAAAACCAGGAAATTGACGTTGGTACAAGACTGTTAACTAGGCTGCAGAATATCTGAGTTTTTAAAAGCACACAGATTCTGAAGTCATAAAGTAATGCTTTTAAACACAAATAACATATGTCTTCATATAGGGTGAGGAGGTTGACAGGGAGTGTAAAATGCTCTCAAAGCAGGAGCCTGGTGTGATGCTAGGTGTGAAACACCCAGGGGCAGTTTTAATAGCGTGGTCGGTCCCAAGGTCAGGGGCGTACACTCAGAAGAGGAAAGGCCTGCAGGAAGTGGAGGACCGCGGACTGGGCAGAAGGAAAGGAAACTTGCTGGTTCAGTAGGACTTCAGTTGTGACGATTCACCCAGAGCCAGGTCGTGGCCACGTTTAACTGTCCTGATACTCTCGTAACGAGATGGGTAAGTCCCCTCATTTGGAGAAAAGTGTACATGACATTTGTAGAAGAGGAATGATTTTTTAAAAATAGACTTTATTTTTTAGGACAGTTTTAGGTTCACAGCAAAATTGAGAGGAAAATATAGAGATTTCCCATGTACCCCCTGCCCCTACTCATGCACAGCCTCCCCGGTTATCAACGTCACTCACCAGATGGTACATTTTTACTAAGGGTGAACCTACACGGACACATCATTGTCACCCAAAGTCCATAGTTTACCGTGGGTTCACTCTTGGTGTTGTATATTTAATGGGTTTGGACAAATGTATAAAGACATGTATCCATCATTGTAAGATCATACAGAGCAGATTCACTGCCCTAAAAATCCTCCTATTCATCCCTCTTTCCCCCCAACCCCTGGCAACCATTCATCTTTTTACTGTAGTTGTACCTTTTCAGAATGTCATAGAGTTGGAATCATACAGCGTGTACCCGTTTCAGATTGGCTTCTTCCACTTAGGAATAGGTACTGACCGCTCTTCCATGTCTTTACCGTGGCTGGCAGCTCATTTCTTTCGGGCACTGAATAATATCCCATTGTCTGGAGGTACCACAGGTTATTTTTCGTTTCACCTGCTGATAGACATCTTGGCTGCTTCCACGTTTTGGTGATTATGAATAAAGCTGCTATAAACCTCTGTGTGCAAGTTTGGAACTGGGTTTTCAACCTGCCGTTGTGGCATCGTGTGGACGTCCGTGCCTGTGTTCCCATTCACATGAGTTACATTTTATTTAGGAAAAAAAAAAAAAAATGTTGCCCTCTCCCCTGTCTTTGGATGGGCGATGAGGTAAGGGCTTATTTCAGTCTTTTATTTGGCGTCTCTCTTCACTCTCTCAGACACAGGCTTGTTCGCAGGAGCAAATGATGACACTCTGTGTCTAATTAGCAACTTCTGATTGCTCACGCCTGCCATGGCTTGTTCTGCCTCCTCTCACTGGACGGAAGGAGGTGGGTTCCAGCATGGTTTCAGTGTTTCAGTCTGGCTCCCTGGCTTCTGATCGTGGAAATGGGGTTGCTTTTGGCTGAATTCACAGCAGCATGGGGGAGCAGGGGTGAGGGTTAGACGCCTTTGGCCGGCAGAGGGAACTGAGAAGAGAGAGGTCATGGAGAAAACCCACCCCCATCATCCTTTCTGAGTCTGGAGCTAGTTAAGGAATTCGCTATAAATAAGCACCGCAAGAGGCACTACTGTGCAGGAAGGGCTTTCTCTGCTCTCTCCTGCCGGACCGCTCAGCTGTTCTGGGTGAGATGGTCTGAGTCACAGTGTGCTCTGCCCCTCATCAGGACTCCACTCAGCACCCCCGGGTCAGGCTGTAGTCATCACAAGTCCCTTGGGGGCCATCTGCCCACTGTGTCAAGTAGAGGGTCCTAACTGGCTGTGTTCCTTGACCTTTGGCCTAGTTCTAACGCCTCTAATCGCTAAACTTCCCTTTACTCATTTAAAAGGATGACTGGATTATCTGGAAAATTCCTTCTAGCCTTAAGAATGCCTAGGACCACGGGTCATAGGCTCCCCCACCACCTGCCCCAGTACTTGGAGCTGTCCTATCTGCAAAAGCATCATCGTATTCGAGGAATTTTTACATTCTCTGCTGCCTTTCCTGAAGGACGGCGTTCTGATCGTCTGCTTGGGGGTGGGGGGTGGGGGTTGGTCAAAGCCCTGGATAGTTAGATACAGATGCGGTCTTTGGCAGAACTAGGGAAAGAGGTGGACGTCTGAAACAGTAAACACTGAACCAGTACGTTCTTGGAGTTCAGATGCAGTTGGGTTGTTTGTAAACGGCATTGCAGTCAATCAGCGTCAGCTTCCAGAAGGATGCTACGCTAATGTATAGCACTTGAGGATTGCAAGGGCCACACCAGTTCTAGCTGCCCCCCCTTTATTTTAAAGTGTACATTTGTCCGAGTCCCCCACTCATTCCCAGTTTGTTTGCACTTAGATATCAGAAGTGGGAGGGGGATTACTTGAAACTTCCATTTGCTGGCCCCCATTAGGTGTAGGAGGTGATGAGGGAGAGAATCTCTGCTCTGTAGCCAGAACGCCTGAGGCTCTAGGCGTTACCGACACCCGGGCCGGGAAGGCACCAGGTCTGGGTGTGGAGTGTGAATACTTAGCTAGAAGCTCCGAGGAATGTCAACCGCCTCGTGCCCTCAGAGCTGGACCCTGGTCGGACACATCATCCGGATGACGAGATTAAAGATGTGTCTTCACTGGTGCGGCCGCTCTCCGCTGAACTGAGACCCACAGTTGTTTTCAAGTTTGGACCCCCATCCCCTGCCTTGCCCTTCAGCGTGTGCAAAGAAATCGGTGGGCAAGTACAGGCACGCGGGTACACCAGGTACACTGGGTCCTCCGGGAGAGACAAGTGTGCAAGCCTGTAGGGCTGCAGCCGTCCCCACCCCGGCCCCAGCGATCTGGAGGCGGCGACTTTCCGGCGCGGGCGCCAGCGCTCCCTCGCTGCTATTTTCCTCTTTGGATCAGACCATTCTTATTTCAGGAGTGGAGTGGGACTCTCTCTGGGGCGCTATAGGGTGTCATCTCTGGCATTTGCTCCCGGTACAGAAAAACAAGTCCAAATGCAGTGCACTCGGGTTTCTGAACAGCTGCCCAAACGCCGAAACCAGACTGTCAGCAAAGCTGTGGGAGGGAGGAGAGCAGGGACTCAGGAGAGGGAGGTGGGGGTGGGAGTGGGGGGATACCCAGGGTGGGGGCGGGGGGAGGAGGAGGTCAAGGGCACCCTTTCGGTAGGCGACGCTCGTCCCTGGGCTGGGATGCGGGGAAAGTGGGGGATTCCCGGGCTAGTAGGGTGCCTAGAGTGGGCGTCGGGGCGTGGGGAGGGGTCGGGGGTACCGCCGGGTGGGCAACACTGGGCGCTCCGCGACCCTGGGCGGGCTGGGAGGGGGATGCCTGGACGGGGGGTGTGCCTGGGGTGGAGGTCCGGCTGGGGGGTGTTTTGGGGCACCCGCCCGATGGGCGACGCTGGGCGCTCCCCGCCTCTGGGCAGGCTGGGGTGAGGGGAAGGGGGAGGCCCGGGGGGGCGGGGCAGGCGGGAGCAGCTTGACGGCCGCCAGGGAGCGGGCGCCGTCCCAGCCGAGCCATGCGGTACGTGAGCGACGTGTGGCAGCCTCTGCGCAGACTGTTCCGCGGCGGTGTGGGTTTCAGCGAGCGCCGCCTCCTTCCAATCACGGCGCAGCCCAGCGTGAGGGATACACCTCTGCAGGGCAGGGCTGCGCTGCGCACCGAGGCATCGCGTTCCAAAGTCACATACATGCCATGCCCTGTGCGGGCGGCAGCTCCCGCTCAAAGCAGCCCAGATCTTCACGGGGCGGCCACCGACCTGACTACACGACTGCCACATGTCGCCTGCTGATGCAAAGCTGCGGGGACCGGGGATGCAGAAGGGACACATACACCAAAAACTGGCGAGGAAGAGATGCAGTAGGGCTGCGCCGGTTAAATGGCACGAATTTTAGGGGTTTGCACAATCATGGTGACGCCTCCCAATAGTTATTCCGGGGCTTGCAGCCAAGTAATGAATTGCAGGTCGGAATAGGATCTATTTTTTTTACTCGGAGAGATGAAGGTATATCGAAAATATTGTAAACGGTGACCGTGAAAACCAAGATGCCACGTTCCATTTTGGTCCAGCCTCCGGGTCTCTCCCACCCCCTCCTCGTGCCCGACATTCCGGGACCCGGGGTTCCAGGTCTTGGGGGCTGGGTGTCGGGGGAGCAATGTTCAGCACTAGTTGGGGTTTCTAAGGAATTCAGGAAATTGGGCGTGGTGAGGACGAAAGACCAGGGAAGCCCTCTCCCCGTGGGTGGCGGGGCCTGTGGTGGGTGACTCACAGGTATTATTAGGGAGCAGCTCCGGCAAGGAGTGACCCACAGGCGCTCTCAGCATCCTCCCTCTGGCTTCCCTCTAGGGTAGCAGAGACAACACCCCCCACCCCCGCCCCCGTCCCCTCTAACCTCTCTGCAACCTTTAACCCGAAACCCGCGTCTTCACCTTGACTGTGCCTGACCCGGAGCGCGTGCTAAAAATGCAGAGTATGGGGGTCCCATTCCCAGAGAGACCGAGTCCGCAGTATGCATTAAGCATGCCAGGTGATTCGGCAGAGGGGCTTTGTGGACCACAGTGGACGGTGCTGTTTCTTTCCTTCCAGCGCAGTTGAGTTGATTATTCTGGGAGGCTGCGCAGGTCGCTTTTAGGGGATGATAGAAGGAGGCTCACGGAGTAGCACTTTCAGCCAGGGCTGGTTTAGGGCGTTATCCGGGGGACCTCAGTAGCCGGGCGCGCCGGTGTCGCCGGCCTGCAGGGGGCGCCAGCAGGCTGTCTCCTGGCTGGGCCACCCTCCTTCCACGTGAAAGGGGGATGGAACACGAGGAATGCGTCCCCGCCCCGGGGCTGACGTGTGCGTCTCTGCCGGCCCGGATTCTTAAAAGCCCGGGAGGAGCGCTGGGCATCCCAGCAGAGCCAGAGAGGAGGCGAGTTGATGTGGACCGCGGCGCACTCGAGCCAGCGCACAGGGACCGCGGCTGTCACGGCGCTCCGAGCATCCCGGGGCTTCCCGAGCGGAAGAGTCCATCCCTGCGGGAGCTAAGGGTGCAGCCCCAGCCCTCCCGCTCCTCTCTGGGAGCCTCACGCCTCGGGCGAGCGTCCGTGATTTAGCACAAAGCACGTTTCCAAAAAGCCGCGCTCTCACGCACGCACCCCCTCCCCCCTTTGTTTCGGGGGTCGCCAGACCGCTCTCCTCCCCAAGTCTGAATTCTTCAGAAGGGGCGGAGGGCCGCCGAGTCTCGGCTGAGAAGATGCCCCTGGAGCTGACTCAGAGCCGGGTGCAGAAGATCTGGATCCCGGTCGACCACCGCCCCTCGTTGCCCAGATGTGAGTGCAGACGTGCGCGGGGCCGGGCTGCCGGGGAGGGCGCGCCGTGTGGACAGCGAGGCCATTGTGTGGCGGGCGCCGGCCGGGCGCTTTTGTGCCGGCTCCCCTCCTCCGGCGCGCTCGGGCGGGCCGGGCGCCGCCCTCCACGCCGTCCCCGAGGCCCGGCCCGGGCGCCCCCAGCTCCTCCCCGCCGGCCTCGGCGCGAGGCGGGGACGGCGCGGGCGCTGCGCCTACCCTGGCCGGCGTCGGGGGCGCTGTGGCCCGGCCCGCGGTCTCCGCGGAGCTCCACTCCGCTCGCGCCGGGAGCGCAGAGGGACCCGGAAACAGCGAGCGCACGGGACGGGAAGCGCGGAGCGCGGCAGAAGGTCTCCGCTTCGGGGAGGCGTGGGAAGGGACGTCTGCGTGTCCCCCGGCCCGGGCCCCGCTCCTGGGCGCCCGCCGCGCCTCCGCGGGTCTCAGCCCCCTTTCTCTGTCCGTCGCTACCTCCCCTCCTCTCTCTCCCCTTCCTTCCCTCCTTCCTTTTTACCTCTTTCCATCTCGCCTTTTCCTCCTATATATTTATCTCTCACCCTCTGTATTTCCACTCCCTCTCACTCCATCTTTCTATATGTTTCTCTCTCTTTATATATCTCCTGTATTTCTCTCCTTCTTTCTATGAATTTCTAATCTTCTCTCTCTAGTTCTGGTTTTTACCTGTCTTCTCTCTCTTTACTGCTGTCTACCTCCCTCCTCTCTTCCTTTCCGCGCTCCCACCTCTAGCTCCTGTGCTGGGGTCTACAAGAGAGTTGTCTGGAACCAAGTCTTTGTGCAGGTTTTGGGGGGGGGGTGTCTGCGGATGGGTGACTGCACAGTTGGCAACGTTTCCCACGTGCGCGCGCGTGTACACACACTCACTGAGCTCGGAATTTGCTGGCAGTTCACCTCCTCGCCCTGTCCGTCGTGGCCCATGAATGCTTTGGGAAGGTTTACCTTGGGCTCCGTCCCCAGCCAGGGAGAGAGCACCTCTTAAAAGGGTGGTGCGGGTGGTTTGAAGGCGACACTCCTCCTCCAGGGAACCCGCCCAGGAGCCTGTCAGGTGGCCAGGCTGAGATAGCCGTGTTTTGCTCCAGGTCAGGTCAGGTTGCCTGAGAGGTAAACGTGGGCTTCCAAGTGCAAACCCTCCAGGTGGTTTTTAGGCATCCACAGAGCCTGGGCACTAGGTGGCCTGCTGACCTTCTCTGCTGCCACGTTTCTCAGGGGATGGTCACCAAGGCCACGATGACAGCTCCTCTCCCCAGGCTTTGCCCAGGTGTGAATCACCCCCCCCCCCGCCCCCCACCAACTCCGGACCTGCCCCAGGAGGTTGGGAGAGCTGGCCCTGGGGTGCTCCTAGGTCATCCTGTTGATGGGGACCTGGCCAGGTGCTCCCCACACTGGGGGCGGGGGGGGGGTGCTCCTCCACCAGCTTGACCCCTCTGGTCCAGCGGGCTACAGAAGCCTGAAGGACAGCTGGGCTTCTTTACAAGGTAGCCGAGGGCTGGGGGCCTTGCAGGTGTCTTGTTCCACCAGCCTTTCAGGTATGCTCTTACATAGCTCGCTGAACAGGCTGACCACGGTCTGGTTGTATTTCTGTAAAACCTACTGGTAGTGAGGAATGCCCCACCTGAAATCCTGAGGGAGATGGCGAGATGCAGAAACAGCCCCAGCCTTTTTGACTTTTGAATAAAAGATATTGATGGAGTGCTCGGTGAACTGTAATGGGTCATACAAATACGGGCTGGTTCTGTAAACGCCTGTATACATACATACAAATGCGCACGCACATGTAGTCGTTCCCTGGGGTTCACGGTGGGGTGAGAGCTGGGAGGTCCAGCCGGGGCCGGGGTGCTGAGATTGGCTGGCGTCCGCTCAGCCGCGTGATTGTGAGAGACACAAGTATGCAGCCATGCTTTTCCTCCAGGCTTCACAGACGCATCCATTAGAATCTATCAGTCTGCACGTCTCACACGCAGATGAGAGATTTGCCTGAAAATCCCTGTCGGAACAATTCACGGCTTGAGGTGGGGGGTGGGGGGGGCTTGCTAAAGCTGATGGATTAAGTCTCCTGTCCCCGCCCACTCCTGGAATCCCTGCCTGTGGCTGTGGGGTTATGTTTTTTTCTTATGAAAATATCTGTACCCTGGATATTTACTGCTTACGTGTCATTATTTTAAGTAGCAGTGTCTGTCACCGTTTATATAGTCACATTTGTCTCTCATCCAATAGCGAAGAGAAGGTATCCCTTCTTGGCGTCTTTCCAGATTCCCTGCCCCTGCCCCCTTCTTTCGTGGCATTCGGAACCCTGGGTGGATTTTCTCCCTTCTGAACCTGTTCCCGTCTTTCTAAGTGCTGTCCTAGTTGGGGGTGTACGGCAGCCTCCTCTGAGATGTGAAAACTACAAGAGGGCAGCGGAAACACTACTGCTGATGTATAAAGAGCAGTCAAACAAGCACAGTACAAAGCCCCAGATTGATTCGTTTGGTGGTATTTCCACCTCTGAAACACATCGGTGAGGGGCCCCGTTGCTACACCTTCATGGTGGTAAGGGCTTCTTACAAAACCTGCAGCTTCCTTCAAGCGCAGACCATAACTCAGGGAGACTTACTGACTTGGTGAATCAGCTAAGTGTACAAAGAAGTAAATCCTCGACTGGCGAGAGCTGGCGATCCTTTCTGTTTGTCATCACAGAAAGCTGAGAGTTCTGTGTACAGGTCTGGACTTACTTATCGTTTCCCCACTCGGAATCCAGTTTCCTCATCTCTGTAAAGTAGGTTGTGTACTGTCTGCTGAGAGAAGGTTTCATCTCAGCAGGGGCTTAGCTCCACTGATGGTTTTCCAACCTAAAGAGGGAAGGAAGGGAAGGAAACCTTCCAGAGAAATCCTGACCTTATCCTTGGGTGGCCACTATAATTTATAGAGGTGATTCTTGGCCCTGACTTCACATTAAAATCATTTAGGGGAGACTTTGGGGAAAAAATCCATGCTGGTACCCCACACCACGTGAGAATTGCTGCAGGTGGGGCCCGGGCATCCTGGTTTTAAAAAGCTTCTTAGGTTCAGCCACTGGTTGAGAACCACTGATTGAGGAAGGAGGGACTGAAGGATTGCGGGTGAGAAAGACGGAGGTGAGCTCCAGGTCTGTCCCTCACTGCCTGTGCAGGGGGACCTCCTTCACTTGTGGGTCCTAGTTCCCTCGTGTCTGGGATGATGAAGCCTTAATGGCTGACGGAGGCCAACGTAGCAAGTATCTTACACATATTATCTTGTGATTAATCCTCCTGAGAACCTTTCTGAAGCATCCCTGCATTTCACAGAAAGGGAAAACCGAGACCCTGAGAGATCAAGTAACTTGTCCACGGCCCGAGGAAGTGTCAGAGCCCGGCTTTGAACTCTGCTTGGCTCTAGACCCTCTCAGCCACCACGCTCTTGTGTTGTCAACTGATTCACTAAAATGCCCATCCCTCGCTGTCTGCCGGAGAGCGTGTCGGGTCGGGAGGGCCGTTTGCTGCACAAAGGTTAGGCGCGAGTTAAAATGTGCGTGCAAAGCAATGAATGAGTTTGGCATCCACCACACAGTCCAGAAGAGCTTTGAAAAGAGATTTTGCTGAGCTGGGGTCTCTCTACCCCGCAGAGCCTCAGCCCACCTGCCTGGGGCAAGCTCACTTAGATGTTTTGTTTTGTTTTTTTTAAGATTTTTTTTTTTTGATGTGGACCGTTTTTAAAGTCTTTATTGAATTTGTTGCAACATTGCTTCTGATTTATGTTTTGGTTTTTTGGCCACGAGGCATGTGGGATCTTAGCTTCCTGACCAGGGATCAAACCCACAGGCCCTACATCAGAAGGCGAAGTCTCCACAACTGGACCGCCAGGGAAGTCTCTAGATGTGTATTCTTAACACGGACCAAGCAGACTCTCTGGGCTGGTGTGATCTCAGGAGAGGGTTTGTGTCCGGCGGAGCACAGTCCAGGGCCAGTCACATGGACCCACTCCCCAGAGAGCCCTTCTTGGGCAGTGGCATCACCGCAGGGTCACAGCCCTTGCCGGGCAGCGGCAGGGGAGCAGGTTGCCATGGTTACTGTAGACACCCGGCCGTGGAACTTCCATGGGGCTATCCTGAGCACTGGCCCTGTCTACAGCTACAGCTTGGCCGTCAGTCTTCCATTAGTTCCCCTGAAACTCGGCACTGAAACATGACTTACCGACTCGTAGGGAAAGAGCACAAGTGATGTGGCATCTTTTTGAGGTTAACATTTAGGAGCGCCTCTGAGTAGAAGAAAGCTTGCAGGAGGTATGGGAGCAGCGGCAAAGTGTCTTCCATTGGTTTCTTTTATTTTCTGAGCCTGCGTTGTGGTGTCCATGCCGCGGGCCGGGACAGCTGTCCTGCCTGCTTGAGGCAGTGGGTTACATAGATCGGAGAGGTTAGCAGCTCAGTCAGGGAGCAGGGCTGGAATTGGAACCTGCGAATGCAGCCTCTGTCCAGGGGCTTCAGACGATTGCTTCTTTACCCCACTAACCTCTGTGTATCCCCTTGCACACAAGTACTTTTTGGAAAATCTTGTGAAAATCCCTGTGCTGTTGGGGAGGAAGACGAAAAGGCAGAGCTCCAGGGAGGAAGGTATGAGAGGTGGGAGGGTTAAAAAGGTCTGCAGAGAAGAAGAAACTGAGAGTCAGAGGGGAACTGAAGCAGAGGCAGGTGATTATAGGACCGTGAAAGCACTTTGAGATGTATGGTGAGTTTAAAAAAAAGAGGGTGCAGGGATGAAGAAGAGTAAAACCCGAAGGTTTAGCCACAAGGTTTTGTGGTTTCCCTTCTGTCTTGGGGACCCCTGGGCGGAGGGGCAGCTGCAGGCACCTTTGGCCATCCCTCTGGCAGCTCTCTGAATCTCACGCAAGAAGCCAAAGGAAGAGAGGAATCATTTCTGCTTCGCCAGACAAAGGAGGGATGGTTTGTTTGGGTTTGAGATCCAGCTTGAATTTTTGGCTTCAGATATCTACTCTGCCGTGTCTTTATGGGTTTTTTTTTTTTTTTCCTCCCCAAGTGTCTACTGCCAGAGCTTTGTGCATACAATTAGTGGATATAGAAGTAATCCCCGATTTGATAAATCAGTCAGCCTCTGTCTCTGTTTCCTTGGCATGAGTCCAACAAAAGTATTCCATGTATGTGCACAGCTGAGAGTGTGTGTGTGTGCGCGTGCACGTGCGCACGTCTGTCTCTGTGTGCGATGCTCTTGAGAGCAGTGGCATGTGGGGACATCAGATAAGACCAGGGGAAAACCGGTGGCTTGGGGGAAGGGTGAGCAGAATGAGTATCGTTTCCAGGCACAGGCGAGGACACTTTCACTTTCTCATGTGTCACCTGCAGTTGCCGGAGTGACACATGGCCGACCGGCGCGTCTTTGCCCCACTCGTGTGCTGACGCAGGGCAGGGAAATGGCCTCTGTCTTCTAGGAACCTGTTTGTTCCCGGCCGATGGCTGCTGGGGAATCCCAGCCAGGGGTTTCTGTGGCTCCCTCATGTCTCTTGGCCTCCCGATGGCCTTTTTCCTTCTCCTCCTCGCTCTGTGTGGAGAAGGTCACCGATGGTCTAGAAACATGAAAGGAGACACAGCCCCTGTGTGCGGTGCTGGCTGCCTCTGTGGCCCCAGCCTGCAGGTCCAGGAGCAGACCCTGCAACAGCACGGCCGGTGTTTGGACACGTGACCTCAGTTTGGCCCCCCCAGGCCCAGCATCATGGGGCTGTGTCGGGGTGTCCAGCTTAAGAGGAGGCATCTCCTCAAGCCTGTGCTGTCAGTGGCCTGGCGGCTCTCCCTGCCTCCCATCTGCGGGTCAGGGAGCGGGCAGGCGGCTGGTCTCTGGCTCCCATGGGCAGCCCCAGGCTCGAGAACACTCTCGTCACCATGATGCCGGAGCATCTCAGGGGCAAGACGCCAGCCGAGGAAACACTGCACCTGAAATGTCCAGAACAGGGTTCTTTGGGCTGCTTTCTTCAAAGCCAGTGAAAACCTCTCTCCCTGCTGTTTTGTTGAGATTCTGAGGAACATGGGACAGTGGTTCAGCAGCAAAGTCAGGAGGGGATTTTGCAAATCCCCTTTGACTTTCAGCAAAGTCAGGCAAGACGCTCTGGGTTTCCGGGGCCCCTGCCGGGGCCCATGTGACCTGGTGGAAGCGGGGAGCAGGAAGGGACAGGAGAGTCTCAGGGACAGATAAATTTGTGGGAGTCAGCCTCCGGGTCCCTGACCTACTTGCATTTGATAAACTCTTACTTGTGAAAATTGCCTTTTAAAAATTACTTATTTTAGGAAGGCCATGCAGACTTCACGCATGGCGGTGCGGACATTGACAATAGGCTTCTGTCTGTAATTTGGCCACCGCTGGGGCCCCACCCCCCAGGGCTCCTACTTGCCGCCTCGATTTACATGTTATGTTGCATCAGAAACAACCTCTCCTACTGATAACCTCATCATCACTGGTGAGCCTTACACCCCCAGGGGTGCTGTCTGCTCTGGGGTTAGTAATTTGTTCCTGGTTGGGTTTTGGGCCCTCAGGTGTCAGGCTGGGAATTTGGGGTCCCTGCCGTGTGGACCTCAAAGCAAGAGGGAGCTGTGTGACCAAGGGCTCTGGCCCCCAGGGGCCCAGTCCCGCTGGATTGTAAAATGTAGGGGCTTTGAGGTGGGAATGAAAGCTGTGTTTCCGTGGAATTCTTTCTTTTCTTTTCTTTTTTTTTGCCGCACCGTGAGGCTTGCAGGATCTTAGCTCCCTGACCAGGGATCGAACCCATGCCCCCTGCATTGGGAGCACGGAATCTTAACTGCTGGACTGCCAGGGAAGTCCCTCGTGGAATTCTTTAAAGCCTGTTGTGGGCCCTGCTGGCTGCTTTATCCATGGCCCTTTCTGTGTTGCTCTCCCCAGCCTGTGGGCCAAAGCTCACCAACTCCCCAACGGTGATCGTCATGGTGGGCCTCCCAGCCCGGGGGAAGACGTACATCTCCAAGAAGCTGACCCGCTACCTCAACTGGATTGGCGTCCCCACGAAAGGTGAGCCTGCGCCCCCAGGCCGGGGCTGTCAGGCTGAGGGCACCCTCCTGCTTGCCATGACCACCCCCCCCCCCAAAAAAGAATGGCCTTTCCCTCTCCAGCTGCTGGGACTCTCTTTGCAGGGCCATCTGACAGGGTGCTGTCCCTGTAGTCGAGGGACACACTTTCCTTTCCGGCTGTGCCGCCCTCCACCCTGCATGCTGTGTATGGGAGGGGGAGGGTCTCTTTTCACCGGCTGCTGTCTGGTTCCCACTGCCCTGCATCCTGCCCAGCTCAGCCCTCACCTCCTCTAAGAAGCCTTCTCTGACCACCGCAGTCTGTGTGGATCTTTTCCTTTAAGTTCCCCAAGCCCTTAGTTGTGACACTCCTCCACTGACCGTCATAAAGTGCTGTGTACTATTGATTATATTTTTGCGAATCTTTGCCGGTCTTCCCACCTCCACGGGGGGTGTTGAGCACGGGGACTGATTTTTCACGTTTGCTGCCCACCCCGCCCTGTGCCCAGAGCAGTGCTTCCTATACTAAGCACTGGCTCAGCGCCCACTGCCCACCCTGGGCGCGGGCTGCTGATCTGCAGAAGGGCTGCTGTGGCCCCGGCCACGCATATGAGCCCTCACTCTCTCCACCCCCAGTGCGCTGGCGAACATCACGGCCCCGATCTTCACTAGGCCTGTGGCTGCCACCTGCTCTCAGGCTCAGGCTTCAGCCCCGGCCTGGAGAGGCCGGCCTGCAGGCTGGGCCATGGGAGGCAACCCTGGAGAAACAAGGTCCTGGGTTTGGGGGAGCTGGGCAGCCTTGCAGGCCAAGCGATACCAGCGCAGGACGCAGAGCCCACTGTCTGGTTTCCGGGTCTTATCGGGATCTTATTCAAGTCATGTGCCGGCTTGCTTTTCTTTTCTGGAAAGAGCGATCCTGACCGTGGGAGGCCCTTCTGGTGGTCAGCGTGGTCAGCTAAGGGACCTTTCTTTTCCATCCAGTGTTCAACGTGGGCGAGTACCGCCGGGAGGCCGTGAAGCAGTACAGCTCCTACAACTTCTTCCGCCCGGACAATGAGGAGGCCATGAAAGTCCGCAAGTGAGGCCCGGGCTGCGGTGGGCGGAGGGGGCCGGGCGCTCTGTAGCACCAGGTTGGGGAGAGAGAGGCAGCTGGTCCCCCTCCTTGTGTATCAGCAGGAGCCTCTCGGCCTCTGAGCCTCACTGATCCCGCTGTCCGACAACAACATCTCATTAGGAATGAACTAAATCATTTTCCTGGAAAATCATCTGTTTACGTGGGAAAAGGATTTTCTTTTCAGCTCAAAGTGACCAGGGAACTGAAGTGTGACAGCTGCACTTTAGAATCACTTGGGAGCTGGGCACAGCCCTGCCCAGATGGGTACAGTGGGCATTTGTGGGCAGGACCTGGGCATCCATGTTTTGAAAGCTCCCAGGGGAATTTCAGTGTGCAGCCGGCACGAGGCCGAGTCCCAAGTGCCGCAGCCGTGTGTGCGGGGCTCCCATCGGGGGCCTCGGGCCTCCCATCGGGGGCCTCGGGCCTGACGGTCCTGCCTGCCTGAGCAGTTTAGCCGTAGAATCACAGGTCACCCCGCTCGTTGGGGTGAATTGGGGGTGCCTGCGCGTCCTCCTGCGACGGCCCGGCTCTGATGCGCCCATGCTCTTTCTGTGTGTTGCAGGCAGTGTGCGCTGGCTGCCTTGAGAGATGTCAAAAGTTACCTGACGAAGGAAGGGGGCCAAATTGCAGTAAGCCTGGAGTATAAGCCCTGTCTCCGATCCCAGCGGGATGGTGCCCTGGGAGGGAGGGAATGTAGTCAGAGCTGCGTGGGGACACCTCCAGTTGGGACAGGTGTCTGGCCTGAGCTGTGAGGGAAGCAGGGGGCAAGGGCAGCACAGGGACTCGGGGGGGAAGGTGATCGTCCGGCGGACTCGGGGGCACAGGCAGCTGGACCTGGGGTGGCTGCAGCCGAGGGAGCTAGCGTCCCTTCCTTGTGCTCCCTCCCCTGCGTATGGCTGTCGTTCCTTTGCTTTAAGTTCTATTCCCATCCCTCCCCTTCCATCCTTGAGTGCAGGAGGAGGCAGTGGGGGGCCTGGGAGGGTGAGGTCTCTCCTGGAGCCCCAGGAAGTACCAGGCCTGACCTCTGGTGGTTTGGTAAACACTGTTCAACTCAAACTGGGCTCTGTTCACTGCCCTTCTTTCTCCCTGCCAGGTTTTCGACGCCACCAATACTACTAGAGAGAGGAGACACATGATCCTTCATTTTGCCAAAGAAAATGATTTCAAGGTGAGCCTGATTTCTCGTCTCGCCTCGGAGCGCGCAGGAGCAAGGGAAGCCCCACAGGGATTGGCTGGTTCCTGTGTCTGGAGCACCTGTGCTCCATGCTCGGGCCTTCCCCTCCCGCTGCCTGGGTTTTGCTGCCTACAGATTGGGCCTGACTGGTGGGGGCTCTTGGGGGTTACAGCGACTAGGGAGGGGGAGCATCCCTCTATTGGGGGCGGGTGCAGAGGACTCAGGACTGAGTGGCTGGTTCCTTTTTCTGTATTTGGGGATTTATGAGTGGGGTCCTTTCTGCTCCAGTGTGGTAGTGACATCACAGTGATACCAAAGTTGGCCCTTTGTGTTACCACATTTGTTGTTTCTTAGCGTTTCTGTCTTGCTTCGTCCCAGGTGTTTTTCATTGAGTCTGTGTGTGATGATCCTACAGTTGTGGCCTCCAACATCATGGTAAGACCCTTTGTAGTGTGCTAATCTGAGAAAAGTGAGGGACTGGGTCGGCCCAGAGAAGCCAGCCTGAGAAAGAGCTGGCTCTCCCAGCTGGTTGTTGATTTTGTCTGAGGAGGGATCGGGGGGTCAGAAGTACAGAGCGGTATTTAACTTAAAAGCACATTCTGTGACTTGGACTGGCTTCATCAAGGTCCTTTCAGATGGTTGGCAGAAAGCTGTCTTTGTGGGACATAAGAGAGAAATTGGGGAACCTCGAACAGTTTCTGTTGGTGGCAGGAGCCTGGCAGTTGGGGGGTGATGGGACTGCTTAGGGCAAAGAGCACCTCACCCCTCTGGACGGGAGGGGAGGTAGCAGGCTGGTCTCTTTTGCTCTAAAGGCCCCTGGTAGGTAAGAATGGTTGTGTATTGACAAAAGCACGTAGGACTCAGTGGACAGAAGGCAGAATTCCCAAATTTGGGAAGAATGTGGGTGGTTAAACCATCTTCCTGCTCCTCTCCCTGTACCAAGGGGAAGTTGCCTGGGTAAATTGAGGGTAATTGGCAGTTTAATTTGATTAATTCTTAAATTTTATTTGATAGCAATAGCTCATAAACGGAAACGGTTACTATGAAGACTTCACCGCAGTTCCCTTTCTTATATCGTAGATAATTTCTTCTCCAGCTTAAATACATCAGAGTAAGACGTTACCTGTAAAGAAAAGCTGGTCCGACACTTCTGCAGGGAGCGCTAGAGTTTGGCCGCATACAAGTGCACATCCTTTAAAGGGATGCTGGGAGTTAGTTAGCTTTTGGTGTTGGGCCTTTTCTCCAAGGCAGTGGGAATATTTACACGCATTTCTCAGAAATGAGTTCATATTTCAGGAAGAGCTATTGAAATGGTAGAAAATCAGTCCAGATTGGTTTCAGTGGCCCCAAAGGAAGAGGCTCAGAGTAGGAGGAAACGGAAGTTTCCATGCTCTAAACAAAGGGTTTTGCTGTATTTCTTTGGTTTGGTTCTACCATTTCCACTTGCTAGGGAAGCAGAGTGCAGCTGCAGAATCGTTTTTCCCCAGTGAGCCGTCTACACTCGCTTTGGCCAGAAACTCTGTCTCATCCTCTGTGAATCCGTGGATCTGTTTGCCCCGACCCTCTCTGTGTTCAGAGATCTCTTTCTCTGATGAAGCCTCAAAGCAACTTTGCAGTTTTTAGGCCTTTCTGTTGTGCTTTTTATGCAAAGGCTGTGCTGGAGAAAGGGGTTTGTGAACTGAGATTTTTTTTAAAATCGTGCTAAAATATACATAATATAAAAGGTACCATTTGGGCCGTTTTTAAGTGCTCAGCTCCGTGACACTCAGCACATTCACATTGCTGGGAAGCCATCCCCAGCATCCACCTCCAGAACTTTTTCATCTTCCCGGAACGTAACCATGCACCCATGAAACTCCCCGCTGAACTTGGATTTTGCAGCGTGCCTGCCTCTCTTTTATGGTTGTGGTCGTTGTTGAGGACGAAAAGAGCACATGCATTAACACATCCTGGCAGTTTCCCTGAAATCTGCCAGGTTGCTCAGGCCTATTGGTCAGTTATAGGGGATGGCAGGCCCGAGGGGCATTTCTCCTCCGTCTCTGTCCCATGAGAGCAAGCCTTGGGCAGGAGGACAGGACACGCAGTCCAGGCGGAGAAGCATCCACTGGGGACCAGTGACAAGTGCGTGCTCCCCCCACCTCGGGGCAGTGGAGGAGGAATCCTGCCTGGCACGTGGGCCCAGGGCACCGCCAGCACCTCCCGGTGCACTTTTGCTTACGGACAACCTCCGCTTGGTGGGGTGAACGCTGTAGGTGCTTATGGGGACTCAGCTGAATTGAAGGCTGGGTTGTCTGGTGGTGACCTGGCTCCTGGATTGATCCCGAATCAGGGCCCATTCAGAGGGGCTCATTAGAATCTGCGTGGATTTCCCGTGTTCGCCCTTCCAGGCTGAGAGGCTCTGTCTGCCCTGGGTGCTCTCCCCATGGAAGCATGGGGTTATGACTCAGCGTCCAGCCATATCTCTTTTTTTTTTCTCTTAAAACGCTGGGTAGGGTCATCATCGTTCTGAGCCCGTCTGTGCTTTTCCCCGTTTGCGAGCCCCAAAGCCTGCTTCATTCTAAGCAGAAAGCCTTCCAGCATGATTTATCAGCTGCCTCTTTGTGGTGTTACAGGAAGTGAAAATCTCCAGCCCGGATTACAAAGACTGCAACTCAGCAGAAGCTATGGACGATTTCATGAAGAGAATTAATTGCTATGAAGCCAGCTACCAGCCCCTCGACCCCGATAAATGTGACAGGTAATTCCTAAGAGGAGACCGTCTGAGCCACCTGCTTCAGGGCTTTGAATATTATTCTTGATGTTCCCACGAAGCATTTGCTCCTGGATACTTTTATAAACTGTTTTTTTAAGTATCTTAAAGAAAACTCTTGATGACATATTCGGTGTTGTAGACACTGTGTACAAGTGTGGAAAGGGAATATTAGAGCCCCGTCTTGCTCCTGTCCTTTGATGTTTCGCTCGCTTTCTTTTCCATCCTCTTGCTTTTCTTTCCCCGTGCTCTGGGAGGCCAGCCAGCCTCTCCCGCGCTCACTCCTCTGCGGGAATTACAGACTCAGACCCCCTGACTCTCAGAGAAGAGAGGTTCCGTCTGTGTCCCCAGGAGCTGACACTGCGGATCGGTTGGGGCTGAGTCTCGGCAGTGGGGCTGGGGCGGTGTCGGGGCCTTGCCCCGGCTGTGCTGTCCAGTGTTCTGACGCGCTGGTCGCCCTCCTGTGCAGGGACCTGTCCCTGATCAAGGTGATCGACGTGGGCCGGCGGTTCCTGGTGAACAGGGTCCAGGACCACATCCAGAGCCGCATCGTGTACTACCTGATGAACATCCACGTGCAGCCCCGCACCATCTACCTGTGCCGGCACGGGGAGAGCGAGCACAACCTCCAGGGCAAGATCGGAGGGGACTCGGGCCTGTCCAGCAGGGGCAGGAAGGTAGGAAGAGTGCGGGGATGGGGCAGGAAGCCGAGGGGTGGGGCTGTGCGTCCCTGTGTGCGTCTCCGTGTGTGTGTGTCCCTGTGTCTCTGTGCCCTTGTGTGTACCTGTGCATGTATGTCTGTGTGTGTTCCTCTGGGTATGTATATGCACGTGTGTCTGTGTGTGTACGTATATGTGTCTGGGGAGGGTGGAGGGTCTCTTGAGCCTGTGGGGAGGGGTGTGTGTGTGTGTGTGTCCAAGGGGAGGGGGTACATGTGCAGTGGCTGCTCCCAGGCCCCCCCTCACCAGCAGCGAGGACAGTGTGGCCAACCCCGATGTGCACGGGGACAGGCCCTGCACTGTTTCTCTGGGAGGGAGGGGCAGAGCTGGTGGTCCGGCGTGAGGCCCTCATCCCGTCCGCCGTCCCCCCCCTCCACCCCCAGTTCGCCAATGCCCTGAGTAAGTTTGTGGAGGAGCAGAACCTGAAGGACCTCAAGGTGTGGACCAGCCAGCTGAAGAGCACCATCCAGACGGCGGAGGCCCTGCAGCTCCCCTACGAGCAGTGGAAGGCGCTCAACGAGATTGACGCCGTGAGTCCGGGGCCGGGAGCCGCCGGCAGTCCTGAGCGCTTCCCACCTGCAGGGGCTGCGCTGGCCAGGTCGGGGCGGCCGTGGCGGGTGTTCCCTCGAGTGACCTCTGGGTGTTCCCCCCAGGGCGTCTGTGAGGAGATGACCTACGAGGAGATCAAAGACACCTACCCCGAGGAGTACGCGCTGCGCGAGCAGGACAAGTACTACTACCGCTACCCCACCGGGGAGGTGCGTGCCGCCCGCTCCCTCTGCGTCTCTGGCTCGGGCCTGTGTGCGCTGGGCGAGTGATGGGCAGGTGGCTGGGGTGCTGTGGGCAGGGAGCTGAGCTGGTCCTTCTGAGGCTACTGTGTCTGGCGAGGCTGGGGAGGCGGGCTGCTAGGGACCTGGAGGGACCCGTTACTGATGACTCCGGGGAGGAAGGGCCCCTGCGTCCACCCCGCTACCCTGTACCGATGCTCGCCCTGGCCCGTCTGCCTTTGAATCGAGTCTTCCCGAGTTGGACCTTGTAAACAGCTCCCAGAGAAGCACAGTTGTGTTTCCCACAAGCAGCAGGGACAGATGTCTTTCTCTAATGACGTACATGACAACTCAGGAAAGAAAAACAGTCTTGGATGGTGATTCACTGGACACAAGGGCCCCCTTGACTGTGGGCGACATGGCAGACACGTCAGCAAGTCACTTGTACTGACTGCATCGATGCTGGTGGAGGGACCCTGAGGCTGTGTGGCCCCCTCGGGCTGAGCGAGCAGCTGCCTGCAGCACTGAGTGGAGAGTCCGGCCGTAGGCGGTGCTCTGGGGTCTCCGCAGGCTCAGCCTGGTGACACCCAGTGGGGGTGCTTTCCGTCTGCGGTGCTTCCTTCCGCTCAGCGTGTCAGTTCCCTGGAGCCCAGGACGCTGTCCCTCGTCCCTCCCAGGCCCTTGTTGCCTGGGACCTGCTTAGTGAGAGAGGGGACTAGGGGTGGAGGGAACCTCGGTGGTCTTAAAGGTACAGGCCTACCCCTTCTTTTTCAATTTTCTTTTATTGAGATAAAATTCACATCATATAAAAGTCACCATTTTAACCAAAGTGTACAGGTCAGTGGTTTTTCTTATATTTCACAATATTGTGCAGCTATCACCACTAATTCTAGAACATTCCATCGCTCCATAAATAAACCACAGCCTTTTAGCAGTCAGTCCCAGTTCCTCCCCCCCAGCCCCCGACAACTGTGAGTCTGCGTTCTGTCTCTGGAGTTCCCTGTTCCGGACGTTTCACAGTGGAATCGTACACCCTGTGGTCTTTCACTCTGTATAACGTGTTCAGGGCTGTTATGCGCTGTAGTGTGTGTCAGGGCCCCGTTCCCTCACTTTCCCGGTGGAGGGTGAGGGTCAGGAAGGAGCAGTGAGAGGGAGAGGGCAGTTGGGGTGGGTCCCCCAGTGCCCGGGAGGAATGCAGCACACAGATGGTGGCGGAGGGGGGGAGGTTGACGGAGGATCCATCGTGTGGTCTCTGGTTTATAAGTGGGAGAGGTGTGGCCACGGATGCCAGGCTTCTGCTCCAACTCGGTGCCCCGTCCCTCTGCCTTGCAGTCCTACCAGGACCTGGTCCAGCGCCTGGAGCCTGTGATCATGGAGCTGGAGCGGCAGGAGAACGTGCTGGTCATCTGCCACCAGGCCGTCCTGCGCTGCCTCCTGGCCTACTTCCTGGACAAGAGCGCAGGTGCCTGGTCCTCCGATGCATCCTCTCCCGGGGGGTCAGGGGGTTGGGGAGCCAGTCACAGCCCCCGCAAAGGAGAGAGGGAGAGGAAACTGGCCTTAGAGCTGGGGTAGCCTGCTGCCAGGGGTGAGGAAAGGCTGCGTCCCCTCCCCCTCCCCCCACCTAGCGCTTCCTTGCAGCCCCTGGAAGACACTCAAGCAGTTTGATGCTGGGTGGGCTTAATGGCTTCGAGAACCAGCCTCCCGGAAGCCCTGTGTCTCCACGTCTCAGGGGCTGTGGGTCGGGTGGGGAAGAGGCAGCCCACCTCTAAGGAGTTAACAGCCCAGAGAACTCTGACGTTACTCTTAACACTTAAATGTGGATCCTGACACCTAAATCGTTTGGGAAATTGACTCTTTTACTCCGGCTCGTTGTGCGAGCGTTTGGGTTTGCTTCGGTTCTGTTCTTTGTCGGGCCGCCTGCCTCGAGCACAGCAGGCTCGCGGCCGGGTTGCGGGAGTGGGGGGGGGGGGACACCCTGCCCAGTGAGGCCTCTGCAGGTGGTCCCCACGTGGCAGAAGCTCTCACTGAGGCCTGGGAATGTCCCCCCTCAAGTCTCCAGTCTCACCGTGGGCCCTTCTCTCCTTCTCAGAGGAGATGCCCTACCTGAAATGCCCCCTTCATGCTGTCTTGAAGCTGACGCCTGTCGCTTACGGTGAGTGTGGTGATGCAGCCCCTCCGAGACCCGTCTCCCTGGTGGGGTGGCGGTGAGGCTGTGAGCGCGGGGCCCCTCTCACCGGTCGCCAACCTCTTCCCTGCCCTCGCCCAGGCTGCCGAGTAGAATCCATCTACCTGAATGTGGAGTCCGTGAGCACGCATCGGGAGAGGTCAGAGGTGAGTGCGAGCTCGCTGCCCCCACCCCACCCCCGCACACTCCTGCCCTGTCCTCCTTCTGGGAAGGATGCTGGCAGGCGGCAGCACCGGTGGGCGCCAGCACTGGGGACGCCCCCCCACACCCCCGGCGGCTTGCTTGTAAGGGCTGGCTGTGTCCGTGGGTGGATTCTGTCTCGTTTGGAACAGCGGCCTCCGTGGCGGCCCTCCCTTCCCTCAGCGCCCGCGTGCCCCTCCCTGCCCGTCGGGTGGCTTCTCGGCGTCGTCTTCCTGTTCTTTCTTGCCGCGCTTCTTCCCCCCCACCTGACCCGAGAAGTGAGTGTTGAGGAGAAAGACGTTCTTGCTCTTTTAAACGTAACCGTAGCCCAGTTACTGTCCCCTTTTCCTCCGGGGCAGCTAAACGATGGCAGGTTCCAGAGTCACGGAACCCACAGATCCACTCAGTCATCTGCATGCACTCAGGTCCCGGATTCCCACGAAGACGATGAGAGTGAAGAAGGGGTGGGACTGGGAAACACAGCTGTGATTCGGGAGTTAGCCATGGGAGCAGTGGCGGGTGGAATGCTTTTCCAGGAGACCCCAATGCCTGGCCGCACCTGACCCCCCCTCTAGGGTGGGGTCTGGAATTCGGTGGTCAGCCTGGCTGGGCCTCCCGAGGGCGGCGCAGGGTTCTGCCCAGGCGTACATTGTGAAAGAAAGTTTGAATTTACTCTATACCGACTGTCAAACTCCAGCTCTCTGCCAGCATCAGTCCGACCCTTTCTTTTACACCGAGTGTGATGTTCTTGTCCCTGTTCCCAGGGAGCTTGGCCAGAGGATTTTGGCATTAAAATCCCAGCTCCCATGGCAGTTGCCTGGCTGGTTGACCGAAGCGAAGGCGGACGGCTTCCCTTGGCTGTGACGGCACCTTCTGAGCCAGGGTGGCAGGATGCGCGTTTGCCCTCCTTCCAGGGGTAGCAGCCTCCCCGCCGGACTGCCAGCAGCCGGGTTCTTGGGGTTGGGCCCGAACTGGGCTCTGGTGGCCCCTGAACACTTCACTTGTTCAGAGCAGGGCAGGCAGGGGCTTGCTGGAGACAGACCCCAGCTCAGGCTCCTGGGCCACGAGCTACAGAGTGACAGGCCCTGGGGGACTTCAGAGGTCCCCACTCCACTGGAGTTGTCACTTCGTCGGAAGGCTGGTGTTGGGCCCTCGCGGTTTCCTGCGTCTTTGGTCTCCTGGCTGGGGGAGGCTTGCGTTTCCTGTCCTAAGCTGGGTGTTCTCGCCAGCAACAGGAGCTGTGAAGATCCTGGCTTGAGGTCAGTGGGAGAGGGTCCAGCACGACACCTGCTCGCCCCCCGCCCCTCCTGCCGCCCCCAGCGGTCGCCCAAGCCTCATGCCCAGGACCCCTGCCTCTGTGTTTTTGGAGGCTGGCAGCAAGGTCCTTCTTCTGATCTCTTCCCTGCTGTAACTGCATCACTGTCTGTGCAGAACCGTCCTGCTCGTCCTCCCTCGCCTGCTTTGCGAACATCGTGTCTGTCTGAGTGGGTGTCTTGGAATGATCGGGTAGGGGGTTCGGGAGGAGAGATCATCCCTTGTTCTTGCCGAGGGCTAGACACAGGACGAGCCAGCAGCACCTCGGTCCAGGGCCGTTCACCGTGGTCGGGCTTGTGGTCTCAGTGAAATCTGGAAGCAGAGAAATGTGTTTGGTTTGGTTTTGGATTTTTTGTTTTGGCTTATTGACTTCCTTTTCCTCGTAACTGTCGCCTTCTCTCTTTTGTCTTTGTCTCGCTTAGGATGCAAAGAAGGGACCTAACCCGCTCATGAGACGCAATAGTGTCACCCCACTAGCCAGCCCCGAGCCCACCAAAAAGCCTCGCATCAACAGCTTTGAGGAGCATGTGGCCTCTACCTCCGCTGCCCTGCCCACCTGCCTGCCCCCGGAGGTGCCCACGCAGCTGCCCGGACAAGTGCGTTGACCCCCTTCTCCTTCCTGAGTCGAGTCTCGTGCAGGGTGGGGAGAGCGTGCCTGCTGGGGAGGAGTGTGTCCGGTGGGGCGGTGGTGGCCTCAGGCCCAGGCCCGCTTGGGGGTGTGCGGGGAGAGGACATGGATGCCGCTCTGAGTGTGGGACCCCCGGATCCGTCCTTGAGACCTTGGCTGTGTGTGCACACGCCCGTTCTGGGGAGGTGGTGTTGCCCGGGCAGAACCAGGCAGAGCAAAGAAGTGGCCGAGTGTCCGCGATCCATTCACATTGGTGAACAGTTTCTTCTAAAAGTTGAAGGCAACCCCCAGTTCAGGAGTCTCCATCCAGCTCTGGGCTGTTGGCTTCTGTGTGTCCCGGGGACGTCTTTTCTGTCCCCACGCTGAGTATTCTTCCTCACTTGCTCCCTTGCCATCGTTCCCCGTTAGAGAAAAGCTCTTGTCAGATGGGGCCCTGGGAGCGTGTACGGAGCCAGCATGGCTGGGCTGGAACCCGGGCCGGAGGACCTGGAATTAGCCACTTTCTCCTATAACGTAGTAAAAAACCCCAAAGCAGAAAACCAATTAGATTTCATTCTTAGGTTATTTCATTCGCTGTGATGGTGAAAGGCTAAAAGATACTGGCTACTGGGCATTAAGATTTTTTTTCAGAAAACCACCCTTTTCCTCAACAACACCCGAGAATCCTGGCCAGGATGTGAGACGTAGAAATCCCTGGGCACAAATTTGGGTCCCACCCAGTGGTCTCCCCCACCTCCAACCCGCCACGCCTGGCCTCTGACACAGAAATCACAGGCTCAGGTTCGAATTGGATTTGTTAATGAGCTGGGTGCTGAAGGCCCACAAGCTCTTCCTGCGTTTCCCCCAAAACGCATTTAAACCGTGTGTTGTCTGAAAACGTGTTGTGTTGGGGTGGGGGGGTGCTGTGCAGCCCCAGCAGGCCATCGTACCTCTTCAGGCCTCAGTTTTCGCATCTGTGGAATGGGGGAGCAGCAGCTACTGCCAAGGGCTGATCAATGGGGTGATCGTGCTGAGACTCTGACATGGTGGTGTCTGCTCCTGGCGCCGGCTCTGGGCTTTTATTGTCAGGTTCCGTCACCTCCCCGGGCCTTCAGTCTCCCTGTTTTTTAAAATGAGGGAGGTAGACTGACTGGGAGATGTCTAATTAGTGCTCCTTTCAGGTCTAACGTCAGAGGTGCTTTTCATGAAAACTGAGAACTGAAGTGGTGTGTCAGTGATATCCTGCGCTGGTGTAAACGGTGGGGTCATAGTTGGAAGGTTAGAGGCCGCAGTCACAGATGCCGTGGGGACCGGCCGGGCGGGGGTTGGGCAGTGTGCAGGGCCACTGGCTGGCCAGGCCGGGAGGGTCCAGGGCTCTGTCCCTGCGGAGGCTGCCTGGTACCCGATGACCTGGGCCCTCACCCTGTCCCTCAACTGACTCTCTCTCCCACCTTTTCTCTCTGCAGCCTTTGCTAGGGAAAGCCTGTTTGTAAGTATTTTTCTCTGAATACTTTTGCTTTTTGCATCTCTTTCTCCTTGCTTGCCAGTTTGGCCTCCTACCTGTTAAAAGTGTTGAGGGTAATGCCAGTTTCTGTGACATCTGAAGGAGGAAGATGGGACGGGAGGAAGAATAAGGGATTCATGGATTTTCAGAAAAGGATACAGGAAGTCGGCGGGTTTTTGGTGTCTCCTCCTGCTGCCGCAGCCACCGCGGGGCCGGGGCGATTGTTAGTATTTGCAGTGCTTGGTGGCTGGATGTCTATCTACTTTTTCCCTCTTAGAGTCAGATTTTGGCGGGAGCTGGGTTTGTGCCTACTGACGTTGTCTTTTAAGTTCTGGGCCTCTCCCGGGAGAGCCCTGGAGAGTTTACCCAGAGCCTAACCTGCAAAACAAAGAGTGGAGGACCCGAGCGTCTCCCTCCTGTCCTGGCAAGGACCCCCACCTTCAGGGGCTCCGGGACCCCCAGGCTCTGGAGAGGTCTGTTTGGGAGCCATCATTCTGCATCGGGTTGTCCTGTATCACAACCTGCTCGACATTTACGGTCGCGTTCAGGATGGGGTGCAGCTTTTTCTCTGCAGAGAGTTCAGTGTTAGCAGCTGCTGGATAATCCAGCGCTTCCTCTGCTCCGGTGGCCCCCAGCCCCAGAAGGAACTGAGGCCTTTATGTTGCAGAGTTTTAATAAGAGACACCCTGAAATATCATCCCCAGCGCCACGAGTCACACCCACCCCGCGTCCCTTTCGCTGGTTAGGCTACCTGGACTAATTCACGCAGAAACGTGGCTTATTCTTGGAAAATAGGAGCTGTTGGGCATCATGCTTGGACTAGGTGGTACCACCTGTTGAGAAATGTATTTCATCACTTCACGGCTTGTACACATCCCGAGTCTTTGGTCCTTAAAATATAACCCCAGGAGGTCGCAAGGCAGTTCCTGTCCCTGTTGCCCAGATGAGGGTGAGTCTCTCACCCACGGTCACCCAGCTGGTTCGTAGCAGAACCAGCCCTCGAATGGGTCTCCCAGTCCCAAAGGCTGGCTGTTTTCTCTCTGCTGGTTTCCAGAACACCGAGGGTCCCATTCACCTGCCTATCCTGGGCACCTGACATTTGCAGCCTGTGGGGCGTGGCCCCGAGCTGTTCAATTTCCTTTCTGTTTCTTGCAGCCTCTCCCCTGCAGCTGCTTCCCGTGGCCGAGATGTGTTTATTTAATGGTGGGCCTGCCCGTTACATTCAGTCTTTAAGAGTAACAGTCCCACGTCCGTTACCGCCTTGACACCAGGCGTTGCACCCAGGACGCCCTGGGATCGAGTTCTCCTTGTGTGAAAACTAGCCTTTGGGTTTGGAACCTTATGGTTTTGCATCTGTGTGTATCCTGTTCCTTCTGACCCATGGCCTGATGCTGCCAGGAGAGAAATCTTCTTGCTGGGAGGGGGCCATTCAGGCACATCCCCCAACCCTCTAAGGTTGAACTTGGCCATCTCTAAGGCTCATGATGCCTGTAGCCAAAATCCCTTCAGTTCAGCAAAAATGTGTTCTCCGGACCCATCACGCCTGCATCCGCTCAGGTGACCCAGCGTCCAGGTGTTTTGATGATGAGAATATGGATGTAGCACTTAGCAAGATACCTGACGTGTGGTCAGGGCCTGGTGCACAGTAGCTGTTCCCGTGGGAGGTGTGATGCCCTGTGCTTTGGTGGTTACATCCAGGGCTCTCTGGTCTGTGTTCCCTCCTGCACAGGCCAGGGGGATTTCTCCTCGTGGGCAGCAGGAGCGCCTAGGGACTAGGGAGTGGGGTGCCCCTGGGGTCTTAGGGTTGTGGCCCGAGGATGCCGGTGATGGTAGTGCTCTGGTAAAACAGGCACGACAGCCAGGTGGGACTCAGCGCCCGCCCTGCAGTCCACTCTCCACGGGCTGCACTAGGGCTCGGGACCAACGGACCATCTGACCCTCACGATGCATCCTTGACTTTTAAATTTCAAATGCACGCTAAGAAGAGAATCCTACTAAAGATGTTTTGTCTTGTTTTTCTTTCCCAACATGTTTCTTCCTCCCCCCCCCACTATGCTTGAAAGACGAACTGTCTGTCATATTTTCTCAAAGTTTTCTCCTTACTAACCTTGGAAAGGTAAATGGCTCCGTGCATGCCCTCCTGTCCCCTCCACGTCTCTCTGGGTCATGGCATCTCAGCCCTTGGGGCGTCTCAGTCTGCGTGAAGACTGGCCATTGTGAAGTCTGTGACTCATACACCCTGTGCCCCAGAACTTGTGTGCCCCATTGTCTTGAGATCCTCCATGTGTCCAGAGCCAGGGGCACCATGAGCGAATGACGTGGCCTGTGCCTGTGGTCCCCCGTGTCATCATTGCATTGCCATCATTCGTGGGTGCTCCAACCTTGGGCATGAGGTGTCCCAGGGTGGGTGGGAGCCAGCACCTCCATCTCTGACCCCACAAGTTGACTGGGTCCTCTCTGGCTGCGAGACTGGGGGTCTCCCCAGGAGACAAGCCGCTCACAGGGGCTGTCTGATGCACTCGTGGTCGGAGGGTCGGTCACCTGGGCTCCTGAGTCCGGCTGAGAGCAGGGTCAGATCAGGCACTGGCTTCCGTGCTGCCAGCCCTGCGATGGTCCTCTGTAGAGATTCTCCACCTCAGCCCCCCGGTTCACGCGGGAGGGGAGTGGGCCTTGGTGATGCTTACATTTCTGTCTGCCTGGGTTCCACTCTCCCTGCTGCCCCTTTGAGACAGTCTTGGTGGAGACACTCAGGATGCAAGAGAACACTTTTAAAGATTCTGCTTCCCTATCCTGCAGTGTGGCTTAGTAGGGAGGGTAGGTCAAGAGACTGCTGCTGTGTGGTGGCAGCCACCGTCTGTTCCCAGCTGATTGAAAACTATTTTTTAAGGGGGTTTGGGTACTGGCCAGCATCTTTGGGGTGGGGCTTCTGGGCAGGATTGCTTTTATTAGAACGGGGTGAGAGCTTTACTGACACATGCCTTCCCTGCCCGGCTCCCTTGCTTGAGTTCCAGCATCCGAGCTGTGTTCCTGGAATCCAGGTCCCTAGGTCTGTTGTATACCCTGCTGGGAGGAGAGTCCTGATGCTTCTCCAGATTTAACCCCACCCCCACTCCTTCCTCTGCCTGACAGCGAAGCCGGGAAGCCTTGGGCTCTAAAGCGTCGTGAGCCGGGGGCGGGGCGGGGGGGGGGGGGCTAGGTGCTGGCACCCGTGCTTCCCAGGACAGCTGTGACCCACAGGAGCTGCCTGCCCTCCCCTCCCTGCCTCCCTGCCTCCTTCAGGCGGACGTCAGGGGCCCTCCCGGCCCTTCTCCCCTGGGACCCCCGGGCTTAGCCTCCACCACGTTCCTGGGCCACTGTTTGGTAATGATGCTCTTCAGGGCCGTGTTCTTTGTTGGGGAGAGGGGGGCACGTCTCAACTGCATGGCTTTCGTCTTTGCTTTAGAACCCTAGTCAACAGGAATGGTAACCGGCTTCCCCGTCTTTTCTCCCGAAAGCAGAACATGAAAGGCTCCCCGAGCGGCGCGGAGGCCTCCAGGACGCACTGACGCAGCCCCGCCGGCGCCCCGCCCTTTCGCTCCCGCAGCTTTGCTCCTGCCCTTCTGTCTGCCCAAGGCCAGCGATCCCGAGGACATCTCCCGGAGGGCGGCATGGAGGAGGGGCTGCTGCTCCAGGAGGACCGGGCCCCCGCCTGCCTGTGCTCCCCTGGCCTTCGGGCCACGCGCCCCGCGGACCCCTTGAGGCCCGGGAAGGACGATGTGCAGTGGAGGCGGGACGGCGGCGCCTCCCCGTGGGCTTGTTCATCTCGTCTCTGGACCTTCCGTGCTGGGGAGATGACACTGCCCCGAGTCCTAACCTTAAATGGGGCCTGGATCTCAGCTGCTGAAGGTTAAGGGACACTGAAGACTTTCAGAAGGCTCTTGGTGCCTCTCGGCCTGGACGTTGCCTCCGGCAGGGAGCCCTTGGCCCGTGCTAGGTTGGGGTCGGCCGGGAGAGCCTGGAGCTGGACCTGCTGGTCAGCCAGGCAGTGACCCTCCGCGTGTCGCGTATCCTCCCGGGTGTGTGTCCTGTCTCTGAAGATGGTGTGGGACCGTCTAGCTGCGGAGGCAGGAGGAAATACATTGCCGAAAGATCACCGGGGCCTCGCCTTCCAGGGAAGGCTCCTGCCTGGATTCGAGGCGCCTGGGACACGGCTCTCCCAGGGCTGCTGGCTCGTGCACTTTTTTTATGGCAGAGAGTGTGACCTGAAAGTCACACCTTCAGGAACTTAGATGTTTGCATTTTGCGCCCTTGGGGTTGGAGCTCTGAAAGGATGTGGGAGTTGGGCAGCCTGTGGGGAGGGGAGGGACCCCTCACCCCGTAAAACGGCCGGGGAACAAGGGCCTGGCCTCCTCTTTTGGGGCCTTCATCACGTCCTGTGTTTCCCTGGTGGGGACAGTGGCCCAAGCCAGGCCTCGCTCGCGGCCACTTCCTCCGAGAGCCTCGCTCTCCACTGTCTCCTGGCAGGATTCAGCTCGGTTCCCTTGTGTCAAGCGTCTGCTGTGTGCCCAGCGTGGAGCTGGGTGCCTTGGGCGATTCTGGAGGAGAGAATGTCCTCGTTTGCCTTCGTGGCACCTGTGGCATTTTGGGGGCGTGGTTCAAGGCAGGGCTTGTGGACACGTGGTTCTAAACACCTGTAGTTTCCGCCTGCGGGTTTTCCTCTGAGGCCTCCGAGGACTGGGGGAGGGGGGGTGTCGAGGCCCAGGAGGATGGATTTGGACTCAGCGGTAGAGTTTGTCCAAATGACCCTTTTCAGGATTTCTGAAAGCCGGTGCCAAAGGTCACCTTCCCTTCCCTTCTTGCCTTCTGCTTTGGGGTCCCACATCCTTACCCCTCTTAGCTTGTGCAGTAGTCACTGGGGGTAGAGGCAGGGGCGTCTAGACAGCTGGAGCTGGGAGTGGGGACAGGAGCTGTTTTGGGGTTTTTGTTTGAGAGGAGCTTGTAGAAAAATTCACGTTCCTCTGGTTGGGAGAAATGGGCACACGATTCAGACACCCTACAACCAGGTTTGTGGGTTTCACACAAAACCATTCAAATCCTCCCTTCCCTTAACTGGCCATCTTCCCAAGACAATGTCTCTCTGTACATTCCTGTGCAAGACTGGTTACTTTCTCTCTTTCGCGCTGTCTTGTCAGACGTGTGTGTGTGTGTGTGTGTGTGTGTGTGTGTGTGTGTAGGTTTGTGTTTTTAGATGGAGGGACCTGCGGCTCTGCTCTTGAGAATGGCTCTCTTATGTCCACCTTGTGGTTCCTTCTCTGGTTGTCGGAGCTGACCCTGAATTTTGACTCTTCTGGCTGGTCTGAGTGGGGTCTTCATGAAGGTGTGTCCCCCCTTGCCTCTGACTGCCCGAAATCAGTGCATCCACAAAAGATGCGCTTGGCCTAACCCGGGACCTTGGTTTTCAGGAGCCTCAGTGGGGAGAGAGAACATCAGTACGGGCGGGGAGGGGAGATGGGGAGAGGGCGGAGGCTGGGAGACTGGAGACCAGGGGCCTGACATCTGAGGAGGGAGGCGGTGGACAAGGATGTGTCTGAGCCACAGTCTCAGGGCTTCTGCAACGCCGACCATTGACTCTCACTCCCTCACCCCCCGGAAAACATCTGGGACCAATATTTTTAACTTTGCATGTTTGTTTTGGGGGCGGGCTCACCCCTCTCCTTCTTCTGTCCTGAGACTGTGGGCAAAGCTCTTCGTTTGGGGGAGGGGGGAAGAAAGACTGTTGGAACCACGCCAATGACGTTTTCGTTTCTAATACTTGAAATTTATTTTTTTATTATTTTGATAGCAGATGTGCTATTTATTTATTTAATAAGTATAAGGGATCCTGAAGACGGAAAGCTGTATAGATGGGGTCTTGTTAGTTGGTTGGCTTGGGGGCCTTTTACGTGTGATTTCTGATTTCTCTGTGTTCTGTATACATTTGTCTGAATTAATTACCCGGGATGAGGCTGTGCCAGCTTTCAAACAGGGGATGCCTGTCGGAAATTTGTATATTTTGCAGTTGCCAGAACAATAAAATACCTGGTTGAAATACACGGATGAAGTGCGTCTCTGGTCCTTTTTGGGGGGCGGGGAGGAAGAGTCTTTCATCACACTTGGGGTCAGTACACCAAGTTTCTACCACTCAGCCCCATCGCCTTCCTTCAAACAGGACTTGCAGGGAATTCCCTGGCGGTCCGTTGGTTAGGACTCTGCGCTTCTACTGCAAGGGCCCTGGGTTCGAGCCCTGGTTGGGGAGCTAAGATCCTGCAGGCCGCGCAGCGTGGCCAAGGAGAAAAAACAAAAGGGGACATGTAGATTCTGATTGCCTAATGTCTGCATTTGCGAAACAATGTTGTGTCACCTTTAAAAAAAAAAAGAATAGCCTTTAGTTTTAGAGCAGTGTTAGGTTTCCAGAGAAGAGCAGGTAGTACAGAGAGTTCTTGGATACCCCCAGGTCCAGGTATATGTCTCCCCTGTTATTAGCATCTTGCATTTGTGGTGCATTTGTTACAACTGATGAGCCAATATTGATGCGTTATTATTACCTAGAATCTATGGTTTCCACTAGCGCTCACTCTGTTGTGTGGTCCTGTGCGTTTTGACAAACACGTACTGATAGGTATCTACCATCACGGCATTCAGAATGCCATCCATCCCTTCCCCCAGCCCCTCCAGTCAGCAGCTGTTCTTTTTTATTGATTTATTTATTGATTTATTTGGCTGTATCTGGTCTTAGTTGCGGCACGTGGGCTTCTCTCTTGTGGCATGCCAGCTCCAGAGCACGAGGGCTCAGTAGTCGCGGCACGTGGGCTCTCTAGGTGTGGCGCGGGCTGTACAGCGCTCAGGCTTAGTTGCCCCGCAGCATGAGGGATCTTAGTTCCCCGACCAGGGATCGAACCCACATCCCCTGCATTGGAAGGCGGATTCTTAACCACTGGACCACCAGGGAAGTCCCAGTCAGCAGCTGTTCTCATACAAGCCCTGCAGATGGTGTTGGGGCCCTGGATAGAATCACAGGAAGGCATTTCATCTTAGGTTCTTGGTCCCTTTCACTTCCCTGCCCTTCCTCCCACCCCCTTGTAGCCCCTTTCAAGGTTCCAATGGGAAGAGACTCAATCCAACTTCCAGGACCACTTTGCCACAACTCAAGCCTGTCATTTTGCTTCAGCATCTTCGTCTCTGCGATGAGGGGACTTCCTCAGGTGAGTACGGGGCTGGGTGAGGACATGCGTGTGGTTATAAGGCAGCACTGAGCACCCCCATCGGGCATGGCCTTTGTGACCCGCAGGGTTCTCACCGTGTCTGATTTTCTTTTTCTTTTGTCCACAGCCCCACTGCTACGCTCCAGAAATAGCCCTCACTCCCAAATTAGTCCTTCTGCATCCCATACGCTTTCCAGCCCTACCTTGTGAAGAGAGTAGGACTCAGCAGTTTGGCACCTCCACTGTGAAATGACTTCGGAGGTTGCCACCTGTCACCGGCATGACGGGGCACAGTGCTCATTATGCATTGGGTTCAGGGCTTAGAGAGGCAGCTTTCGCCTTCCACTTCATTGGAAGGCTGCCCTAACAGGATATGTACATAGTTTAAAGTCCCAGGCCTGTTGGGAGATGGGAATCCATGACAGTTCTGTGGCCTTTTGGGCAAGCTGAGAGTCATCTGTGCGACAGTGATGGTTATTGAAAAAATACTGAAGAATGAGTCACCAGGTGGACGCATGGTGGGTGAAGGGGTACAGAGAGCTGCAGGAAGGTGAATGCTGGAAGGACACTCGTTAGGGACGGTCTAGAGCCAGACTGTGGCTCTTTGTACGGGAAAACCAAGTGAGGGATTCCCCAGTGCAGATAAAGTCATTCTGTCAAACAGGAACAGCTGCAACGCCTAAGACTTAATGGTCTTAAGGAGATCCTTACGCGGCCTGAGGGGTGAGGCAGTTCCTGTCTGCCGTTTTGCAGATGGAGAATCTGACACTCGCCAGAGGTAAAGAACTTCCGCAAGGCTGCTTAGCAGGTGAATTTCAAGGATTCAAATCCAAGTGCCTGGGACACTAAGGTTTGTGGCTTTAACCGTTGTAAAATTTCCCCTCCTCCTATTTCTGGTCTCTCCAAGTTAATGGGAGTTAGCAGTGGAACAGGTGAGAGGTCAGGTCAGTTTCAAGCTGCCTGCCCGCTGGGCTGGGAGGCATGGGCCGTCTTCCCGCCTTGCTCCCTGGGGTGCCCAGCTGGTGGTCAGACGGTCAGGGTCTTCAGGGAAGTCAGCAGTGGCCCTTCAGGAGAAGGTGGGCGCCCTGGTCCAGATTCTGGACTCCCCAGGTAATATCCAGAATCCTCCTTGCTAATCTTTCCTCCCAAGAAATTGACTAGCACCTTTTAGAGGCAACAGATCACAGGGTTGCATAGAGAGGGGATGCCTCGTGGGGTGGGGAGTGGGCATGCGTGCTTAGAGAAGAGTTGCTGCAGCAAAGTGACCTGAGTGAACAGAGCTGGTGGCGTCCCTCTCGAGGGCGGGCTGTGCCTGCACTCTTCATGCCAGGTGCTCACACCTGCAGGCCCGTGCGGCCGGCAGGAGCCTCCAACCAGATTGATTCTCATCTCACTTTGCCCTCGGCTCACTCTCCACTTTTCCCACCAGCACAGTTGAGAGTCTCTTAACTTGGAATTACTTAATAAACTGTAGCGGGAGAATTGGCCAACTATTTGGGAAGAAAAAGCTAATCAGATCATGTGTTGCACCGTCCATCTAAGTGTTTTTAAAAAAATCAAGCTAGGGCTTCCCTGGTGGCGCAGTGGTTGAGAGTCCGCCTGCCGATGCAGGGGACACGGGTTCGTGCCCCGGTCCGGGAAGATCCCACATGCCGCAGAGCAGCTGGGCCCCGTGAGCCATGGCTGCTGAGCCTGCGCGTCTGGAGCCCGTGCTCTGCAACGGGAGAGGCCACAACAGTGAGAGGCCCGCGTACCGCAAAAACAAACAAACAAAAACAAAACAAAACAAAAAAATCAAGGTATTAACAAAGGAGAAGGAAATGTTGGTGAATATCTAATTTTTGGTTGGACGAAGACCAGGCTTAGAAGCAATAAGATTAACTACAAAGGAAATACTGAGATTTCACACCCTGTGAACATTTTAAGTTCAATGTCATAGAAAACCTTGAACATGAGTAAAAGGAAAACAACAGGCTAACAGATATTTGCAACAAATCCCCAAATTTTTCTAAAATGTAAATTGGAAACACATCCAGAGCAGTAAGAAAAACGTGGAGACTCTTCTAGATCCTTGGACAAAGGCTTTTATTTAATCCTTTCCATTTAAAGATGTGAAAACTGACGTTTGCTGGAGTTAAAAGTTCTTTTTTTTTAAATAAATTTATTTATGTTTGGCTGCATTGAGTCTTCGTTGCTGCGTGCAGGCTTTCTCTAGTTGCGGCGAGCACGGGCTACTCTTCGTTGCAGTGCGCGGGCTTCTCATTGCAGTGGCTTCTCTTGTTGCGGAGCGCGGGCTCTAGGCATGCGGGCTTCAGTAGTTGCAGCATGCAGGCTCAGTAGTTGTGATTCGTGGGCTCCAGAGCACTGGCTCAGTAGTTGTGCTGCCCGGGCATAGTTGCTCTGCGACATGTGGGATCTTCCTGGACCAGGGCTCGAACCCGTGTCCTCTGCATTGGCAGGTGGATTTTTAACCACTGTGCCACCAGAGAAGTCCCTGGAGTTAAGTTCTAATGGCTGTTTTAACAGATTCAGTTGGAGCTCACATTTTTTTGACACAGTGTGAGTGGTTTGGGTCAAGTCTTCAGCCAGTGCGTTAATGGCTTAGGCACTGGTTTCGACCCACAGATTCTGACATACTACTAAGATCATGTTCAGAGGGAACTCCCATGAAGACAACAGAAGCATGGGGGATTAAGAGGTACAAACTCTTATGTATAAAATAAATAAGCTACAAGGATGTGTTATACAACACAGGGAATATAGACAATATATTGTATTATATGTATTATATATGTATTGTATGTATATGTATTATATGTATTAGACAACACAGGGAATATAGACAATATTTTATAATAACTATAAATGGAGTATAACCTTTAAAAATTGTGAATCACTATGATACACACCTGTAACTTATATAATATTGTACATCAACTATATCACACAAAAAAAGTAAAAAAGAAAAAGATAGCAGAAGCACAAAACAGAGTACTTCAGCCACTTAGGACTGAAGGGGGCCCTCCGCACACTCCCTGAGAGATGTCTTTGCATGTATTTAATGGTGTGGACGTCCATGGAAGAAGCCTCATTTTTTTCACGCATTAACCACACAAGATTCAACCTCTAGGGTGAAAGGAAGCCCAGGGACAGGCTGGCTTGGGGGACTGTTAGAACCTGATGGTGGTGGGGATGAGGGTGGGCAGTGTGCGGACGTGTCCCCCATGTATAAGATATTTCATAACGTTGCATTGTCAATAAGTGCTCTACACCGGGGGTGCAAGCCGTCCATTTTCAGTTCCTTGAGGCCTAAACTTCAGCTGCAGGCATCAGAGCAACTCTGCCTCTGACGTCGGGTTAACTGCGCAAAAGATGTCTCACCTGGATATTCTGACACCTACATTTGGTGAACAGAGGGGTAGAGGGGGCACTCGAGGCCTGGGTGGGCTCAGTTTATTTTCAGAAGTCTGTGCCTTGTGGCAGAATCAAGGGGAGAGGGGAGACTACCAGCCCAGTGCAGTGAATCAATAAGATGACCTCAGGCTTTGGAGAAAGATAGTCCTGGGTTCACTTCTGTCCTCCCACGTTCTTGATGTGTGGACCTGGACAAATTACTTTATATTTTTAACTTGTTCTCCATCCGTAAAATGGGGGAACTCATACCATATTTTCCGTAGAATACACCATCAATTTATTAACTTTTCCTACAAAAGAGAACTAACCACACGCACAACCAATGCAAGACAAAATTCAATTTTGGATGTGTTAAAGGTAGACCAAAAGTCTCCTTAGAAGTGCAGCAATACTGTAATGAATTTTCAGGCTTTTTGTGAGGACTAAATCTTATACATGAAGAGCCCTGGACAGTTCTGGCATAGAGTAAGCACTGGAATGGCTGTTATTAATCTAGTCACGGGTGCCGGGTCCTTTAAATGCAAAGTCGATGCTGTGAACCCCACTTTACAGGTGAGGATACGAGGCTGGGAGAATTTACGGAGACTGCCTGTTGCCGCCCAGACCTAACTGGTGGTCAGCTCCAGGTGTCAGGGCTGAGCCAGGCGCTGTCAGATGAATCCCATGTTAATTAGCAAACGGGCTTTTGTGTCCCTGGGGCTATGGAGAGGACTGTCTGTGTCCAAAAATACGTTAAGAAAATAGGATTTCTTTAAGGGGTCGTGATTCAGGATGCCCAGTCTCTAAGATTCTGTGTTTTCCCCTTCCCACCTGTTTTAAACTGGGCCTCAAGACCATCTTTTGGAGTACCCAATTCCTGGGGTACATGAAGGCTTTCTCAGGAGTTCACCTGCATAGGTTAAGGTTACGTTTTAGGCAAATAGGTTTCCAGATCCTCAACTTCCACATTTGCCCTTTCCAGATAGCCTGAGAAGTTTGCTTAGATTCACAAATAGTCTTTCTCTACTTTGCAAACAAGACAGAGAAAGGCAAAGCCCTCCGCACCCCAAAAGCACTCACGACAGTGCATTGCACCCAGGGTGGAAACACCTCCAGGGCACCCAAGAAAGGGAAGCCTCCTTTAATGATTAACTCAGGCCCTACGCACCCCCAGGGATTTCTTTCCTACCGTATCTCCCTGTTAAACATGAAACTCAGCTACTATTGGAACGTTTTGAATTTAGAACAGTTAACGCAATGTGTTAATGCAACAGTTCTCCAAATTTTTGATCTGAAAGCGCCTTTACAGTCTTAAAAATTATTAAAGACTCCAAAGAGCCCTTGTTCATGTGAGTTATATCTATTCATATTTAGTGTATTTGAAATGAAAATGGAAAAAAATTTTAACTATATTTTAATAATTTATTTAAAAATAATAAACACGTCACATGTTATAACTAACCTATATTTAATGCAAAATAACTACAATTTTCAAAATAGAAATTTTTAGGGAGAAGAATGGCATTTATATTTTTTAGAAATCTCTTTAATGGCATATTCTCGTATCTGATTCTGTGTTCAATCTATTGTGATATGTTGCTTGAGTTGAAGTATGTGCAGAAAATCTAGCCTCACACAGAAATGTAGTTGAAAATGGGAGGAATGTGTTAATAGCCTTTTCAGGTAATTGTGAGTATTCTCCTTTGATCCTACACCCAAACTGGACAAATTATAGTTTCTTAAATGTTAGTTGCAGTGCCAAACCTGAAACCATGTCAGTGAACTTTTTGTACTTTGTTACATTAAAATCCATTTGATTGGGCTTCCCTGGTGGCGCAGTGGTTGAGAGTCCGCCTGCCGATGCAGGGGACACGGGCTCATGCCCCGGTCCGGAAAGATCCCACGTGCCGCGGAGCGGCTGGGCCCATGAGCCATGGCCACTGAGCCTGCGCGTCCGGAGCCTGTGCTCCACAACGGGAGAGGCCACAACAGTGAGAGGCCCGCGTACCGCAAAAAAACAAAAAAAAAAAACAAAAATCCATTCGGTTGATCTTGCTCTTTGGATTGATTTTTTTAAACCCACACGTGATTATATAACATCCAACACTGGTCATTTGGAAAATATTGATTCACTGAGTTATGAAGATCTTCCAGTATTGACACATTTCATAACACAATATTTAAAAACAATCATGTTGATTCATCTCCCTCTGATATCATCTTCTTAAAGTATTGGAAAGCAATTAACCTTATAGTGATGGATTCAAGTTTTCTACAGTTCTAATTTTTAGTTGAAAACTTAAAATGGCCAACAAATACTGTCAGTTGTTTTCCTTAAAGTGATAAGCTCACTTCATTCATTTTTGAGGAAATGTCTGTAAGTATTGTTTTATAATTTAAAGGTTTTTAAGGGAAATCTGATAATTCCTATGCATAAAACCTTTCAGGGACCACCCATTCATTTCCCACAAAAAAGGACAGGACGTTAGTGTGGCAGGCAAAGCCCCCAAGCCAGGGACCCTTCTGCTTACCTTCCAACACCTCCCCTAATGACCTCCAGGCCTGGTTACCCCAGCTCCCACTGTCTGATCCTCTGTGATTTTCAGAGTGAGCCATGTTTTCTATTCTTGACCCTCTCCACATTCTTCTCTCTCTGCCTGGATCACAAATCTTTACCCCCAAATTTAGCCAAGTCTCACGAATCCCTTAAGACTCAATTTTAGGTGTCAGTCTTCTGGACTGTCTTCCTTCATCCTTGTGATGGTTAATTTTATATGTTAATTTGATTGGGCCACAGGGTGCCCAGATCAAATGTTATTCTGGGTGTTTCTGTGAGGGAGTTCTTAGATGAGAGTCACATTTAAATCAGTAGACTGAGTAAAGCAGATTGCTCTCCCTCATGTGGGCGGGCCTCATCCAATCAGTTGAAGGCCTGAATAGAGCAAAAGACTGACGTCCCCTGAGCAAGGGGAATTTTCCTGCCTGACGGCGTTTGAGGTGGGATATGGGTCTTCCCCTGCCTTTGGACTCGGCCTGAAATGTCGGTTCTTCCTGGGTCTCCAGGCTGCCGGCTTTTGGATGGGAACTACATTGCTGGTTCTCTCGGGTCTCCAGCTTGGTGACTCAACCTGCAGGTCTTGGGACTTGTCAGCCTCCTTAATTGTGTGAGCCAGTCCCTTATTATCTATCTATCTATCTACCTATCTATCTATCTATCTATCTGTCTATAGCTCTCTATCTCTCTTTCATTATACCATTATATAGCTGTATGAAAACATGAAGTTTAAGTATGGGGTTCTCTGAGCATATATAATATTAAGGATTGTATTAATTGATCAAGGTTCTCCAGAGGACCAGAACCAGTGGGTATACATATACATATGTATATATATATATATACACATATACAAACATATATATATATACACACATACATGATAAATACATGATAAATAATAACCAATCTCAGAGCAAATACGCTGATGGTGAATGAGTGAAAGAAGGGCTACCATTTGAGAACTCTCGTCCTTCTGTTTCAGGTTACTTCAGACATTTCTATCTTTTATTAACCAAATTGTTTTTCACATGATTAATCACAAATCACATTCTTGGCTGCCATTCTGATCATACGATATTTATCAGATGCTGCAGTGGTGACCAATGGACAAAATGACACTCACCCAACTCTGCATTTCTCTCTGAATCTCAACTATTTTTAAAAAAATTTTTATTGAAGTATAGTTGATTTACAGTGTTTTGTTAGTTTCTGGTGTACAGCAAAATGATTCATATATATATATATATTCATATATATATATATATATATATATATATAGTCTTTTCCATTGTGGTTTATTACAAGATATTGAATATAGTTCCCTGTATATTCCTTTCCTCTACAGTAGGAGCAATGTTCCTTTGCTATACAGTAGGAGCTTGTTTATCTACTTTATGTACAGTAGTCTGTATCTGCTAATCCCAAACTCCTAATTTATCCCTCCTCCCCCACCCCCTTTCCCCTTTGGTAACCATAAATTTGTTTTCTATGTCTGCGAGTCTATTTCTGTTTTGTAAATAAGTTCGTTTGTATCGTATTTTAGATTCTGTATATAAGTGATATCATATGATATTTGTCTTTCTCTGTCTGACTTACTTCACTTAGTATGATAATCTCTAGGTCCATCCATGTTGCTGCAAATGGCATTATTTCATTCTTTTTTATGGCTGAGTAATATTCCATACATATGTGTGTGTGTGTGTGTGTGTGTGTGTGTGTGTGTGTGTGTACCACATCTTCTTTATCTACTCATCTGTTGATGGGCATTTAGTTTGCTTCCATGTCTTGGCTATTGTAAATAGTGCTGCTATGAACATTGGGTGCATGTATCTTTTTGAATTAAAGTTTTCTTCAGATATATGCCCAGGAGTGGGCTTGCTGGATCATATGGTAACTCTATTTTAAGGTTTTTTTTTTTTTTTTTTGCGGTATGAGGACCTCTCACTGTTGTGGCCTCTCCCGTTGTGGAGCATAGGCTCTGGACGTGCAGGCTCAGCGGCCACGGCTCACGGGCCCAGCCGCTCCACAGCATGTGGGATCTTCCCGGACCAGGGCACAAACCCGTGTCCCTTGCATCAGCAGGCGGACTCTCAAACACTGCGCCACCAGGGAAGCCCTATTTTAAGTTTTTAAAGGAACCTCCATACTGTTCTCCATAGTGGCTGCACCAATTTACATTTGCACCAACAGTGTAGGAGGGTTCCCTTTTCTCCACACCCTCTCTAGCATTTGTCATTTGTAGACTTTTTAATGATGGTCATTCTGACTGATGTGAAGTGATACCACATTGTAGTTTTGATTTGCATTTCTCTGATAATTTGTGATGTTGTGCATCTTTTCATGTGTCTATTGGCCATCCTTTGAATCTTGACTCTTGATCATGTCGAATGGGGATGGGGGTGGGTTATCTCCTTAATCTCATCTCCAAGAAGCTGGGTTCAGTTTACCTCCTTTCTCCAGTTTAACCTCTTCTTTGCCCAGATGACCATGACTTGTTCAGGACAGTGGCCTTTAAACTGGTTGAGGTTTCCCCTGGGTGTTTAAAGGAAGACCTTCTAAGGTGTTAAGGAGAACAGCAATAGTTTCGAGCAGTCCCAGACCTTAAATTCCTTAAATTGTATTCTTTTGCAAAATAATGTGTCTGAGAATGTGCTTCTTGTCCATTTCAAATCTCCCCTAGCTGCATTGCCCTAGTGTATAAAAAAATTCTAGGGCATGAAACAAAAAAATGACTCCGTCAGATATTAATCAAGGTACCCTGAACCCTGGAACGTCCTGCCTTTCCCTGCCTTATAGATATTTCTTTAAAGGGAGAATCATTTTGTTACATTATTCTGAATGGTATATGATAAAAGGAAATGGAAGAAATAATAATTTTGTTTCAATGTCTTGGCCTCTTCCATTTCTCCAGTAGTGTCCAAGGATACAACCCTTCTGAAAGAGAGTTGCTTGAGAAAAAGCAAAGAATATCAGTAAGAAATACTGAATGCTTAAAATTAAAAAAAAAATTTAAACATAAGTGATTATTTTCAGTTATTCTCAACATTATTCTCCAGCTGGAGAGAAAAATACCTTTAAACAGAGCAGCCATGTAGGTTGTCATAAATATTCTTTAAAATGTAACTGGAATGTTTTCTAGGGCTAATACAATTTGTAGAAAACATTGCAAAAAATCCCCACAGATAAAACTTCTATGTCATCTCTTACACTGCTGGTTACAGGGCTGTGATGTCTCCAAACGTACAACTTACGCAAAAAGTGGCTGAGTGAAAATTGACCTTGGGGGTGGGGAGAGGGAGAGAGAGAGAGGGAGAGAGGAAGGATGATAAAGCAAATGGGATAAAATGTTAACAATAGGTAGACCTAGGTAAAAGGTGTATAGTTTTTTTTTTTTTTGGTTCCATGCTTATTCTTACAACTTTTCTGTATTTTGAAATTATTTCCAAAGAAAAAGTTAAAAACTTTTACATGTTTCTGTGTGTTTTGTTAAAAAAATAATAAACATACCTTTGCTGATGTCATTACAAAACTGATTACATTAGCGGCAAAAAAGTGTTCCTTGAGTTGATGTCAGAGGCAGTTACTCTCTAAAATGTTAAGTTAAACAAGGTCCAACATCAATATCAAAATGTTAAATTTTACATTGTCTTTACTACTTTTGATGTTCTGAACAATTTTACTGAGCAAAATAAAATAGAAGATTACATGTTTATTTTATCTTCGGGAGTGTCAAGGTCTAATTATCCAAACAATTTTTATTATAAAACTGAACTTTGAAAGTGTCTGTAGAGTTTGGCTTTCCCCCCCGCTCTTTAAATCAGCAGTCTAACAAGGAGTAGAAAAGATAAAACTCTCTTCAGTGCTTCTGACAAAGCAGAGTGAAAACAGAAGCATGGAAACATGTAAATTGTATGAAAATTTCTTCTTAAAGAATTTCATGAATTCTTTAAATGTCTGGGGCATTTAATGAGCCGGTTAAAACCTATTCTATCAAATAGTATCGTGAAATGTTTATTCTGATGGTCACCGGTCCTCCTTTTATTTTATTTTTAAATGTGTAGTGATGTCTACCACCTATTAATTAAAATTAAAATTAAAACTATGTGCCAGCTTCCAGACAGGTTAGATTTTAGCCATGTTAACTTTTCTCTTTCACTAAACATATCTAGGGAAAATCTGAATTTCATGGTTAGTGAAAGGAAAGGAGCTACTTCCTGTTTTTATTTTATTTCTGTTTTATCTTTTAAAAACAAAACTTAAAAAAAACACTACTGGGCTTCCCTGGTGGCGCAGTGGTTGAGAATCTGTCTGCTAATGCAGGGGACACGGGTTCGAGCCCTGGTCTGGGAGGATCACACATGCTGCGGAGCAACTAGGCCCGTGAGCCACAACTACTGAGTCTGCGCGTCTGGAGCATGTGCTCCGCAACAAGAGAGGCCGCCATAGTGAGAGGCCCACGCGCCACGATGAAGAGTGGCCCCCGCTTGCCACAACTAGAGAAAGCCCTCGCACAGAAAAGAAGATGTGACACAGCAAAAACAAATTAATTAATTAATAAACTCCTACCCCCAACATCTTCTTTAAAAAAACAAAAAAAACACATTACTTTCATTACTTTATAGAGTCAGTATTTGTAAGGACTTGCCCAGGACTGCATGGCCAGGATGCCCGGGTTCTAGGGCCATTAGAATAAAGTCCATGTAATTAAAGGACAATTTATCAAGCACTTACCACATGCCTGGTGCTAGGATACTGGACATTTGCATGTTAGCATCCCGAGATTTCTTATATATAAAATGAAGAGCATAGACTAGATAGATTCAGAAAAACTTTTCATTTTTGAATATTTTTAGATTTACAGAAGAGTTGCAAAGATTGCACAGAGAGTTCCCACCTACCCCTTACCCAGCTTCTCCTAATGTTAACGTCTTACAAAAACATGATACGTTCATCAAAACTAAGAATTAACGTTAGTATAATACCATTACCAAAACTGCAGACTTTATTTGAATTTCCCCAGTTTTTCCACTAATATCCACTTTAGGTTCCAGAATCCCATTCAGGATCCCACATGGCATTTAACCTCCTTCAATTTGTGACAATTCCTCAGACTTTCCTTTTTTTAAATGACTTTGATTCTTTTGAGGAGTGCTAGTCAGGTATCTTGCAGAAGGCTCCTCAACTTGGATTTGTCTTAGGTTTTCTCATGATAGGACTAAGCTAATGCCTTTTGGGGGAGGTGATTTTGTCATCATATCATATTGGGGGACAAGATAACAACACGACTTATTGCTGGTGACGTTAACCAGTCATTTGGTGAAGGTGGTGTCTGCCACATTTATTTTTTTAATTTTAAAATTTAATTTAATTTATTTTTTTATACAGCAGGTTCTTATTAGTGGTGTCTGCCACTTTTCACCGTCAGGTTAGTGTTTTTCCCTTTCAATTTTCAGTTCTTGAGGAAATTATCTCCATCTCTGAAGGGAGGAGTAGTAAAGAATTTGTGGACATGTGTTAAAACCACCACAGTAATTGATCAAGACTTGGGGGGAGACACTTTGAGTATATACAGATATCTTGTTTCTTCTTAAAGTTTCACCCTTGGACTTTAGCATTCATTGGTGTATTTTCTTTGCGGATGTTATTAGGGTGGTGTCTAATGGCAATTTTCTATTTCCTTCCTTTCTTTTACAATGATTGTGTGTGATTCTTCTGTAAGGAAAATTAGTCACTCCTCCCCATTCATTTACTTACTCAATCATTTATTTATATCACTGTGGACTCACAGATATTCCTTTGCAGATGAGTTTTTAAGTTTCTTACCTGCTCTGTAGTTCTTTGATTTCCATGAACTATTGCCTTCCACTACCCAGAATGTTTAGCACTTCATATTCCTAACTGGGATGGAGGTGGTTACCTGTTTCCATGGTAACTGGAAGGTCAGCATCTTCCTGGCTCAGGGTTTCCTCGAGTGCAGTAACTGCAATGGAAGATTTCTCTCAGGTGTTTGGGTTGAGCATGCAGGATGAAAACATTCTCAATGTAATGCCCTAAAAACAGTTTTTGTTTTGCTTTTTTTCTTTCTTTTTTTAAAATTGAAGTATAGTTGATTTACAATGGTGTGTTAGTTTCAGGTGTACAGCAAAGTAATTCAGTTACAGATGTACACATATATCTATTCTTTTTGAGATTCTTTCCCATTATAGGTTATTACAAGGTATTGAATATAGTTAGTTCCTTGTGCTATATGGTAGGTCCTTGTTGTTTATCTATTTTATAAACAGTAGTGTGTATCTGTTCATCCCGAGCTCCCAACTTATCCCCCCCCCTTTTTTTTTTTACAGCAGATTCAGTTACTGTGCAGTCTAGAGGGGCTCATTCACTAGAACGTGAGGCTTTCCCATATGACTTGGAAGGGGCTTATCCCTCCCAACAAGTATCTGTTGAAGGTGTGTTATGTGCAAGTCATTATTTGAAGTACTAGAGACAGTAAACATTTTAAGACTGGGCATCACCCTTTCTGAGCTAGCAATCTGATAGATTCACTGGGGATGCCCAGATCCTAAGAGTTCCAGTACGGCTGAGGTGTCAGCCTAGAGAAGAAGGCAGGACCTTCAGTGTCTCATTAAAGAAAGAAAAAGGTTCCTTTACAAACCACACTGTCATGATTGGAAATGGAGCAGTGGCTGGTCCCAGGGCAACACACTTAGCATTTTTGTCCACCTCCAAGATGTGAGTCCAGAGTAGACTTGACCATAGCCTATTACAAATATACACAAAATTCCTAGATGTAACTAGATGTTAACTCCCCACCCAAGGCTCTTTACTTTGTTATTAAAGTCCCAGAATGTCTCAGTGGATGAAGTTGGTGAGGAATGACAGGGATGGAGCGAAGAATAAGGAAGGGGAAGTAAACGCCCTGTGACAGCATCAGACGAGCCCTCCCCGACCCCCCCAGGAGGGAGCAAGGACACGGCCATGTGCTCAGACTGGCCTCTAAGTGCCACCCCTCTGATCTTGTCTGCACATCTGAGCTGTCAGCTGAGGCAGACGTTTTCCTGGGCTGCTCCCCCGGGGCCTGGGACTTTTTCTTACTGGGGCCCGTTCTCTTTCTCTAATTCACTTTGCTTCTCCCCCCTCAGTGGGGTGGAAAAGGTGTGAAACAAATTATGATTTGTCATTTTGTAACTCCAGGGTTTTGGAGTTGAACGTGTTAGCTCTTAGTTTCCTCAGCCCATTGAGGGGACAGTGTAGCCTCAGCTCAGCTGTTGGGGACTTTCTGGGCCCCAGGTGCCAAATGAAGAGCATGACACCACTCCACTTACCAGGATAAAAAAGCGGATACCCAGGGAGTGTGAGTCCAGTGCATGTAGTGAAGATCAAACCCTCATTTCTCCAAGGGAGCCGGACCACCTCCAGCCACAGGAAGACGGGCTTGGTCAAGACAAAGGGACTTTCTGGAGAGATGCTGTCCTCTCTGGAGCAATCTGGTTGCTCACTGTGTTTTAGAAAGACACTAACCATATTCCAGTTCAGACCAGGCCTGAGAGTGTGGGTACAGTCTCCCCCAAAGAGCTGTGCTCGGCGGATGCTCTGGGTCAGAGGGACCTTAGCCCAGTCAACACTCTGGGCTTTCTCACACAAGAATAAATTAGTTCTGTGGCGAGCAGAGTACATCTGGACGAGTAATTCTTTTTTTTTTTTTTTTCCTGATTTGATCCGTTTTTTATGTTAAATCATAAATTGGAGTTGATTTAACAGAATGTGGGGTTTTTTTGCATGTACAAAAATTGTGCTTTTTGCCCTTTTATCTATTGATGTGTTGTATTACGTTATGAGAGCCTTTACTGTATCCTTCTAAGATATACCCAAGTTGGTCATTATTTATTTTTAAAATACATTGCAGATAGACATTGTTAGGAGTTTTGTGTATATGTGTAATAGGCTATGGTCAAGTCTACTCTGGACCCAGTAATGCAATAAAAACACAATGCTTCAAAGACACAAAATTGTGGACCTTGTAGTGGAAAAAGGAATTGCTTTATATAGTAATAGATAGACCCTTGAGTAATGATATGACCCCTCTCCTTTTTCTAGAGCACACATGGAAGAAAACTGGTGACTTGGGCTCTTTGATGTGGTGGATTTCTCATCCTTCCCTCTCTTCACAGAAAACAAAACTTAGGAAGCACGTCTCTGAGAAACTAGGCAAGAGTTGGGAAGCTGTATCCACTTTCTTACTTGTGTCTTTATCTTGTATATTTTGTGTTTTATTTGTTTACTGATTCAGGAGGAAACTGAAATGAAGGTCACCAGGAATTAGATTTCAGTCATCATTCTTAGCAGTCTTTACTAAAAGCAAGCCTTTTGGTTCTAACCTCACACCACATTAAATGTGAAACTGGCTTATAATTGTTGTTTCTTATACTGTTCTTTCCTGATTTTGACTCAGACTTATATTCGTCTTATAAAAAATCACTTAAGTGTTTTTCTTTTTCGGACGTTTGGTATACTTTGCCAGTAGAATTACTTGGCCTTGGACAAGTAATTCCTGGTCTTTAAAATCCACAGCTCACAAAGGATTAGGTGAGTGAGAAGCTGGAAAAGGGCAGTTAAGGACAAAGGAGTATTGTATTGGGGCCTCCTCACTCAGATGGAGCTTCTCGGGAGTGAGAAGAGTGGGTTAAATCAGGTTCGTTCCTTCATTCACTCACTTGGGGTTCATAGAGTTCCTATTACGATCCAAGACTGCTAAATGCTAGGAGAAAATTTTATAGGAGATGAATGAGAAAAACATGAGTTCCTATCAAGGAGAATTATAAACACATCATCATATGGGCCTTTTAGTCTTTGAAGCCATGATGGCTCGAGCTGGGGTCTTCAAGGTCCTCTAGTTCAACCCTAACACTTTACAAAGGAGGAAACCGAGTGTCACAGAGGGGAAGCAATTGCAGGCATGATAGCAGCTGGGACTAAACCGACTTGACTCCTGATCCAGCTCTTTTTTCACTGAGAGTTACTTCCCTGGAAAGAATGAGAGAGAAAACAGTGCCCCAGGATGTGTCAGAAGCTCTGTGTGGCATTAAAGCTCTAAGCTGCCAGCTACAGCCACTACCCACTACTACTAACAGCTGAGAGCAGCTGAGAAGACAATTTCCTTCCTCTCCTGCAAGCTGACCCTCTTCCCCCTTCTCAATGATGCTGCATGGGGTTCCTCAGCCCCAGTGCTCTCCTGCGTTGCTTTTTGGTGCCGGCTGTCAACCCCGCTGGACCCAGGCTGCTCAGAGCCTCCTGTTTAAAGGGTGAATTTGCCATGGGACTTGCACTAAGAAACTTAGGCAATATTTATTTCCCAAAGAAAGGGCTGAAGAAGTTTATACTCAGATTAAAGCCATGGAACACAATGCTTTAATCTCAGAGAAGGTGATGACTTGAGACAGCAACAATGAGAAGTTCTCAGCAGCTCTAGAACTTCAGAGAAAAATCCATCAGTCTTGCAAAGCTGGGCAGCAAAGAAACCTCCCGAGGTGGTGACAGTGAGCACACAGAACCCAGCCACTGGCAGGGTTTCCTCTCCCCGTGAGTCTGAAATGCAATACACCCCAAAACAAAGGAAGGGAGAGGGCTGAGGCCATCGTGTAGGTGAACCAAAGGCGATCTTTGCTTGTGTTCATTCACTGGAAGTAGAAACAAGATGTCTAAACGATTGTCTTCATGCTCTGATTTGCTAGCTGGGGTCTCACCTCCTGGTATTTTGATATCTGTAGGAGTCACAGTGGGGCCTTTCTCGGGGGTGGAAATCTCCAATTCATTGTCTCAGGGAGAAAACATTGTCAGCTAAACGAAAAAGAAGCGATATTCCTTTTACTTGGGGGCCCAAACCTTGATCTAAAATGGAAAGGCTTTGCCTCCCAGCCTGATTTAATCGCTGAACAAAGCCCTCTTCTTGTGGGGAGGAAAGATGAGGACTCAACAATTAGCCCTCTCAAAGTGTAGGTCTGTGAAAACAATTGGGAGGAAATAGGCAGAGACATCCATCCGCCCACCGCTTTGGGCTAGTCGGCAAAACACAGGAAAACACATCCAGTTGGTTCAAGAGTTCAGCTCTCCCTTCAGTAAGGGAAAAATCCGTCTTTCTTTCCCCCAACCAGCCCAATTTCCGGTTCCACTGCTGTGATGTGTTATCTTTCAGACCCGTCCTAACTGAACCCTTTCTGGTCTTGATGGGGGAATCACCTTAGCTCTTCGGTGGCCAGTTTTGGTGTTGGTTGAGTTCTGGGAATCAGGACTACAGGCAAGGACTCAACTTGATTTAATACCACAGAATATATGAAGACATATAATAATATATATATAACATATAATATAATATATATTAATATATGAAGACATATAATATTCTATGGTCCCCAAGAATACACAGAAGTAGTATTTGAATGCCCACTATGGGCTAGATGTCTAGACTTGAAACTTTGCATTGAATCTTCCCCACAACTTTATGAGTTAGTTCTATGTTTTTTTTCCATTTTATATTGTTAAGAACAAGTCAACAGGCCCAAAATGGAATCACTTATGCCAAGCGCCACGTCACCAAACCCATACTTAATTACAGTTTCCGCTCTTCCAGAAACGGAGTCTTAAGTCAATCAGGAAACACCTTATCTGCACTAGTTCTTCATCTGCCTGATAGCCCCCGCATCCCCTACAGGAAAGTAACCTTGCAATAACCAACCCGCTTTTTGCCTAGAATAACTTCCTTGTTCCCACTCCCTTCTGGCTATAAATGTCTTTCATTTTGTACAGCTCCTTGGAGCAACTTTCTATCCGCTGATTCAAGTCAATTTTTGTTCAAATAAACTCTTAAAAAATTTAATATGCTTCAGTTTATCTTTTAACAAGATATATGAGAAAACTCTTTGCTAGATCCAACTTGATTAAAGTCAGTGAGTTTCCAGAAAGAGAAGAAAATCTTTTGAGATGGGGAAACAGACTTTTTCTTTCATTTTTATTGAGGTGATTTCCCTGGAAATGTATTCATTTCCACTCTCCTGGGCTGATGTAAAGTATAAGGTGTGAATTTTTCTGGCTTGGGTATGTCCTTCTCTCTCCTATATTTGATGTGTTCAATTTGAAGTTGTAAGAAATGCATTTTGTTCCTGACGTTGAGTTCCTAATGACTAACTCTCATGGGAGTGTATTTAATCGATCACGTCAAGAACGTTTATCAAATACCTACTACATGCAGAGCACTTTGGTGGATGCTGTAAAGACACAAAAGTAGCCGAGAGGTAGCCTGAGCCCTCAGCAGTGCGAAGGAGATAAAATAGTTTAACACATGAGGATCTAATCTAAAGTCTAAGGAATGATAGAAGCGTGTTGAATTAAACCAGTGCTTCTTAATGTTGGCTGCATCCCAGAATCACCTTGGGAAATTTAGGAAGTGCTGAGGTCTGGGCCTTGCCCGCAGAGCTTCTGTTTTAATTGGTTCGGACGTCCCCTTGCCCTCCCCCTGCACCCACGGAACGTATTTTTAAAAGTTCCCTAGTGATTCTAACATGTAGCCAAAACTGAGAACCTTGAACTAGAATAACCTAAACTATTTTTTCCAGCTCTCAGATTGCATAAACCTGAACGGATGTGAGTATACCTCACGTGTTCAGGGGCAAGGGTTGGGGTGGGAGGGAACCACTGCATTTACATGTCTGCTCTCGGTTAATCTTCACAGGGATCATCCGTCACCTCTCTTCTGTCTACAGCACACTCACCCACACAATCCTTCCTCAACTCAGCCAGCACTTCTGAAACAAAGTGTCATCTCTGATCACGGGGCGGAGCCCCCTGGCTCCCTCTCCAATTTAGTGCCTTTAGACTTTTTTTGAATCTGTGGTTCCCAGTAGCTTTTAAAAAATATGTTTTTGTTCGTTTATCCAGTTTTTCTTCTTCTCCTTTCCCCAGTGTTGTTGGTGGGCGTGATGGTCTGTTACAAGCTTCTGTGTTCCAGTCGGACATGGAACTCTCTCTCAGGCACTGGAAGCCCTTCGAAGGGAGGGATGTGAACCGGTGCAGGGGAAGATTAGTCTGGTGGCGAAGGCAGGATGTTTGAAATTGAGAGCTGAGAGGCAAGGGGAGGATATGGAAAGAAGGGAACAGAAGTTGATAAACAGAGGTATTATGAGAGAGTAAGCATCAAGTTGTAGAGACAGATTCAAATCTGTGTCTAACTCCAGAGCCTAAACCTCTGGTCTGTATCTTCCGTGTCGCTGGTCACAGGATGCAGCTGCTACTGCTGTGTGGCTAATACAGAAATAATTCTCTTTGGCTTAAGTTGTTATCCTGGGGTATTTGAAGGATACACTTTTGGGACTCCTATACTCTGTTTTATGAGAATGAAGGAGATGGTTCAGAAAGCTCAAGCCAAAGCTCATGGTATAATTGGTAACAGATACCCAGAATGTTCTCTGTAAATTTCCTTCGTGATTTTTTTTATTTTTTTAGTGTTGTTTGTGATTAACAGTAGTATATACTTTCTGATTGGTAGTTGAATAATTAACCATGTAAGACTTTCGTTTTAAAAAGTTTGTCTCTTCCAGTTTAGTGGTTCAGCTTCTAGATATCTGTCCTAAGACATAAATGCAGGCAAATACTTGTATAGAAAGTTATTTATAATAAGGATAAATTTAGAAATGATGGAAGTGTCTTACATTAAGGAATGATATATATTATATACTCATATATATATGCATGTATATATGATAAAAATATCTGAAAGACTTAAATGGCCATCAATATGGAATTGGTTAAAAATTATAATATGGTCATACTATGGAAAACTGTGCAACAATGAAAGATAATGAGATAAACATATACGTACAGATTTGAAAATATCTCTAATACACATTATTATTTGTCTGGTACCATTTATGTCCTCATTTATATATATGTTACATGTAATATGTAAAATTTTTATATATTATATAATTTATATACAAATTTTATATATTATATAATATATTATATATCAATTATATATGTAATATATATTATATATAATTACACTAATTATAATTATATATAATTAATTATATATGTAATATATATATATATTTTTTGACATTTCAGGAATTTTAATTATGGAGCAGGTACCAGGTGATATCAATGAATTATTGTTGTTAAAAGTGATAATGACACTGTAGTTAGATAAGAAAATGCCCATTTTTTTTGGAATTTTTCTATTTTATTTTATTGATTTTTTTTATACAGCAGGTTCTTATTAGTTATCCATTTTATACATATTAGTGTATACATGTCAATCCCAATCTCCCAATTCATCAAACTACAACCCCCCAATTTCCCCCCTTGGTGTCCATACATTTGTCCCCTACATCTGTGTCTCTATTTCTGCACTGCAAACCGCTTCATTTGTACCATTTTTCTAGGTTCCACATATATGTGTTAATATATGATATTTGTTTTTCTCTTTCTGGCTTACTTCACTCTGTATGACAGTCTCTAGATCCATCCACATCTCTACAAATGACCCAATTTCGTTCCTTTTTATGGCTGAGTAATATTCCATTGTATATATGTACTACATCTTCTTTATCCATTCATCTGTTGATGGGCATTTAGGTTGCTTCCATGACTTGGCTATTGTAAACAGTACTGAAATGAACATTGGGGTGCATGTGTCTTTTTTTTTTAATAAATTTATTTATTTTATTTATTTATTTTTGGCAGAGTTGGTCTTCGTTGCTGTGCGCGGGCTTTCTCTAGCTGCAGTGAGCGGGGGCTACTCTTCATTGCAGTGTGCCAGCTTCTCATTGCAGTGGCTTCTCTTGTGGAACACAGACTCTCGGTGCGCGGGCTTCAGTAGTTGCGGCATGCAGGCTCAGTAGTTGTGGCTCACGGGCTCTAGAGCACAGGCTCTGTAGTTGGGGCTCATGGGCTGAGTTGCTTCCCGGCATGGGGGATCTTCCTGGACCAGGGCTTGAATATGTGTCCCCTGCATTGGCAGGTGGATTCTCAACCACTGCACCCCCAGGGAAGCCCACATGTGTCTTTTTGAATTATGGTTTTCTATGGGTATATGCCCAGTAGTGGGATTGCTGGGTCATATGGTAGTTCTATTTTTAGTTTTTTAAGGACCCTCCATGCTGTTCTCCATAGTGGCTGTACCAATTTACATCCCCACCAGTAGTGCAAGAGGGTTCCCTTTTCTCCACACCCTCTCCAGCATTTGTTGTTTGTAGATTTTCTGATGATGCCCATTCTAACTGGTGTGAGGTAGTTGTAGTTTTGATTTGCATTTCTCTAATAATTAGTGATGTTGAGCAGCTTTTCATGTGCTTCTTGGCCATCTGTATGTCTTCTTTGGAGCAATGTCTCTTTAGGTCTTCTGCCCATTTTATGATTGGGTTGTTTGTTTTTTTAATATTGAGCTGCATGAGCTGTTTATGTACTTCAGAGATTAATCCTTTGTTGATTCGTTTGCAAATATTTTCTCCCATTCCTAGGGCTGTCTTTTCATCTTGTTTGTAGTTTCCTTTGCTTGCAAAAGCTTTTAAGTTTCATTAGGTTCCATTTGTTTATTTTTGCTTTTATTTCCATTTCTCTAGGAGGTGGATCAAAAAAGATCTTGCTGTGATTTATGTCAAAGAGTGTTCTTCCTATATTTTCCTCTAAGAGTTTTATAGTGTTCAGTCTTATATTTACGTCTCTACTCCATTTTGAGTTTATTTTTGTGTATGGTGTTAGGGAGTCTTGTAATTTCATTCTTTTACATGTAGCTGTCCAGTTTTCCCAGCACCACTTATTGAAGAGACTGTCTTTTCTCCATTGTATATCCTTGCCTCCTTTGTCATAAATTAGTTGACCATAGGTGCGTGGGTGTATCTCTGAGGTTTCTATCCTGTTCCATTGATCTATATTTCTGTTTTTGTGCCAGTACAATATTGTTTTGATTACTGTAGCTTTGTAGTATAGTCTGAAGTCAGGGAGACTGATTCCTCCAGCTCCGTTTTTTTCCCTGAAGACTCTTTGGCTATTCGGGGTCTTTTGTGTCTCCATACAAATTTTAAGATTTTTTGTTCTAGTTCTGTAAAAAATGCCATTGGTAATTTGATAGGGATTGCATTGAATATGTAGATTGCTTTGGGTAGTATAGTCATTTTCACAGTATTGATTCTTCCAATCCAAGAACATGGTATATCTCTCCATCTGTTTGTATCATCTTTAATTTCTTTCATCAGTGTCTTATAGTTTTCTGCATACAGGTCTTTTGTCTCCCTTGGTAGGTTTATTCCTAGGTATTTTATTCTTTGTGTTGCAGTGGTAAATGGGAGTGTTTCCTTAATTTCTCTTTCAGATTTTTCATCATTAGAGTAGAGGAATGCAAGAGATTTCTGTGCATTAATTTTGTATCCTGCAACTTTACCAAATTCATTGATTAGCTCTAGTAGTTTTCTGGTGGCATCTTTAGGGTTCTCTATGTATAATATCATGTCATCTGCAAACAGTGACAGTTTTACTTCTTCTTTTCCAACTTGTGTTCCTTTTATTTTTTTTTTCTTCTCTGATTGCCATGGCTAGGACTTCCAAAACTATGTTGCATAATAGTGGCAAGAGTGGACATCCTTGTCTTGTTCCTGATCTTAGAGAAAATGTTTTCAGTTTTTCACCATTGAGAATGATGTTTGCTGTGGGTTTGTCATATATGGCCTTTATTATGTTGAGGTAGTTTCCCTCTATGCCCACTTTCTGGAGAGTTTTTTATCATAAATCGGTGTTGAATTTTGTCAAAAGCTTTTTCTGCATCTATTGAGATGATCGTATGGTTTTTCTTCTTCAGTTTGTTAATAGGGTGTATCACATTGATTGATTTGTGTATATTGAAGAATCCTTGCATCCCTGGGATAAATCCCACTTTATCATGGTGTATGATCCTTTTAGTGTGTTGTTGGATTCTGTTTCATAGTATTTTGTTGAGGATTTTTGCATCTATATTCATCAGTGATATTGGTCTGTAATTCTCTTTTTGTAGTATCTTTGGTTTTGGTATCAGGGTGACAGTGGCCTCATAGAATGAGTTTGGGAGTGTTCCTTCCTCCACAGTTTTTTGGAAGAGTTTCAGAAGGATGGGTGTTAGCTCTTCTCTAAATATTTGATAGAATTCACCTGTGAAGCCATCTGGTCCTGGACTTTTGTTTGTTGGAAGATTTTTAATCACAGTTTCAATTTCATTACTTGTGATTGGTCTGTTCATATTTTCTACTTCTTCCTGGTTCAGTCTTGGAAGGTTATACCTTTCTAAGAATTTGTCCATTTTTTCCAGGTTGTCCATTTTATTAGCATAGAGTTGCTTGTAGTAGTCTCTTAGGATGCTTTGTATTTCTGCAGTGTCTGTTGTAACTTCTCCTTTTTCATTTCTAATTTTATTGATTTGAGTCCTTTCCCTCTTTTTCTGGCTAATGGTTTATCAATTTTGTTTATCCTCTCACAGAATCAGCTTTCAGTTTTATTCATATTTGCTATTGTTTTCTTTGTTTCTATTTCATTTATTTCTGCTCTGATCTTTATGATTTCTTTCCTTCTGCTAACTTCGGGTTTTGTTTGCTCTTCTTTCTCTAGTTCCTTTGGGTGTAACGTTAGATTGTTTATTTGAGATTTTTCTTGTTTCTTGAGGTAGGCTTGTATAGCTATAAACTTCCCTCTTAGAACTGCTTTTGCTGCATCCATAGGTGTTGGATCGTCGTGTTTTCATTGTCATTTGTCTCTAGGTAGTTTTTGATTTCCTCTTTGATTTCTTCAGTGATTTCTTGGTTATTTAGTAACGTATTATTTAGCCTCCATGTGTTTGTGTATTTTACGTTTTTTTCCCTGTAATTGATTTCTAATCTCATAGCATTGTGGTCAGAAAAGATGGTTGATATGATTTCAATTTTCTTAAATTTACTGAGGCTTGATTTGTGACCCAAGATGTGATCTATCCTGGAAAATGTTCCATGCACACTTGAGAAGAAAGTGTAATCTGCTGTTTTTGGATGGAATGTCCTATAAATACCAATTAAATCTATCTGGTCTATGGTGTCATTTAAAGCTTGTGTTTCCTTATTAACTTTCTGTTTGGAGGATCTGTCCATTAGTGTAAGTGAGGTGTTAAAGTCCCCACTAGTATTGTGTTACTGTCAATTTCCTCTTTTAGAGCTGTTAGTGGTTGCCTTATGTATTGAGGTGTTCCTATGTTGGGTGCATATATATTTATAATTGTTATATCTTCTTCTTGGATTGATCCCTTGATCATTATGTAGTGTCCTTCCTTGTCTCTTGTAACATTCTTTAAAGTCTATTTTATCTGATATGAGTATTGCTACTCCAGCTTTCTTTTGATTTCCATTTGCATGGAATATCTTTTTCCATCCCCTCACTTTCAGTCTGTATGTGTCCCTAAGTCTGAAGTGGGTCTCTTGTAGACAGCATATATATGGGTCTTGTTTTTGTATCCATTCAGTGAGCCTGTGTCTTTTGTTTGGAGCATTTAATACATTCACATTTAAGGTAATTATCGATATGTATGTTCCTCTTACCATTTTCTTAATTGTTAGGGGTTTGTTTTTGTAGGTCCTTTTCTTCTCTTGTGTTTCCCACTTAGAGTTCCTTTAGCACTTGTTGTAGAGCTGGTTTGGTGGTGCTGAATTCTCTTAGCTTTTGCTCGTCTGTAAAGCTTTTGATTTCTCCATCGAATCTGAATGAGATCCTTGCCTGGTAGAGTAATCTTGGTTGTAGGTTCTTCCCTTTCATCACTTTAAGTATATCATGCCACTCCCTTCTGGCTTGTATTGTTTCTGCTGAGAAATCAGCTGTTAACCTTATGGGAGTTCCCTTGTATGTTATTTGTCATTTTTCCCTTGCTGCTTTCAATAATTTTTCTTTGCCTTTAATTTTGCCAGTTTGATTACTATTGTCTTGGCGTGTTTCTCCTTGGGTTTATCCTGTATGGGACTCTCTGTGCTTCCTGGACTTGGGTGGGTATTTCCTTTCCCTTGTTAGGGAAATTTTCAACTATAAACTCTACAAATATTTTCTCGGGTCCTGTCTCTCTCTCTTCTCCCTCTGGGACTGCTATAATGTAAATGTTGTTGTGTTTGATGTTGTCCCAGAGGCCTCTTAGTCTGTCTTCATTTCTTTTTATTCTTTTTTCTTTATTCTGTTCTGCAGCAGAGAATTCCACCATTCTGTCTTCCAGGTCACTTATCTGTTCTTCTGCCTCAGTTATTCTGCTATTGATTCCTTCTAGTGTATTTTTCATTTTAGTTATTGTATTTTTCATCTCTGTTTGTTTGTTCTTTAATTCTTCTAGGTGTTTGTTCTTTAATTCTTCTAGGTCTTTGTTAAACATTTCTTGCATCTTCTTGATCTTTGCCTCCATTCTTTTTCTGAGGTCCTGGGTCATCTTCACTATCATTATTCTGAATTCTTTTTCTGGAAGATTGCCTATCTCCATTTCATTTAGTTGTTTTTCTGAGATTTTATCTTGTTCCTTCATCTGGTACATAGCCCTCTGCTTTTTCATCTTGTCTATATTTCTGTGAATGTGGTTTTTGTTCCACAGGCTGCAGGATTGTAGTTCTTCTTGCTTCTGCTGTCTGCCCTTTGGTGGATGAGGCTATCTAAGAGGCTTGTGGAAGTTTCCTGATGGGATGGACTGGAGGTGGGTAGAGCTGGGTGTTGCTCTGGTGGGCAGAGCTCAGTAAAACTTTAATCTGCTTGTCTGCTGATGGGTGGGGCTGGGTTCCCTCCCTGTTCGTTGTTTGGCCTGAGGCGACCCAACACTGGAGCCTACCCGGCTCTTTTGGGCTAATGGTGGATCCTGTGAGGGCTCACGCCAAGGGGTACTTCCCAGAACTTCTGCTGCCAGTTTCCTTGTCCTCATGGTGAGCCACAGCCACTCCCCGCCTCTGCAGGAGACCCTCCAACACTGGCAGGTAGGTCTGGTTCAGTCTCCTGTGGGGTCACTGCTCCTTCTCCTGAGTCCCGATGTGCACACTACTTTGTGTGTGCCCTCCAAGAGTGGAGTCTCTATTTCCCCCAGTCCTGTCAAAGTCCTGCAGTCAAATCCCTCTAGCCTTCAAAATCTGGTTCTCTAGGAATTCCTCCTCCCATTGCCGGACCCCCAGGTTGGGAAGCCTGACAAAGGGCTCAAAACCTTCACTCCAGTGGGTGGACTTCTGTGGTATAAATGTTCTCCAGTTTGTGAGTCACCAACCCAGCAGTTATGGGATTTGATTTTATTGTGATTGCACCCCTCCTACCATCTCACTGTGGCTTCTCCTTTGTCTTTGGATGTGGTGTATGTTTTTTGGTGAGTTCCAGTGTCTTCCTGTTGATGATTGTTCAGCAGTTAGTTGTGATTTCAGTGCTCTCGCAAGAGGGAGTGAGTGCACGTCCTTCTACTCTGCCATCTTGAACCAAGAATCTTATATGTAATGTATGTTATATATAATTATAATAATTATAATTATATATTGTATATAATTAACATATAATTATATAAAATTTATATATAAATTTATTTATATATAGTAAATTTATACATATATTTATATATAATGTACATTTAACATTAAATGTAATAATATAATTACATATAATAATATGTAATATATATTACTTATATATAAAATTTATATTTAATTAATATAATAATATAATTATAATTTAATAATATAAGTTATATAAAATACCATATAAATCATATAAATATAACTGAATAATATAATTGTATATTAATTATATATAAAATGTATAAAGTATATATATTATATGCCAGTGCATAGAAAAAAAGACTAGAAGGGTACATATCAAACGGCCTAATAGAGGTTAAGTTAATTTTGGAAGTGAAGGTGAAGTGGTTGGGGATGATAGAGTAGGGCCTTTACGTTTTACTCTATAAACTTCTATATTTGAAGTTTTTACAGAGAGAACAATTACTTCTATTACATCTGTAACTTAAATTAGTAAGACCTTTAAAAGACTTGACTTTTCGTTTTCTTCCTAAGCGCCTTCTCTTAAAGCTTGCCTGCTTACTGCAGGGTAAAAAAAAAAGTTACCCTCTCTTCCAGAAACCTAAAGTGGTAGCATAAAATTTAACTAATTGGGCAATTGCCTTGAGGTGAACTGGCTACCCGATGAGGTCACCCACAAGTTGCATGGAGGTGGATGGCTGTGGGTGGCAGGGTGTGTTCCCCTAAGGCAGATGGATCTGGTTCAGGCAAGGGTGACGGTGTGTCATCACCCAGTAGCCAGGAGTGAGGTGTGTTCTGTGACATGAGTTGTTAGCTCAGAAAAATCTCTCCCATCCTTGGTTCCAACATCCTTCTACCTTGGTCACTGGCGTAGAGAAGAGACAGAAAAGGCTGCCACAGCCTGGCTTTGGGGTCCAGGGGATCAGGAGGGCGGTTGGTGTACCATCAAGGCGAGAGAAAGAGTACAGTCTCTGGGAAGCCGTTACTAAAAGGTGACAGGCTTCACTTGGGGCAAGGAATAGAGCGTCTTTTAATTCACGTACTTTCAGGTGGTTTGTTTTTCCTCTTTATCCTCTTCTGATTAACCACTCAAGCCAACCAGTCCACAATGTGCTCCTTCCTATTTAGGGGTTCAAGAATGGAATTGCTGGGAGGGACCCGGGTCACCCCATCTAAGGCCCCTGGCCAGCAGGGTGGTCTGTGGATATGCGGAGAGGTGGCCTATGCATCCAGGTGCAGGGATGGCACCTGCACCCAGCATCCTGGAGCCCGGACGGGTCCTTTGACTCCTCCTTCACTGCTCTGGCTCTCTTGACAGCATCTCCTCAAGATAACCCAAGACAAAAGCGAGCCTCCCAGAGAAGGTTTCCTTGTTCTGGGGTCATCTTGTGCTTTCTCAGATCAGTGTCAGCTGCGTAAAATATAAGTTTTAGTGTCTTCTATACTTTTGGTATCAGTATAGACCTATTGAAAGTGATTGTTTTCCATTAACCTATCATTTTATACTGTTTGGGCCCCATTTACAGCGTTATGTTGAAGGTTCACATCTATTTCTGTTTCTTTCTGACCCCCATGTAAATGAAATAAAATTTAATCAACCTCTTTAAAAAATCCATAAATTTTAATAAAAAACACAAGGTATATTTTTCCTGGATAAGATCATTTCAACAGGTGTCTCCCTTATCTGACTGTGTAAACTTGAGAGACAGTACTTTTTTGGTTTAGCCTGGCTGAGTACGCAGATCTCCTCCAGGTCAAGCAAACAATGGTGTTGGATGGACTGGCTTTGCGGGGAGCCAGCTGGGATGTGTGGATTTCAGGAGGTGAAGGCTCTGGGTTCTGAGCCTCCTCTGGCTGGTGATGCTCTGAGTTTTAGGCCGAGAGGGGCGGCCTGGGCGGGCGTGATGCTGAAGCTGCTGGCGAAGTGGCCCAGCTGCTTCGCCTTTGGGGCCTTTATCTCTAGGAGGTGGGAAAAAAGTGACAAGTCTATAATAATAATGATGACAATTATTATTATTTAAAAAGTAACTGACAGGTGATGGGAGCCTTGCCCTGCATCTTCCGTTCTCTCCTGTGTTCTTTGTTTCTAACAACATTAGCAATGCATTTTGGTGGAAAGAGCCCCAGGCCATGAATTCAGAGACACTGTCTGAAGCCTCTGACTTGCCACTAATGAGGCTGTTTGGGGTAAACCACCTAAACTCTGAAAGGTATTCCACCCCACAGCCCCCTTCATAGTCTGATTCCCTCCTACCTCTAAGACTTTAGCATCTGTGCCCTCAGAACTTACTTTGTCTTTTGTTCTTAGCATCAGGACAGAGATGACTCCCTGTAAAAGATTTCATTCTCCTCTTTGTGGGTGGTTTGGCCCAGTATGTATTCCTCCAACCAGAGGATGTGAATTCCCAGGGACTAATTGAAGATTTTTTTTCTTTTCTTTTCTTTTCAGAATGGGAAGGGGTGTGTCAGCAGGAGACCGTGAGCAGGTCCAGGTGAGTCAACCTGTTTTAAGTTTGTCATCCCTGATGAAACATTTCAAAAAGGTAGTACTTGCTGGCATGTAACTGATAACACACAGAGGAGGCGGCTGTGTCTGGACCCCGCTGGTCCTAGGGTTGTGATAATGAGATTGTGTCTTCAATGACTTCTCACATTCTATCACGCAACCCAGAGCTTGCAGCCACTACCCTTTTATTCACATGGTCGTTGTGTGTTTTAAGTGGACTGACTTCATTAATTGTCCCAGAAAGCTTTAAGAATGAGGTGGGGCTACTGGCAGGTATATTTAACGTGCTGGAGATCTGTTGTCCCGAAACACCGTTTGGAACTATTCTGTGAGTGGAAACCCACAGCCAGAGATGAGAGGGGCCTTTCAGACACTGATAGATCAAATTCACACCTGCGAGGAGGGAAAAAAGAAGGAATCCAATGATTCCTGCCTTAGGTTCTGTGTCAAGAGAACAGTGTGGAGGAAGTTTCTACTCTGGTGATTTCCCCAGAGAGTAAGATAGTTTAGCTTATTTTTAGAGGTTTCCCAAACGAAAAGGTTTCAAACAGATTTCCACATGTCCTCGCTGCTCATTTCAAAAGAAATAGGCAAGCCTTTTCCTTGCGGAAATTCCCAGAAAATTTCACAGTAGTATCAATAAATGAAGTCCCTCCATCATCAAGATTTCATCTTTTTCACTTGGGACCATCCAAGGAGTTAGGAAGAAGTTAGACACTGGGTTGTATGACCTCGTAATTTCTCAGACAAAGGACCCTTTCTTAGTCATTGATCTGAAAATAGGGGACCCAGTCTCTGGGGCGGGTGTGTGATAATAACCATTGATTTCTTAGGAATCTGAGAGCAGTTCGGGAAGTTGTGTGGGCTGAGCCCTTTGATCCTAACTTAACTCCAGGAAAAATAAACAAGCCTGCTGAGTCATTTTTCTCCTTGGGACTAATAACGGTAGTGGGTTCCTTGTGGCCGTGTTTACATTCTTTTTTTTTTTTCCTTTGGTGCGGTCCTTCTTTTTATTTATTTATTTTTAAAATTGACGTATAGTTGATTCATAATGTTGTGTTAATTTTCGCTGTATAGCAAAGTGATTCAGTTATACATAGGTATACATTCTCTTTTTATATTCTTTCCCATGATGGTTTATCCCAGGACATTGACTAGAGTTCCCCGTGCTAGATAGTAGGGCCTTGTTTTTTATCCATCCTATATATAATAGTTTGCATCTGCTCATCCCAAACTCCCAATCCTTCCCTCCCTGATTCCCCCTCCGCCTTGGCAAACACAAGTCTGTTCTCTATGTCTGTGAGTCTGTTTCTGTTTTGTAGATACATTCTTGTTTTTAAACTCTGATGGCAGGAGGCCAGACAACTGACTGGACCAATTCCTAAGAGTAGGGGGGCGGGGGGAGGGATTAGGGACTGCTGTAGGACTAGTGTGCAATTACGTATGCAGTGTGGTCTGGGATAGGAAAAGTCAGAAATAACACAAAAATCCACTCACAGGAGACCGGTTACATGGATTAATGCACATCCTATACCACGGAATATTGTGTGTGATGAGTCATCTTCCCCAGACACACCTTGCGATGAGGACTCATCTGCGTGTCATTTATTAGGGACATGTTCCAAGACAACCCCATAAAGGAAGGTCGGGACAGGAGCGGGGGAGGGAAAGACACCAAGTCAGGGAGTGATTTCAGATAAAGGCCCAGCACTCACCCAATCTTCTGGGGGGAGCTCTGGAGTATAAATTGTACCACCTGGAGGCAAGGAGCTGGGCCTTATCCTGCAGGCCCTCCTAATTCTCAGCGCTTCCAGGCAGATGGCTCCAGAAGCCAGGGCGGGCCTCGGGAGAGAGATACAGGTGCAGTCGCTACAGGAAAGCACACATAAGCCAGGGGGTGGGCATATGCTGGAACGGAAAAAGGATCAGAAGGGCTCTGGTTAGGGAGTCTGCTTTCCTATGCAAAGCACGAAAAGAGTGAAGTACAGTGCAGAGTCCTTCCCATGAAAACTGTTTATGAGAAGCACTGAGCAAAGAAAGCAAGTTGTCCAGTGGGTGTTTCCCGACACCAATCAATTCTCCAACACCAGCTGGGTATCAATGGTTCCGTTCAATTCTGACTCTGCCTGGAGTTACTGTCAGATGCCACAAGTCAAAGGGCTCCGTTCCACAAGCTGTCCCCACTCGAGATGCCAGACCCCGGTTGGCGCTTGTCCTTGGTTGATTGGCTACAAGTCAGGGATTCCAAGGACTCTCTCTTCAGGTTCAGTGGTTTGCTAGAACGGCTCAGAGAGCTCAGGAAGGCATTTTACTTACACTTCCAGGTTTATTATACAGGGTACACCTCAGGACAGACAAATGGAAGAGATGCATAAGGGCGGATACGTGGGAAGGGGCGCAGAGCATCGTAAGCTCCCAGAGCCTCCTCGTGTTCACCAACCTGGGAGCTCATCATATCTCGTTGCTCAAGAGTTTTATAGAGATTACTCTCCAGGTCTCCTGCCCACTTCCCCTAGGTCAGTGGGTGGAGCTGGAAGTTCCAACCCTGTAACACTTTGTCTTTCTCGTGACCAGCCCCATCCTGAGGTGATGTGGAGCCCGACCTAGATCACCTCATTAGCATAAACTCAGGTGTGATCAAAAGCGCCTCTTTATGAATTAAAAAAAAAGAGATTCCAATCACTCAGGAATTTCCAAGGGTGTTAGGAGCTCTGTGCCAGGAACCTGGGACAGAGACCAAATATATTGGTTATTGTATTATACATATATAGTTTGATATCATTTTTTAAAATAAAAATAAATGTGTGTGTGTATGTAAAGAAAAACGTTGGGAAGGAAATAGATCCAGTTGTAATTGTTGCGACAGGACTGATTGGGATTGGGGAAGAGGAATGGAGGTGTAGGTGGAGATGTTCAGAGTTTGTGAGCGAGCCTATTACGCCTTATAATAGGAATAAGAAATCAATCAATGTACACGGCCTCTGCCATGTGACTGTAGCATATGCGTCAATAGTTGACAGCCTTCTTGGTCTGCAGTTCTGAGGACCAGACAGGAGCATAGTGACCGCTTGGTGAATATAATGATGTTTCTTTTCCCTGTGATGAACAAAACTTTGAAGACTGCAATTACATACAATACTGGCCTGGACATTGTGGCTTCAGTGGTCTCCATTCCGGATGCCTGGTTGTCATTTTAGGCTGTCTTAGGAAAACATGTTTTTAGCCTAGTGAATCCCTGTCCATTGGATGAGCATTAGTTTAGCCTCTGCTTGCTGTGGGAGACTGTGTGCGTAGAAAAACTACTCTCATACTCTGCCTTCAGACTAGATTGATAGCCCCTGGCAGAATGCTTAATTTGTAGGTAAAATAAATTACCCACTTGGTGGTAGATACTATAGATCCAGGTTGATATTAGCCCTTTCCCTGGCTAGTAAACAGCCAGTAAGGACCATGAAAAGTTCTGCAAAAATGGTCACCAACTTCCCTGGTATCACAAAGCCTGAAACTTTATTGTATATGATGTGTGTTAAGATCTTGGAGCTGCAAGATTTGCATCAGACTCTTTTTTTTTTTTTTAGATTTAATTTTATTCTTATGTTTTTGGCTGCTTTGGGTCTTTGTTGCTGCGTGCGGGCTTTCTTTAGTTGTGGCGAGCGGGGGCTACTCTTCGTTGTGGTGCGCAGGCTTCTCATTGCAGTGGCTTCTCCTGTTGCGGAGCACGGGCTCTAGGCGTGGGGGCTTCAGTAGTTCCGGCACATGGGCTCAGTAGTTGTGGCACTCGGGCTCCAGAGGGCAGGCTCAGTAGTTGTGGCGCATGGGTTTAGTTGTTCCACAGCATGGGGGGATCTTCCAGGACCAGGGATCGAACCCGTGTCCCCTGCATTGGCAGGCGGATTCTTATCCAATGCGCCACAGGGAAGTGCATCAGACTAACTCTTGTTTCAATTTATCTACCTATCCACCCATCCTTCCGTCCATCCATCCATCCGTCCATCCATATTTCTAATAGTTATTGAGAGATGCTTATAAGCTAAGCACTGTGGTAGGAACGAATTCTTATCTCCTGGCATTTGTAGCAAACACACTTAAAACTTACCTCCATCCTCTACCTAGTCTTTAGTATATATTAGAAACCATTTTAGGCTCTTTGACAGCTTCTTGTTAGGGTTTTGTTTGCTCCTAGCCCAGGTTCATAGTTGCTTTTGTCTCTCTGTAGTACTACACCAGATAATAATAACTAGCTTGTACTAAATGCTTATTATACGTCAGGTACTTTACAAAGCTTTCTCTACGCATCCTAGTTCAATTCATCTTTACAACGATCCTAAGAAATGTGCATTATTATCTGCATTTTAACCTTTTTTGGGGTCAAATACAACCTGCATAATGTGCACAATAAATAAAGTGTGGCTCTATATTTTATCAAAAAGCAAAAACATAAATGAGATAAGAATAGAACATTGCCAGCACCCAGAAGAGCTCTCCATCCCCCCTATTGTCACCCCCTCTTTATCTCCTAGAATTAACCACCATCCTGATTTATATGATAATGACTTCTGCTTGCCCTTATACTTCTACTATCTAAGCACGCATCCCTAAACACTATAGTTTGGTCCTGCCTGTTTTTTTTTTTTTTTTTTCCTGCCTGTTTTTTAAAACACAAAATCATACTGTACGTGTTCCTTGGTGACTGTTTTTTTTAAACTCATCATTAAGTTCTTAAGATTCATACTTGTTGCATTGGTTGTGGTTGATTCTCTTTTCTACATAGTATTTTATTATATGAATATACCGCAATTTATTTTCCATTCTACTGCTTTTGGACATTTGTGTTTTTCCAATTTTGTGCTGTTATGAAGAATGCTGCTATGAGCATTCTTGCATGTGTCTTTCAGTGACAAAGAGCATGCATTTCGGTTTGCTACGTAAATATCAGTGAAATTACTGGGTGATAGGCATACCTTCAGTTTTGGTAGCTAATACTAAACAGTTTTCCAAACTGGTTGTACTAATTCACATTCCCAACCACAGTGTACAAGAGTCTTTACAGCATGCATCCCTACCAGCAGTTGGCATTGTCAGTCTTTTTTTTTTTTTTTTTAGTATTTATTTATGGCTGTGTTGGGTCTTCGTTTCTGTGCGAGGGCTTTCTCCAGTTGTGGCAAGCAGGGGCCACCCTTCATTGCGTTGCGCAGGCCTCTCACTATTGTGGCCTCTCTTGTTGCGGAGCACAGGCTCCAGATGCGCAGGCTCAGTAGTTGTGGCTCACGGGCCTAGTTGCTCTGCGGCATGTGGGATCTTCCCAGACCAGGCTTGAACCCGTGTCCCCTGCATTGGCAGGCAGATTCTCAATCACTGCGCCACCAGGGAAGCCCCGTGTCAGTCTTTTCAATTTCAGCTTTTATGATGGTATGTAGTGATATCTTGATTTTAATTTGTATTCCATTTGTGACAAATGAAGTTGAGTACCTTTTCATGTATTTATTGGACATTTGGATATTATCTTTTGTGAAGTACATTTTGAAGTCTTTGCTCATTTTTTCCCCAGTTTTATTGAGGTAATTGGTAAATAAAACTTGTATATATTTAAAGTATTTTATTCATCGGGTTTTCTGCCTTGACTTGTAGGAGTTCTTTATGTCTGGATCCAAGGCCTTCTTTTTTTTTTTTTGGTTAAATGAATAGCAAATATCTCTTACTTGCCTTTTAATCCTTTGAAAGCCAATTTTGATATCTTCAATGTAATCTAACTTGCCAAGCTTTTCCTTTCTGATTAGCACTTTTTGTGTCCTGCTTAGGAAATCTTTCCCTACCCTGAGGTCATAAGACTGTTCTTGTGTGTTGCATGTCTCTGCTGAGTTAGAACAGAAATCACATTATGTATTTCAACAGAGAGAGTTGAATAAAGAGACATGGTTACATAGGTTTCAGAGGCTGAAAGACAAGAAGGAACCTTAGGGTAGCAGGGAGATAATAGCTTCAGAAAACAGGTACTGCCTTGAAGGCTAGGGGAACAAAGGGGAGTAATTGGGCTTATCAAAACCTAGAAGCTCAGAGACGGGACGCCCACAGCTGAGAAGGAGTAGATGCTGTTAGCTGCTACTGAGAGCTCAGGGGCGGGGCGGGCGATGAGATTGGTTCCAGGTGTGCTGAAAGGGGCTGGCGGTTAGAAACAAACGCACCCAGGGTGAAGGGCTGCAGTCAGAGAGATGCTTCCAGATCAACGCGCAAAGCAGGAAGGAGGATGCCAATTCTTCCTCCTGACGCTGAGTCTCCCTCTCTCAGCCCTTACTGCAGAGTCCAGCGGGAAGCCAACAGGAAAAGGAGACGCGGAGTCCCAGACTTCACTTCTAAAACATCAGTTCAAAGGTAAAAGTAAGAATTTCAAGATGGCGACAAAAACCAAGCATAGCGCTCCTCTGAGTACTGGCCCCTGTGTGACTGCATAGTTCACTGGTCTCTTATTTTTAGAAGATCTTCTTAACACTCTCGTCTCCCACTCTTTCCTTCCAAGGTCTTGAACACTCAGTAGAAGTCCAGCAATAGCTTTGTTGCAATTAGGTGCATATTTCTCTGCCTGTGTGGTTTATTTCACTCCGTGATAATCTCCGGCTTTTTTTTGAGAGGTTGTAAGGCGAGTTTTGAACTCAAGTGACTGCTGTTATCCCTCAGACTAGGATCTTTTTGATATTCTCTTGGGTGCTATTGTAAAAATTATCTTTTTTTTTCCACAACGAAAGACCGTTTAATCACAAATTTTTTTTTTTTGGATTGGATAACACATTCACAAAGACCAAGCATAAAGAGGTTAAAGGCATCATTAAAATGTTCATTCTCTGGTTATTTATTGCTGTTATGAGAAATAACAATCGTATTTTAAAAAATTTCCTTGTACCTTGGGACCTTGTTAAATTCACTTACTAGCTCTAATAGTTTTTCTGTAGTGTTTTGTTGGTTTGCTTTGGACTCTACGTAAATCAATTATGTGGTCAGAGAATGAGGACAGTTTTATCTCTTCCTTTCCAGTTCTTAACCTTTTCTATTTTTCTTGTTATATTGCTGTTCGGCCCTCCAGTAAAACGTTGAATAGAAATGGTGAGAGTGGTTATTCGTCTCATTCCTGATCTCAGAAGGAAAGTACTTCGTTTTTTACCAGTAATATTATGTTTTATTTTGAAAAATTAAAAGCAAGGAGTTATCTTTTATTTCTAGTCTCTATGAGTTTTTAAAAATATGAATGAATATATGCAGAATTTTATCAAACGCCTTTTCTGCAGCTATTGAGATATTGCACGACTTTGACTGATTTTTGAATGTTAAGCAAATCTAGCATTCCTAGAAGGAACCTAACTTGTTGGGGATGTATTAACTTCTTTATTTATTGTTGTATTTGGTTTACCCTCACTTCACTTTGTTTAAGACTTTTATGTCTGTGTTCATGAGTAAGATTGGTCTGAAACTTTCCGTTCTTGAATGTTCTTCAGAGGTTTTGGATCATGGTTAGGCTGCCCTCAAAAAACTGAGTTGGAGGTTGCTTCGTTTCTCTTATTGGAAAGAAATTGTATAAGAGAAGTGTTACTTCTCCTCTTAGTGTTTGGTAGAATTCCCAGTGAACCTATCTGGACCAAGAGCTTTTGGGGAAGTTTTAAATTATGGATTCAACTATATTTTTCTGTTTTATCATGCCAGTTTTGGTAAGTTTTATTTCTCTGGTGATCTGACTATCAATTTTCATAATTATGTTCATAGAGCTGTTCATAATACCTTCTTAGTATACTTTTATTTATATTCATTTAAACATTAAAAAATTATTTATTCTGGGCTGTGTTGGGTTTTTGTTGCATTGCGACGAGCGGGGGCTACTCTTCGTTGTGGTGCGCGGGCTTCTCATTGCAGTGGCGCCTCTTGTTGCAGAGCATGGGCTGTAGGTGCACAGGCTTCAGTAGTTGTGACACACGGGCTTCGGTAGTTGTGGCTTGCGGGCTCTAGAACACAGGCTCAGTAGTTGTGGCGCACGGGCTTAGTTGCTCCGTGGCATGTGGGATCTTCCCACACCAGGGTTTGAACCCATGTCCCCTGCACTGGCAGGTGGATTCTTAACCACTGCGCCACCAGGGAAGTCCTATTTTTAACGTCTGTAGGATTTATAGTGCTATTTCCTTTTTTATTCCTGATCTTGTGTATATGTGCTGTCTCTCTCGGCCCTTTGAAGATACCCTTCTATTGTCTCCTATTGAGAAGTCAGCTGTCGCTTTATTTTAGGTCTTTTAAAGGTAACATGCCATTCTGGTCTCTCGCTGCATTCAAGCTATTACTTTTGTCTTTGATTTTCAGTGATTTTATTGTGATGTGCCTGGGGTGGATTTCTTTTTTTTGTTTATCCTTCTGGACTTCTTAGAGTGTTTTGAATTTGGGATTTGCTGTTCTTCATCGTTTATGGCAATTCTCAACCATTATTTCTTAAATATTGCATTTTCCCCCATTCCTCTCTCCCTTTAGAATTTCGTAAGCACATATACTAGACATTCAATTTATACTCTATTTCTATTACCTGCTCTGCTGTGTTTTCCATCTTTTTGTTGCTCTATGCTTTATTTATCATCCTATTTTCCCCCTCTATATTTTAGTTTCCTGATTTTCTCTTAAACCTGTCCCTAGAATTTTTAATTTTGGTTATTCTTTTTTTTTTTTTTTGGCGGTACGCGGGCCTTTCCCATTGCGGAGCACAGGCTCAGCGGCCATGGCTCACGGGCCTAGCCACCAGGGCACGAACCTGCGTCCCCTGCATCGGCAGGCGGACTCTCAACCACTGCGCCACCAGGGAAGCCCTGGTTATTCTTAATATTGGTTATTTTCAGTTCTAGAATTCCCACTGGTTCTTTTAAAAAGAAATAATTTAATAATTTCCATTTCTCTGCTGAAATTCTTAGTCTTGTCTTTTATCTCATTGAACATATTAAGCATTTAACAGTTTGTGCTTGTTAACATTCACTGTTTATTGTTTCGGCACTGTTTATTGTTTCAGTCATGTGGTTTTGTGTCCACATGTGCCTTGTTATTTTTGGTTGTGTACAGGGCATTCATTATAAAATTCTTATAAAATTATGTTCGTATGAATTGCTTCGTATGTTCCTATCTTCCCCCAGAGATTTACATTTTCTTCTGCTGGGCGTCTGAGGGCATTAACCATCTGAGTGTTTCAACCCAGTTTCAGTGATTCAGCTATTTTGAAACTGAGCAACAGTTCCCTATGGAGCTGTTCTCTATCTTTTTATCATGTAGTCCTGTGAGGTTCCAATCCAGAACAAGGGGCTCACAATGCCCCCATCCTATTTCTGTCCCTGGACACCAATCCCCAACCCCTTAGCCAGGTAAGGCTCTCAGCATCACTGCTCAGCCTCTCAGCCAACCCCTCTGGAATGAGCAGACGCCTCCAGGAGAAAAGCAGTTCTACACATGCACGGGCTCATCTCCTTGGGCCTTTATCTTCCCTGGGTGGCAATTCCTCACTATATTGTTTAAGCCTGGTATGTCCAAGTAGATATTGTTCACATTTTTCCAGCTGTTCTAATTGTTCTCAGCAGGGTGTTTGGTTGGAATTACCTGTTCTCCACTATCAGGAGTGGAGGTCTTATTTCCGTTTTACAGGTGAGGAGTTGGAGAATTGGCATAAAGAACTTTCCCTAAACAAATTTAAGGCTGAATTATAGACTCAGTGGTCGAGGATGGCTTAGACTTGTCTTAGGGAGTAACACATAACATTTTCTTTTCCTCTTCAGGACTCGGGTCTCTCTTATCTGTGCTGACAAGGTTATGCTGAAAATGCAGTGAACTAACCTTTGCCACAGGAAAGACATTGCAGTTAAAAAGCTGGGAGTGACTTAAGGCAGAGAAATGGGAGGAGAAAGAGGGTTAGTGTGTGCAGAGAGGGGATAGAATGTTTAACATTCCTAGGGGTGGCTTGTATTTCTGGCCACTGGCTGAGTCATTTATACCCACACAACTTCAGAAGTCAGCGTGTCAAATGCTTAAGTGAAGAGGGTCACCTAACGTGACTACTGGTGTATTTTTAATCTACTTTTTCAAAAATGGCTGTTTAGAGAGACTTGGGGACATGAGACAGAGTCCTGCTCTTTGACTTCTCGTACCCTCTGACCTGGGCAAGCTGCTTTCCTTCTCTTTGTGCCAATACTGTCATCCCTAGAGGAGATAATTATTCATACTTTTTCTTATGAAAAGTACAGTACAGGGCTTCCCTGGTGGCGCAGTGGTTGAGAGTCCACCTGCCGATGCAGGGGACACGGGTTCGTGTCCCGGTCCGGGAAGATCCCACATGCCGCGGAGCGGCTGGGCCCGTGAGCCATGGCCGCTGAGCCTGCGCATCCAGAGCCTGTGCTCCGCAACCGGAGAGGCCACAGCAGTGAGAGGCCCACGTACCGCAAAAAAAAAAAAAAAAAAGAAAGTACAGTATGGATAATTATTACTCACTATTCTACCGTGAAACTAGAATAATATTTTTGACCTAACTGTTTGACTGTGTCACCCGTGATTAAAGCCCTCCAATGGGGCTTTTCCCAGGCCTGTTGCTTTTTATTTTCCTATTACTCTTGGGCTTAGTGACAAACCTGTAAGCACAGCTCACCACATACTGGGTGGCCTGGCCCTTGCCCGCCTCCCTGGCCTCATCTTAGACCTTTTACTTCTCCAGTCGTATAGACTTTCCGCACCTCCCTGGTCCCTGCCCTGCTCCCTTCCCTTGGAAGGCCTTCATCCTTGCTGTTGCTTCTGCCCCCTAGTGTCCCTTTCCCCTCCTTGACCTCCCTTTCCCCTCCTGATACATCTGGTGTCATGTCCTCAGGGGAGACATCCTATCCCATGACTAGTTCAAATCCTTGTGAAATGCACTCATCGGACCACATGCCTCTCTCCTGCAGGGTTCCCAGAGTTGTCCTTTTACATTTATTGGTGTAATTCTTTTTTGTTTGTTTGTTTTTGTTTTTTTTGGCAGTACGTGGGCCTCTCACTGTTGTGGCCTCTCCCGCCGCGGAGCGCAGGCTCCGGACGCGCAGGCTCAGAGGCCATGGCTCACGGGCCCAGCAGCTCCGCGGCATGTGGGATCTTCCTGGACCGGGGCACGAACCCATGTCCCCTGCATCGGCAGGCGGACTCTCAACCACTGCGCCACCAAGGAAGCCCTATTGGTGTAATTCTTTGCTTCACATCTGCTCTCTCACTAGGCTTGAGCGCCTGGGTGTAGGAACGGTGTGGCATTCAGCCCACTGCCCGGGGGTAGTAAGCATCCAATACCTATTTGTCAAATAAGAGAAGGAAGGGAGGAAGGAAGGAAAGAAATATTATGAATTTCACCCTAACTAGAGATTTTTTGCCAGTTTATCCACTTGTTTTCTGCAAAGTAGGGCAGGACAAGAAGCGCTAGGAACAGATGGTTTAAATGGTGAAAAAAAGGGAAAGATGGTCTTCACATGTCCTTGGCTACAAGTAATTAGTATTCAGCTACTCCCACTGTCTGGAACCTGGTCTCAAGTGCCAAGAGAAAACGTGTTTAGGATTTTAACTGCTTCTCTTGGAAAAACCAGAGGCAGTGCAACTGCTGGAATCGCCAAGCTAGACTGTGTGGATGAGAAATCTCTGATCTTTGTTCATTTTTTTTTTTTGTAAACTGCAGGCACTGTAGTGAGGATCTCCCAGGGTAAAGGGAGGGACACAGGTGTTTTGGGGAAATGGGGAGACCTCCCCTGCCTTCTGGGAGCCTGGGAGCCAAGAGGCAAGACGTCAGACTCTAGCCGCGACTGTGGGGTGGCGGGATGGCCAACGTGGTCATGCTCAGAGAAGGGCTGGCAAGGCAAATGTTCTTTCAGAGCTGCGAAGCCACGTCCAGGCCAGCTGCTCCACGAGCTGGTGAAGTCCAGTGTTTGAATGGGCCGTATCTGAGCTCCAGTCCTGGTTCAGTTCTGATCTGTTTCCAGATCACTCCTGACACCAAGTGTGTGGCTTTTTTCCCACCCCACCTCATTCTCTGACACCAGCTGGGTACCAACATTTCGACTCAACTCTGACACTGTCTGCCTGGGACCAGGGCAGACCCCGCAGGCCAAGGGCTCAGTCCCATGAGACCACCCCCACTGCAGACACCACCTGCACATCCCAGGTTGTTATACGGCTTCCTACCCACCAGATATAAAGTTGGGGGAGTCCACCTCCTCAAGTCTGATAACTTGCTAGACCGGCTCACAGAACTCAGGGAAAACAGTTTACTTGCTATCACCGGTTTATTATAAAGGCTGCAACTTGGGAGCACCCAGGTGGAAGAGATGCACAGGGCAAGGTTTGTGGGAAGGGGCATGGAGCTTCCCGGCTACCCTCATGCCTTCACCAACCAGGAAGTTCAGCAAATCTTGCTGTTAAGAGTTTCTACAGAGCTCAGTCCGAAGCCCCAGTCCCTTTCCCAGAGGTCACTGAGTGGGGCTGAAACTTCCCCATACTGAGAGCCCCATTCTTCAGCATCTGGGGGCTGTACCCGTGTCACCTCATTAGCATAACTCAGGTGTGATCAAAGGGAGCTTCTTATGAACAACAAAAGACACTCCTATCACTCAGGACATGCCAAGGGTTTTAGGGGCTCTGTCCCAGGAACGGAAACAAGGACCAAACATGTTTCTTATTATGCCACAAATAACTTCTTAGCTGTGTGACCTTGCACAAGAGTCTCCAACGTAAGATCACGGTGGAAGAAATGATGCAGTGTACATACAACCCCTGATAGAAAGTGAATGTCAGCAAAGGCAGTTGGGATCTAGTACCCCAAGCAGCCCTGGGCTCCTCCGGTGGGTGGGTCTGCAGGGCAGGTGGCAGTGTGCTTTCTCCTCCCACACACTGGGCATGCTTTTATATTTTCAGAGCTAAATTTAGCTGATCTAGGGTGACCTCAGAGGGGAGAAAGTGTTGCAGAAGGGCAATAGGTTATCAAAGAGGTGAGTGTGGAAGGGGGAGGGCTGAGGGCATAGTATCAGTATCAGTCATGTGTGGGAACCCGTGCTTAGCAGCAAGGGGACAATGGCCCCTGCCCTCACGTGGCTTGTGTTCCAGCAGGGAAGACTCGTATGAGGCAGTAATTCTATGTTTCATTACCACCGTGTATGTACTTGGTATGTTATGCAGATGTATAGAGTGCCCTGGGTTCACATGCACAACACGCGGCTGTAACCAGGCTGGTACACTTTGGGGGATGATGAACGTCCCTGATGTCACCTTAGGACTTGCAGGTAATAGTCTTGCCTGCTCCCTCCCTTGCTTTCAGGCTGTCTAGAGGGGGTAATCATTCTGATCATCCGATTAGGACATAGGGGTGCTGGGTTTCTTAACTGAGTTCTGAATCTTACAGCAGATTTATGGATTCTGGCCAGTGTGTTGAAATAAGTCTATCAGGGCCCCAGAAGCTCTCTGCTTCAACTGGTTTCCACTGGACTGGTTTCATACCCTGGATTTGGGCCTGCCGGCAGCTAGGTGGAAAGATTTCATTTCAGTTCTCTTGAGAGCAGGGTCAGACAGAGGAGGCAGGAATTCAGATTTGGATAATAGGCCCGAGGTCAAGATTTCTCAGAGAGAGAGAGAGAGAGACAAAGTGGTGAGAAAATACTTCCCATTTTCCTAAAGGGTTCAGTGTCTTCTGCGTGCTAAGCATGGTCAAGGTTGCAGGCATTTCCATGGAGACCACAAGGGGACTCCGGAGCCCCATCACCTGCTACGTCCTATATGTGATACAGACGATCATAACTGCTATAAAAATTAGAGATGAGACTGGTGGCAGCTGCCAACAGAAAGTAAAACAACGACACCAGAGCGTTCCTGCTTCTCTATCCGGGGGCCAGAGCACTGGCGGCCTCGTGGGTGAACAGCCCTGCGTTCTGATCCAGCGTCTTAGGCTTCTGAGAACGTCTGCATGTGGAGAGATTGCTCCCTGCTCTCCGAGACGTTACGGCTGCCCTTTAAGCTACAACTGTGCGCCATTTACAGTTTGTAAAGCACCTCAAATCGCGAACGAGGCATCAGGAAGCCTGTGTCCTGTTAGCAATTCTGTGTGTCACTCCACCCCCGGCACCTGAGCAGAACACGGAGATTGCTGGACAGAGCGTCTGCTGTGGATTGAATCGTGTCTTGTCGCGTCCCTCTGCTCCTTCACCGTAAGATCTGTTGGCATCCTAACCTCCTCCCAACTGCAGAATGTGACCTTACTTGGAGACAGGGTCTTTGCAGAGTTAATGACACTGAAATGAGGTCATTAGGGTAGATGCTAATCCAACATGACTGGCCTCTTTATAAAAAGGGGAAATTTGGACACAGAGACATGCATCGAGAGAAGATGGTGTGAAAAGACATAAGGAGAAGATGGCCATTGACAAGCCAAGGAGAGAGGCCTGGAGCAGAACCTTCCCTTGTGGTCCCCAGAAGGACTTCTTTATCTTGGACTTCCAGCCTCCAGAACTGTGAGAGTTTCTGTTGTTTAAGTCACCTGCTCTCTGTTCTTCGTCATGACAACCCTGGCAAGGATGTTCTTAAAGTTTTCTGTGGTGGGCTGGGCTTGATTCTGAACCCCGTCTCAGGATAACTTTTAGATGTAAAAATTAAATATATCAGATTGCAAAAGAAAGAAGAATGTTTATTGAAATACAGGTATCAGAATACCAAGCACAGACATCTGTGATATAGTAACATATGTGGTACTTTAATAATGGATTAAATAATAAGATGTAGTGGGAAGTAAAAAAGTCCATGATTTCCAAGTGGAAGATGTAGGGTGGATGGTATTTCAGAATGTGCAACAACCGTCGTGTGATATGAGCAAATTATGACCTTTATTGGTGGCAGACACAGATGTCTGCCTATATTCATAGGCAGTTTTTAAAAAATTTATTCTATTTATTTATCTTTGGCTGTGTTGGGTCTTCGTTGCTGTGCGCGGGCTTTCTCTAGTTGCGGCGAGCGGGGGCTACTCTTGTTGCGGTGCGTGGACTTCTCATTGCGGTGGCTTCTCTTTGTTGCAGAGCACGGACTCTAAGCGCGCAGGCTTCAGTAGTTGTGGCACGCAGGCTCAGTAGTTGTGGCTTGCGGGCTCTAGAGCACAGGCTCAGTAGTTGTGGTGCACGGGCTTAGTTGCTCCGTGACATGTGGGATCTTCCCAGACCAGGGCTCGAAGCCGTGTCCCCTGCATTGGCAGGCAGATTCTCAACCACTGCGCCACCAGGGAAGCCCCTCATAAGCATTTTATTAATGCCTACATTGAAACACTAAATATCTGTTATGGGTTAGTGGAAGCGAGGATTTTTAATTTTCCATCCAAGTATACCTATTCCTTTTTTTAATTAAAAATTTTTTTAATTGAAAAATAGTTGATTTACAATGTGTTAATTACTGCTGTACAGCAAAGTGATTTAGTTATACATATATACATGATTTTTAAAAATATATTATTTTCCATTATGGTTTGTCACAGGATATTGAATATAGTTCTATGTGCTATACAGTAGGACCTTGTTGTTTATCCATCCTATGTATAATAGTTTGCATCTGCTCATCTCAAACTCCCAATCTATCCCTCCCCCAACTCCCTCCCCCTTGGCAACCACCAGTCTGTTCTCTATGTCCATGATTCGGAAGTGTACCTATTCCTGAGTTCTCTCCACTCCCGGACTGGGTGATATCTGGGGCCCTTTGAGATCTGTGACTGGGTGACTCTCCTTGGTTCCACTGGGAGGCTCATGTCTAAGGCTCCTTGCCCAGGTCCTACAAACCCTCCAACCTGGGCCTGGGGGACCTGGGCTGGGGAGTAGTGGTCATGACCACACCCTGCCCTTCTCAAGCCCTCTCTGTTGTCAGGGCGGCAGGCCTGTTTGGTTTCCAGAAGCTGCTCCTTTTTCAGTCATAGGCACCAGCGTGTTGTGGCTGTTCCTGGAGATTTCTCTGCAACGTTTGTATGTGACTCAGCAAAGGACGTGTATTGAAAAGTGGCTGTGACCCTGTTCCTTCAGCGGAGCCACCTGGGTCACTGCCGTGTGACTCAGCAGAGCCTGCCAGGCACCCCACACAGGCAGGAAGTAGCTGATTATCTGTCCCAGGAACCCCATCCCTACCCTGGTGACAGAGCCAGTGTGGATGAATCATGAACCTCCAGTCAGCTGGTCTTCATGTACACACATACACAGATACACACACACACAGATACACACACACACACACACACACACACGCACATGAATGTGGGCTCTGGTATTTGTGGGACGTTTCATAAGAGCTTATCTCATTGCTGCAAATAGCCACACACTCTCCTATTTCCCCACACAGGTTCTTATCTCACAAAAAGGGAACCTTTCTTTGAACCTTTCTTTGTGTTTTAAATGGAGGGATTACATCACCACACATGGAAACATTTTCCTTATGGCGTAAGAGAGGAGCCTGTTCTTCAGATATGTGCAGAGGTTACATCACCTAAATTTGGAGGTATTTGGATGGAATATTACAGTATTCCATGGATTCTAAGGCATGCTTTTTTAATGCTCATATATCTCTGAAATCAGGATGTGTCTTACAATTCCTAGACTCCTGTATTTGACAAAACAGGGTACATAAAGAGAGAGCCTGGAGGGAGTTAGGATGTTGGTGAAAATAGGACCCAAGCTTCTGCTGCCCCAAGAGAAGGCTTTGGTCATTTAGTTTAAATCCTCACCCAAATGCTACCTTTATAACTTAGATGACGAATGGGATAATTCTTCAGAAAGAAGCACAGCATATGAGTGGAAGGGGTTGTTATTTATTTCTGTGTATGGCTCATTTTAGATCATACTTTAGAAAATGCGTAAAAGTGCGAAATGTGTGTTTGTGGATCTAGTTAATATAAGGACCATGCTTCAGCAAAAAAAAGAAAAAAAAGTCTGCATATGAGACTGTCATTTGACTGATGGCAAGGCAGTTGCGTGTTAACTGCTGACTTCTTTTTTTTTTTTGCGGTACGCGGGCCACTCACTGCTGTGGCCTCTCCCGCTGCGGAGCACAGGCTCCGGACGCGCAGGCGCAGCGGCCATGGCTCACGGGCCCAGCCGCTCCGCGGCATGTGGAATCCTCCCGGACCGGGGAACGAACCCGTGTCGCTTGCATCGGCAGGTGGACTCTCAACCACTGCGCCACCAGTGAAGCCCACTGCTGACTTCTTTAACCACCGGCTACCTCCATTTGAGTTCTACGAAGGACCAGTGAAATCTTTGCTTTCTCAGGTCAAAACCTCAGGGCCACAGCAGAGATGTTGCAGCTGCTAGTGGGGTTAAAGTGTCTACAAAAAAGAATAATTGGATAGTACTCAAAATTTTAAAGAAAGAAATCATTATAGATTCGAGGAAGTTCCCCCCAAAATGCACGGGGAGGTCCTTGTGGGCTTCCCCCAGCTTCCCCCAGTGAAAACATCTTACATAACTATAGCACAATGTTACCACCTGCAGTCTGACATTAGTCCACGGAGCTTATCCAGATTTCCTCTGTTTTATATGCCTTTGAGTGTGTGTGTGTGCACGTGAGTGTGTGTGTGAATAGTTCTATGCAATCTTATCACAGTGAGGATGCTTCTAACTGCCACCCGAATCAGTATACAGACTGTTTTCATCACCTCAAGGCTCCCTCAGGCTGTCCTTGGTGGCCGCATTCCCCCTCTCCATCCCATCCCTAACCCCTGGCAACCACTAAGCTTTCTCCATCTCTATAACTTTGTTATTTCAAGACTGTTACATAAATGGACTCATACAGTGTGTTACCTTTTGGTTGACTTTTTTCACTGGGCACAATTCCTTTGAGATCCATGGAGTTGTTTATTAATATGTGTTAACATATTAGTAGTCTTGTATTACATGTATTAGTGCATGTAACATGTACTAGTAGTAATACTAGTACCGTATTACATGAATTAATAGTGCATTCCTTTTTGCGGAGGAATGGAATTCTACCATACCAGGGTGCCATGGTTTGTTTATGCACTGAAGGACGTTTGAGTTGCTTCTCGTTTTGGGCTATCATGCATACAGCTGCTCTTTGCATAGTAATTTTAAAGCTAAAAAAGGATACTGACTACTTGACCAAAGATTTGCTGAGGACAGGCTGTGTTTTATACACATTTTTATCCCCTAGTAGTTGGCGTGTGTATGCATACAGATGCTCAGTAAATGCTTCTTCAGTGAGTGGCTACGTGCATAGCTGCCATTTCAAGAAGATACTCGCGGGGTGGGTGGGTGGTTAAAATAAAAGATTTAGACTCAGACAGACTAGAATGCAGGGCTGGACTTTGTCACCTCGACCCTGGCTGATCTAACACAGGCCTCTGTTCTTCATCCGTAAAATGGGATCATAACAGGACAGCCGTTGGAGGGCTCTGGAGAGAATGCATAGGGAAATGCCTGGAGCTCTTAGTGTAGTCTCTGTTATACAGTAATTGCTGAATAAATGTCAGTTGTGATCACTATTTGTAAGTCGATCACGGATCTCCGTAAGATCATCATAATGCGATAGCTCGTAACTTTTTATTGCTTTTATTCTGAAATGCTTTTAACCTTCAAATCTACCATCATGTAGTCTATATTTAAGCACATTTAAATCTTGTATTCATATATATGCCACATTTTAAACATCTTAAGGGCCTTTTTAAAAAATGACAATTCTTGCTTAATATTATAGTATTATCTTATGAACATTAACGGTCAAAGATCTAACACGCATATGCATATTTATAGAAATTTGGAAGGTTCGAAACGTTCTTTCTGTGCAGCTATCCGGGGTTTTGATCAACCTCGTAAAATGGCATCTGTTCTTATACAAGTGGCCTGAACAGATTTTCTTTTTCCCTTTTCCTCATGCTGTAAATTCATTTGGAGAAGCAGCAAGTGTCTTGGGTCAGTTTCTCCTTCTCTTCTTCGGAAATCTGGTTGCTGTGTGCACACCCAGAGGGGCGAGGACCTCTCCCCTCTCGCCTGCCTGTGCTCCCAGACTGTGTGCTGGGGGGGGGTGTCACGTTTGGGGGGAGTGTCCCTCCAGTGACCTGGGATGTCAGCAGAGCCCTGAGTCATACAGAACCTCCTGCCAGACAGCATGAGACAGCAATTAGAGACTAATCATTAACCAGCTATGGGGGTGGGGTGGGGTACAATTTCCAGCTGTTTGACAAAGACCAGTGATATTTACCATCACATGAATGAAGCCAGAGTCAATTGGCATTGACTTATCAAGGTCCGTCTGGGAGGTAGGCATTGTGCCTGACAATGTTGGGTTTGTAAAGCTTCCTTAGACCTTGTGCTGGACCCTGGCGGGATGTGGTGTGTGTAGGGCAGGCCCTCGGAAGAATCTGGGCTTTGCAGGTGGGCAGAATAGGCAGATGTGGGGGACAAAGCTTTCCAGAACTTTCCACTCTGTCCACATCTCACAATAGCCACACCTGACTGGTTACCTTCCTGCTGTGCCATCTTTGCTCAGCTGCCTCTTCCACCTAAAATGCCCCTCCTTGGAGAAACTCCACTCATTTCTCAAGGCCCAGCTCCAGTGTGCCTTCCTTCCGTCTGCCACACAGAATTATTTCTTTTTTTTCCTCTGTGGTGACAGCTCTTTATTATAAAGTATATTATTTTATCTTAATTAATGTCTCCAGCTTTATTAAGGTGTAATTGACAAATAAGATTCTGTATATGTAAAGTGTACAGCGTGATGGTTCGACACACTTATACTTTGTGAAATGATTACCAATACATTCACCACCTCACATCGTTATCTTTTGTTTTTTGTGGTGAGAATGCTCAAGTTGTATTCTTAGCAAATTTCAAGTACACAACACAGTGTTACTAACTCTAGTTACCGTGCTGTACCTTAGCTCCCGAGAGCTCATTCCTCTTATAACTGAAGGCTTATATCATTCGACCAGCCATCTATCTCCCCAGCTCAGTCCCCGGGAACCACCAGTCTACTGTCTGTTTTTATGAGTTTGACTTTTTCTTGTTGTAGTTTAAGTTCCATATCTAAATGAGTATTTGTCTTTCTCTGGCTAGTTTCAGTTAGCATAATATACTCTAATTTCATCCACGTTGTTGCAAATGGCAGGGTTTCCTTCTTTCCCATGACAGAATAATATTCCATTGTATATATAAACCATATCTTTGTCCATTGACCCGTGATAGACACTTAGGTTGTTTCCATGTCTTAGCTATTGTGAATGATGCTGCAGTGAACATGGGAGTGCAGGTATCTCTTTGCGATAGTGATTTGAATATAGGCTCAGAAGTGGGATTGCTGGATAGAATGGTAACTCTATTTTTGATTATTTGAGGAACCTCCATACTGTTTTTCCTAGCGACTGCACCAATTTACATTCCCATCAACAATGCATAAGTGTTCCCTTTTCTCTACATCCTCACCAACACTTGTTATCTCTTACCTTTTTGATAAAAGCCGTCTTAACAGCTGTGAGATGATATCTCCTTGTGTTTTTTTTAAGTTGAGGTATAATTGACATATAACATTACGTTAGCTTTGGGTGTACAACAGAATGATTCAGTATTTGTATATATTATGAAATGATCACAATTAGTCTAGCTAACATCCACCACCTCACATAGTTACGAATGTTTTTTCTTGTGGTGGTTACTCTTAAGATCTACTCTCTCTGCAACTTTCAAATATACAATACAGTATTATTAACTATAGTCATCGTGCTGTACTGTTTTGATTTGCATTTCCCTGATGATTGGTGATGTTGAGCACCTTTTCATGGGCCTAATGGCCCTCTGTGTGTCCTTGAAAAAATTTCTACTCAGGTCCTTTGTCCATATTTTAATGGGGTTATTATTATTTTTTTCTATTGACTTGGATAAGTTCCTTATATATTTTGGAAAATAAATCCATATTAGATATATGATTTGCCAATATTTTCTCCCATTGCATAGGTTGCCTTTTCATTTTGTTGATTTTCCCGTTCAGGAGCTTTTCAGTTTGAGAAACCTCACTTGTTTATATTTGCTTTAGTTGCCTTTACTTTTGGTGTCATATCCAAACAATTATTGCCAAGACCAGTGGAAAGGAGGTGTTTCCCTTTCCCTTTCCCATAGGAGTTTTAAGGCTCAGGTCTTATGTTTCAGTCTTTGATCCATTTTGAGTTAATTTTTGTGAGTGGTGTAAGACGAGGGTACAGCTCTTTTTATTTGCTCTATAGATGTCTGGTTCTCCCAACACCATTTATTGAAAAGACTGTCCTTTCCCCGTTGTGTGTCTCAGCTTCCTAGTTAAAGACTCGTTGACTGTATATGGGTGGGTTTATATCTGGGCTATTTTGTTCCATATGTTTCTGATTTTATACCAGCACCATAATTTTTATGTTTTAATTACTTTAGCTTAATAGTATAGTTTGAAATCAGGAAGTATGATGCCTCCAGCTTTGCTCTTTTTCCTCAGGATTGCTTTGGCTATTTGGGGTCTTCTGTGGTTCCATATGAATTTTAGGATTGTTTTTTTCTATTTCTGTGAAAAAATACCAATGGAATTTTGATAGGGATTGCATTAAATTGGTAGATAGCTTTGGGTAATATGGACGATTTAAAAATATTAATTTTTTGAATCCATGTACACGGGATAACAGGATATCTTTCTATTTATTTGTGTCTTCCTCAGTCTCTTTCTTCAGTGTCTTATTGTTTTCAGTGTACATACATTATTTTATTTTAGTTGGAGATCATCTATCTCCATCTATCTCCCTCCAGACTGACAGCACCTTGATGGCAAGCTTGGGTCTGGTTCACATTGTGTCCTTAGAAACTTGCACGGTCCCAAGTATATGGAAGGTGTTCAACAAATGTCTGCTAACTTGACTTGCCTGAAGGTGGAAAATACATGTCCAGTTGGATTGGAATGTTGCTGCAGTAGTATTTATCAATATCCTTGTTTTCCTCTTCCTAGGCACACAGCTAGATTGTGCTAGTGTTTTTTTTGTTTTGTTTTGTTTTTTTGCGGTACGTGGGCCTCTCACTGTTGTGGCCTCTCCCGTTGCGGAGCACAGGCTCCGGACATGCAGGCTCAGTGGCCATGACTCACGGGCCCAGCCGCTCCGCGGCATGTGGGATCCTCCCGGACCAGGGCACGAACCCGTGTCCCCCGAATCGGCAGGCAGACTCTCAACCACTGCGCCACCAGGGAAGCCCTGTGCAGGTGGGTTTTTTTGCCTCCTTTGTGTGTATATGTGACCACAGCATTGAGTCCTGGCCAATGGAATGTGTCTACATTACTTCTCGGCTGGTCTAGAAAACCTCCTATGCATGAGACTCACTTTCTTCTCCATCTTCTCACTGAATAGTGAGAACATTGAGAATCTAGAGGAAGACAGAGCCACAAGATAGAAGAAGTCAAGGTCCCTGGATGAAAATAAAGAAGGGGGCCTGACCAGAAATATCCATTTGGACTTTACACGTGAGACATACACTTTTAATGGGTTAAATTACTATAGACCAGATGCCTCTCTTTTTCTCACGACAAGATAACATATGAGCACCTTGGAACTCACATTGTTACTGAGTCCAAGCTTGTACTGCTTGCTGCATGACAAGCCAAGAAATTGAGGGATGAGTTGTTGGGGCCAGGAATAGTGACTTTATTCAGAAAGCCATCAGACCAAGAAGGTGGTGGACTTGTGTCCCAGAGAACCATATTGCCCCGTTTGGATGCCAGTGTCTTTTATAGAGTGAAGAAGGGGAGGTGAGAAGGTAAAGTCAAAAAGGTGGTAAGTTGTTGCCAATATTTTCCTGGTTCCAGCAAGACTCCAGAGGAGATGTGTTAGTTTCTTCTTTCCTGCAGCCACTCACAGGTGGGCCTGGTCAGGATGTTTCCCATGAGCTTAAAGGTATTTTAGCTTAACAGTCAGGCATGGGAGGCAGGGTCCCGGAGATGGGCCATTATGTATACTTTAAGCTCTAGGCAACATCCCTTTAGTGATTAACTGGTAGCAAAAGCAATAGAATACCAAGTTTAAAGTAAAAGAAACGGATCCAGTATGGAGTCAGATTTGTTCTTCCTTATTACAATATCACTTCCAGAAAGGTGGGAATGAGAAGAAAGGAAGGGAACCCTAAAATAACCAAGCATTTACTCTGAAAGAGGAGAAAAATAATCCTGAAATAAGTTTACCTTGACTTGGCAAGACCACGTTTTATTCTGCTCTCAACAAACATAGGAGCTCAGTTATGAAATGGTACAGGAAGTTCCATTTTTTCATGTCTGAGTTTTGACTATGAATTTAGACTTTCCACATGTGGGGTGTTATCTGGAATTTCTATTAAGTGATTTACTTTTCTTCCATGCTCCCTATTTTCCTCCTGTTCTATTTGTTCTATCTAAACAGTGCTGTCATGGGCTTATTGCCTTGGAGGGGATCTAACATGACTGAAAGCAGAAAAATGTGTGTGTCTTTGGTGTTTATTTTTCCAAAGCCTGTGTCCTTATGGGAGTGGAATGAGGCCTAGGTTCCTTGAAAGGCAACAGGCTGCCCCCACCTCCATCCCAAGTGACTGAAATACAACCCCTGGGATGGAGGAAAGAGGAGACAGGGAGGCCCAGCAAGGAAAGAGCAAGGTAGAGGCACCTGAGAGAGGAGCTATGTGCATACCTACTGGGTTAGCATCCTGGGGGGGAGCTCCAGAGACCCAGGCCTTGGAGACCACAGTCAGCCCCCCAAAGTTCTTTGTGGTCCCTGTGCTCAGAAGTGGCAGAAGGACTCCTGAGCCCATGGGCATGGCATGGAAGCAAGAGAGAAAGGGCTTCCAGGTCTTAAGAGGCCCCTGAACAAAGGATGCTTCTGAGACAAACTGTCAGAGTCCACGATGGGGGGGCAGTGGACATTTGGGGAACACTAGCGTGGGGACCAAAATGAAGGCCAACTGCCATGTCTTACTGCCCCTCCCCAAAACTCTGACATCGGCCCAAGGAAAATGGGGGACCCTACATTCCCTGAGGCTAAATTTCTCCACCCTAGTAAAATATGACTTGGAATAGAAATTAAATTTATTTAGAAAAACATAGGCATTCTTTTTTCTTTAGCCTATTGACCAGATAGAATATATTGACTTTTGAGTGTTGAACCAGCCTTCCATACCTGGAATAAATCCCACTTGGTTGTGGTTATCATTCTTTTCATACATTGTTGGATTCGATTTATTCATTTTTTGTTGAGGTTTTTTGCATCTGTGTTCATGAGAAGTATTGGTCTGTCACTGCCTTTTCTTGTAATGTCTTTGTCTGGTTTTGGTATTAGGGGGATGCTCATCGAATGAGTTAGGAAGTGTTCCTTCTGCTTCTATAGACGGTCTCTGACTTACAATAGTTCGACTTATGATTTTTCAACTTTACGATGGTGTGAAAGCAATATGCATTTAGTAGAAACCAAATTTCAAAGTTTGAATTTTGGTCTTTTCCCAGGCTAGCAATATGCAGTATAATACTCTCTTATGATGCTGGGCAGTTCACAGCTCCCAGTCAGCCCTTTGATCATGAGGGTAAACAACTGATATACTTACAACATGCCGTTTTCATTTTCAGTACAGTATTCAACAAATTGCATGGGATATTCAACACGTTATTATAAGATACACTTTGTGTTAGATGATTTTGCCCAACTATAGGCTAATGTAAGCGTTCTGAGCACATTTAAGTTGGGCAAAGCTAAGCTATGATGTTTGGTAGGTTAGGTGCGTTAAATGCACTTCAACTTACGATATTTTCAATTTACCATGAGTTTAGCAGGACTAACCCCATCGTAAGCTGAGGAAGATCTGTATTATCTAGAACAGATGGAAGATAGTTGATATGATTTATTCCTTGAAAATTTAGTAAAATTTACCAGTGAAACCATCTGAGCCTGGTGCTTTGTTTAGGAAGGCTATTAATTATTGATTAAATTTCTTTAATAGATATAGCCTATCAGATTGTCTATTTTTTCTCATGTGTGTTTTGGTCGATTGTGTTTTTTAAGGAATTCATCCATTTCATCTAAGTTATCAAATTTGTGGCTCTAGAGTTATCCATAATATTCTTTTATTACCCATTTAATGTCCGTGGGATCTGTAGTGATGTTCCCCTTTTGTTTCTTATATTAGTAATTTGTGTCTTCTCTCTTTTTTTCTTGGTTAGCCTAACTAGGGGTTTATCAATTTTATTGATTTTTTTTCAAAGAACCAGCTTTGGTTTCATTGATTTTCAGGTATTGTTTTCCTGTTTTCAGTTTCATTGATTTCACTTTAATTTTTGTCATTTATTTTCTTCTGCTTACTTTGGATTTAATTTGCTCTTCTTTTTCTAGTTGCCTAAGGTGGGGGCTTAGATCACTGATTTCAGATGTTTCTTTTTAATATATGCAGTCAACATTAAAAATATCCCTTTAACATGTTTTCACCGTGTCCTACAAATTTTGATAGGTTGTACTTTCATTTTCTGGAAAATATTTAGAAAATTTTTTTGAGACTTCTTTGACCCATGTGTTATTTAGCAGTGTGTTGTTAAATTTCCAATTATGTTGGGATTTTCCAGCCATTTTTCTATTGTTAATTTCTAGTTTAATTCCACTGTGGCCTGAGAGCATACTTTGTATAGCCTGAGAGCATACTTTGTATATCTTTTTTTGACCCAGAATATGGTCTGTTTTGGTGAATGTTTTGTACGAGCTTGAGAAGAATTTGTATTCTGCTGCTGTTGGATGAAGTTGTTTATAAATGTCAATTAGATCCAGTTGATTGATGGTGCTGTTCAGTCCAACTGTGTCTTTATCGATTTCTGCCTGCTGGATCTGACCATTTCTGGTAGAGGGATGTTGATGTCTCCAGCTGTAATAGAGGATTCATCTATTTCTCCTTGCAGTTCTATCAGTTTTGGCCTCACGTAATTTGATGCTCTGTTTTAGGCAGGTACACATTAAGAACTGTTGTGTCGGGCTTCCCTGGTGGTGCAGTGGTTGAGAGTCCGCCTGCCGATGCAGGAGACACGGGTTTGTGACCCGGTTCGGGAAGATCCCACATGCCGCGGAGCGGCTAGGTCCGTGAGCCATGGCCGCTGAGCCTGCGCATCCGGAGTCTGTGCTCCGCAGCGGGAGAGGCCACAACAGTGAGAGGCCTGCGTACCGCAAAAAAAAAAAAACACACAAAGAAAACCTGTTGTGTCTTCTTGGAGAAATGACCCCTTTGTCATTACATAATGATCCTCTTTATCCCTGATAATTGTCCTTGTTCTGCTTTGTCTGATATTAATATAACGACTCAGGCTTTCTTTCAGTTAGTGGTAACGTGATATGTCTTCCTCTATCCCTTTTCTAAAAAAATTTTTTACCGTGGTAAAATATACACAACATAAAATTTACCATTTTAACCATTTCTGTGTGTACAATTCGGTGGCATTAAGCACATTCACAATGTTGTGCAATTCTCATCACTATTCATTTCCAGAACTTGGAAACAGAAACTCTTTACTCATTTAACAAAAACTCAATTTAAAATGTTTATTGTTATAGTTATAATAGTTTAATATCTCCCGTATTTGTAACTGTTTTCTATTCATTGCCCTTGGTTCTTCATTTTTTTCCCCCCTTCTCCCTTTTTTCTGCCTTCTCTGGTTTTAACTGAGCATTGTATATGATTTCATTTTCTCTTTTCTCTTAGCATATCAATTATATATATATATTTTAAACTTTCTTGAGTGGTTGCCCTAGAGTACGCAATATATGTTTACAGCTAATTCAGGTCCACTTTCAACAACACTATACTGCTTCATAGTGCAAGTATAACAGTACTCCCAATTCCTCCCTCCTGTCTCTTATAGCATTGTTGTCCTTGATTTCACTTATCCATAAGCTATAATCACCAAATGCATTGTTGCAATTATTTTGAACAAGCTGTTATCTATTGGATCAATTAAGAATAAGAAAATAACATACTTCATTTTACTTTCACTTATTTCCTCTCTAATGCTCTTCCTTTCTTTATGTGGATCCGAGTTTCTAACCTGTATCATTTTTCTTCTCTCGGAGGCATTTCTTTTAATATTTCTTGCAAGGCAGTTCTACCGGCAACAGATTTCTTCATTATTTGTTTTTCTTTGAATGTCCTTATTTCTTCTTCACTTTTGAAGGATAACTTCGCTGGAGACAGTTGTAGGTCGATTATTTTCTTTCTGATACTTTAAGTATTTCACTCTACTTTCTTCTTGCTTGCATGGTTTCTGAAGAGGAGGCCAATGTAATTCTTATCCTAGTTCCTCTGTAGGTAGGATGTTTTTTCTTTCCTCTGGCTTCTTTCAAGATTTTCTTTTTATCTGTGATTTTCTGCAGTTTGAATATGATATGCCTAGGTGTAGTTTTTTTTTTTTTTTTTTTAATATTTACTCTGCTTGGTGTTCTCCGAGTTTCCTGGATCTGTGGCTTGGTGTATGTCATTAATTTTGGAAAATCTTGGACATTATTACTTCAATTTTTTTTTTTTCTGTTTCTTTCTCTCCTTTTCCTTCTGGCATTCGCATTACGTGTATGCTATACTGTTTGTAATTGTCCCACAGTTCTTGGATATTCTGCTCCATCCCTTTCATTATTTTTTTTCTCTTTGCTTTTCAGTTTTGGAAGTTACTATTGACACCTCTTCAGGACCACTGATTCTTTCCTTGACCATGTCCAGTCTCTTGATGAGCCTGTCAAAGGCATTCTTCATTTCTGTTACAGTGTTTTTTGTTTTTTGGGTTTTTTTGCGGTACGCGGGCCTCTCACTGTTGTGGCCTCTCCCATTGCGGAGCACAGGCTCCGGACGCACAGGCTTAGCGGCCATGGCTAACGGGCCGAGCCGTTCCGCGGTACGTGGGATCTTCCCGGACCGGGGCACAAACCCGTGTCCCCTGCATCGGCAGGTGGACTCTCAACCACTGCGCCACCAGGGAAGCCCTGTTACAGTGTTTTTTATTTCAAGCATTTCCTTTTGATTCTCTTCTACAGTTTCCATCTCCCTTGCTCATATTACCCATCTGTTCTTGTGTGGTGTCCACCTTCCATTAGAGCCCTTGTTAATCATTTTTATTTTAAATTCTCAGCCTGATAATTCCGACATCTCTGCCGTATCTGAATCTGGTTCTGATGCTGGTTTTGTCTCTTCAGACTGTGGGGTTTTTTTTTTTGCCTTTTATTATGCCTTGTAATTTTTCTGTTGAAAGTCAGATATGATGTATCAGGAGAAGGAACTGAGGTAGATGGGCGTCTGGTATAAGGTTTATGTTTATCTGCTAGGCGTTATGCTGTGTTTACTGTTTGCTGTAGCTCTGGTGTGAGAGGCTAAAGTTGTCTCTAGTGCTCTTATTTTTGTCTCCTCTGTTGTCTTGGATTTTCTTAGGGACTCCTTAAATAGGGTCTGAGGCTTGCAATTCTTTTAGCTGTGATCCCCTGTGATTATGCAGGAGTCCTGTTTTTGAGGTGGGAGGTGTGGGGGAGGGGAAGTGCTTCCCAGGCTTACAATTGGGTCTCCATCTTTTTGTGAGCCTGACTGGATCGTTCTCTTCTCCCAGGTCAGCTGGGTTTTGGTAAAGCCCCAGTTGGTTAGATTCTGGTAAATAGCTCCCCTTGAGGGCAGGTCTTACTAACAAGAACACAGTGTTTTTCCTTCTAACTGCTAAGAACAAGAGGGGTTTTATCTCTTCTTTACAGTGAGAACTTGGTAGGATTCCTGGGGGTAACACTCACAAAAGTGTGAGGACCCCTCAAACCCTGGGTCCCCTTAGTGTTTTTAATTCTCAAGCTTGTCCCCACTGAGTCTCTAGAAACTAGTCCATCACAGCTTAATGTGTTCCTACAGGTGTTGTCTCCAGCTGTGGGCTTCTGCTCCCAGGAAGCTGTCAGTCTCTGTATTTGCCTGTCTAGCCCTCCAAGTTGGGGGACAGCAGTTTGCCCTGCAACCTCCGTTCTCTGAGGGGTTTAACAAGAATTGTCCATCTTCCATTTGTTCAGCTTTTTTTCTTGTTAGCAGGGTGACTTCCAAGCTCTTCACCTGTCAGACTGGAAACTGGGAGTTGGCTTTTCTCAGTATGTCTTTGTGCACTGAAACTGGTACCCTCTATAGACTGATCTCTGTGGGTGTCGTCGGAAACTCCTTGGCAACAATTCCAGTCATAAAAGGGACTCCCAGACCCGTTTTATAGGAACCTGAGGCGAAGGGACCATTGAAGACTGAACCTCATTTGTACAGGACAAAGGTGTAGGGAAGAGAGCAACCCAGTCTTGAGACGGAGTCTGGGTCTCCAATCGGCAACCCGGCTTCCCTGGGCATGATGGGGAACTGGGTGGTTTTTTGCTGCTTGATGACCTCCCTCTGTGTTCCAGCAGAGCATGAACTGAGATTCTGAGTTTGCTGAGTGCTGGGGTGGTGGCCGTGTCCCGCCCGCCTGCTGTGCATTTGCAGTGATTGATAGGCTTGTGGCTGGGGAATAGCCTTAATAGCCTTTCACGGGAGAAATCATTTTGTGTGGGTTCCTGGGAGAAACTAAAATATGCTCCTTGTTCCCAAGCGAGGACACAGGGATGACGTCTGAGCCCCAGGGAGAGAGTAGATAAAAGACGGAAAGGCTGCATTCCTGTGACCCCAGGGCGGGAGCAGGGCTGCTTCAGGGACCAGGTGAGAGTGAGACTCAGAATCAGGAGGCGAGCTGTGAGTCAGCGTGCTTTCTATTCTTTGCAGGCACTTTGTGGGTGCAGCACGGTTGGGGGGGGGTGGGGCACCATTGGAAGCAAAGCGAAATATTTTCCGTTGCAGGAGCTGCGGCAGGATGCCACCGGGAAGGGCACGTGGAGGGTGGGTGCAAGCAGACCTGTTTCAGACCTGTTTCTGTCTCAGGCCCTTTGCATGTGAGCTGGGGCTGGTTCTGTGGACGAATCAGTCCCTCTGTGATGGTGCGTTGGAGGCCATGGGAGGTGGCAGCAGGGGGATAGCTGTGAGTAACAGCCCTTTCCATCTCGCCACATCACTGAGGGGTCCTCTTTCACCTCTGTGGGTATTTCTAGCTCTACTCCAGGGACCCCAGTTTCGTTTAACACCTGAGTCACAGGTGTCTCTAGAGACTAGCCCCTCTTCCCTCTGCTGACAACTTCCTAGGGGCATTGGTCTGTTCATCTGTCCAGAATGTGGATGAACAAACACATAAATTGCATTTTCAAACTGAAGTGGCTGTCAGTCACTGGGTTCTATTTAGTTAAGGAACTTACCAGAATGAAAAAAGGGGAGAAGGAGGAGACTTCTTGGCTAGCCATCTACTTATCTTGTAAATCGGTCTGGTCTCTTGAGCAAAGCTAAAAGAAACAGTGGGACACATGCTGTGACCCACTTGGGGACGTGTAGGCAGAAGCCAAGCTAAACCCACGTCTGTGTTTTGGCCCCAGGAGCCCGGGGCTGTTCCTTCCGAGGTAACAGTTTAGAATGTCCTGGGTGATGCCTGTGGAAGCGAGCTCAAGGAAGGAGGTAGGGGACGGAAGAGGCCATGGTCCATCTATTCATCAGTCAGTGCATCCTTCATCCTCATGGGCTTTCTCAATCTCAGCACATTCCAGCTGTGACATGGGTGGTCTTCCCGGTGGATGTCTGCAAGGCACCCCAAAGCACAGGCTCCCGGAAGGCTTCCCGAATCTGTCAGTGCCAAAAAAGAACCCCGCACATGGTGCCTATGAGTGATTCTCATCATTTTCAAGAGCTTTCTTTGCTGCACCAACCATTGTTCTGATAATCTGTATAATGTCTCACTTACTCTGCCTGTTCCTAAGCTCCTTGAGGATGTGTGTGTTCAGCTCCGTATTTGCCACGGAGGCCAAAACCCGTGCTGATGTGTACAGGTTTAATTTCTTTCTCTGATAAAGTGAAAGGACCCAAATTGTATCCATTGCTCCCTTGCTGCTTGGCGTACAGGACGTTTAAATTCTATGTTTCCTCGTGCTCTGATTTGTAGGACTGAGGCGATGGTCTGGACAGCGCTGGGTTCAGCCAGGTGTTCGTGGCTTACACCTCTCGGGACACCGTGGTTGATGACCGGGGTAGGGGGGGGGATGCATTCTGTCTGTAATTTTCCAATGACGCCTGTGTTGCTGCTGTCATGAACCAGCTCTTGCTCTTGTTTTGTCTTTACAGAGGCAGATAAGATTCATTCTTATGCATCTACACCCTGACCCTATCTCCCCGACCAGGATTTATAGGCAGATGTGAGCCGGCTGATCACAGAGGGCGGCACTTGGGTGGTCAGGACAGAGAGAGCTTCTCTGGGACGCCTGGGGTCACCTCTATTGCTAACGTGCCTTGTGGGGATGGTGTCCCTGAGTCACCTACAGCAAGTCAAGGGCTGCTGGGAGGGACCTCAAGCCTCTTCCTGCATTGATCTTTCACTGGGATATCCTATCATTCCTGTCTGCTAGGACAGATAAAGGGTAACAATTTACTGGCCCATAGTCCTCTTTGATTTCACTACTTCTGATCCTTCAGCAGGAATTGCTCAACCTTGGCTTCCCGAGAATTTGCCCAGTTTTATCAGCTCTGGGTGTTTCCTTGGCTTTAAAACCCCTTCCCCCTGACCTTGCTTCCCTGGCTAACTTCTGTCCTTCCTATAAATCTCAGCTGAGATGGCATCTCCTTTCTGAAAACTTCCCCAATTCCCAGGCAAGATTAAAGCCTGAAAATCTGTCTTTTTTAAAAAAATTTATTTATTTACTTATTTTTGGCTGCGTGCGGGCTTTCTCTAGTTGTGGTGAGCGGGGGCTACTCTTCGTTGTGGTACATGGGCTTCTGATTGCGGTGGCTTCTCTTGCTGCGGAGCACAGGCTCTAGGCGCGTGGTCTTCAGTAGTTGTGGCACGCGGGCTCTAGAGCGCAGGCTCAGTAGTTGTGGCGCACAGGCTTAGTTGCTCCGCGGCATGTGGGATCTTCCTGGACCAGGGCTCGAACCCATGTGCCCTGCATTGGCAGGCAGATTCTTAACCACTGTGACACCAGGGAAGTCCAAATGTGTCTTTTTTATCATGGTAAAAAAACATATAAATTTAACCTCTTAATAAATTTATTTTTTTTAATTTTATTGAAGTATAGTTGATTTACGGTGTTGTATTAGTTTCTGCGGTACAGCAAAGTGACTCAGTTACACATATGTTTTCTTTTTCATATTCTTTCATATTCTTTTCCATTATTCTGTTTGTCAAAGGATACTGAATATAGTTCCCTGTGCTATGCAGTAGGACCTTGTTGTTTATCACCTCTTAACAATTTTAAATATACAGTACAGTAGTACTAACTATATATACATCACTCTACAGCAGATCTCCAGAATCTTTTCCTCTTGGGACATTGAAACTCCACATCCACTGCACAGCAGAAACCCTCCCTTCCCTCTCCTCCCAGCCCCTGGCACCCACCATTCCACTTTCTGTTTCTGTGGATTGGACAACTCCAGTACCTCCCAGAAGTGGCATTGTGCAGTATTTGTCTTTTTCTCACTGGCTTATTTCAGTTAGCACGATTTCCTCGAGGTTCATCCATGTTGTCACATATCACAGGGTTTCCTTATTTTCTGAGGCTGAATAGTATTCCAGTGTGTATAAATCACAAGCCACATTTATTCTTGGATGGAGAGGTAGGGTGCTTGCACATCTTGGCTATTGTAAATAATGCTGTAATGAACACGGGTGTGCAAATATGTCTTCGAGATCCTGTTTTCAGTTCTTTTGGATACACACCCAGAAGTGGGATGGCTGGATGAAGTGGTAGTTCTACTTTAAGCTTTGAGGGCCCTCCGATAGTCTTCCACAGCAGCTGCACTGATTTCCAATCCCGCCAACCGTGAAAATGCTTTGCTTGCAGCTCTTGCATCGTTTGCCAGCTCTGTTTCCTTGGCCTCCTCCTTTACTCTTGGCTCAGCATTTTTTTTAAAACATTTTTATTGGAGTATAACTGCTTTACGGTGGTGTGTTATTTTCTGCCTTATAACAAAGTGAACCAGCTATACATATACCCCCATATCTCCTCCCTCTTGCGTCTCTCTCCCACCCTTCTAGGTGGTCACAAAGCACCGAGCTGATCTCCCTGCGCTATGCGGCTGCTTCCCACTAGCTATCTATTTTACATTTGGTAGTGTATATATGTCCATGCCACTCTCTCACTTTGTCCCAGCTTACCCTTCCCCCTCCTGTGTCCTCAAGTCCATTCTCTACATCTGCGTCTTTATCCCTGTCCTGCCCCTAGGTTCTTCAGAACCTTTTTTTTTTTTTTAGATTCCATAAATATGTGTTAGCATACAGTATTTGTTTTTCTCTTTCTGACTTACTTCATTCTGTATGACAGATTCTAGGTCCATCCACCTCACTACAAATAACTCAGTTTCGTTTCTTTTTATGGCTGAGTAATATTCCATTGTATATATGTGCCACAGCTTCTTTATCCATTCATCTGTCGATGGACACTTAGGTTGCTTCCATGTCCTGGCTATTGTAAACAGAGCTGCAATGAACATTGTGGTACATGACTCTTTTTGAATTATGGTTTTCTCAGGGTATATGCCCAGTAGTGGGATTGCTGGGTCGTATGGTAGTTCTAGTTTTAGTTTTTTAAGGAATCTCCATGCTGTTTTCCATAGTGGCCATACCAATTTACATCCCCACCAACAGTGCAAGAGGATTCCCTTTTCTCCACACCCTCTCCAGCATTTGTTGTTTCTAGATTTTCTGATGATGCCCATTCTAACTGGTGTGAGGTGTTACCTCATTGTAGTTTTGATTTGCATTTCTCTAATGATTAGTGATGTTGAGCAGCTTTTCATGTGCTTCTTGGCCATCTGTATGTCTTCTATGGAGAAATGTCTATTTAGGTCTTCTGCCCATTTTTGGATTGGGTTGTTTGTTTTTTTAATATTGAGCTGCATGAGCTGTTTATATGTTTTGGAGATTAATCCTTTGTCCGTTGATTTGTTTGCAAATATTTTCTCCCATTCTGAGGGCTGTCTTTTCGTCTTGTTTGTAGTTTCCTTTGCTTTGCAAAAGCTTTTAAGTTTCAGTAGGTCCCATTTGTTTATTTTTGTTTTTATTTCCATTACTCTAGGAGGTGGATCAAAAAATATCTTGCTGTGATTTATGTCAAAGAGTGTTCTTCCTATGTTTTCCTCTAAGAGCTTTATAGTGTCCGGTATTACATTTAGGTCTCTAATCCATTTTGAGTTTATTTTTGTGTATGGTGTTAGGGAGTGTTCTAATTTCCTTCTTTTACATGTAGCTGTCCAGTTTTCCCAGCACCACTTACTGAAGAGATATCCATTATATCCTTGCCTCCTTTGATGGTGACTCTTTCTTGATAAGAGAAGCCGCATTGCACATTGGTTTTGTTGTCATTAAATTCCAGGAAATGAGAGACTGCATTATTCCAGTGCAAAGAGCTGGGCTGACAGTCACTTGCTTTGCTATCTGCTCTGATCAATGATTAATGACTGATCAAACTCACAAGTCCCCCATGACACGGTTTAGTGACGGGATTGCCACTTTGCTTTCTCTACTTCCTCGTGGGACAGAGAAGTGTGCTCATTTTATTGTTTGTACAAACCTAACATACTCGTGCTTTTTCCGCACCTCTCTTGCTTTCAGGTAGGAAGCCAAAGGGGAAAATAATCTTTCTTGGCTTCTGAACTGAGGAAGTCATCTATGGAATTCCCACAGTGAGCTGTTGGAAGGGATTTGGGATATCACATCTATCTGGTCCTTCTTTCTAGATGAAAAGGAAGCTCAAGGTGATGTGGCATTAAGACCCGCCCCAGGGAAGAGTGCAGCAGAGCCGAGGCTGGAATCAGTCCTCCTAATGGCAGGTCCAGCACATGTTGAAAAAATAAGCATATGAATGGCCTTGTAAAGCACAGATACTTTGTTTTTCAACAACTATTTACTCATTACGTCTTTAAAAAGTTCAGCTTAATGTCTTTAAGGATTTATGGACCACTATAACCTTCTAAGTGTAATAAATATGTGTGGGCAATACACTGATTCATTTACAAAGCAGAAATCTCATGCAAAGAAAAGGAAGAAGGAAAGGAAGGGGGGGGGGCGTTTACGATGTGGATTAGCTGCAACATGAGAAGCTGTAGGAGTTTGTAACCTCCGCTGTATTTGCAGCCTGAGACTCTCCCGACAACTGAGGCTACACATATGGGGGAAAAAAAAGTTAAAGTTGCCCTCCTCCTCCTTTTCCTTTATAAACAGAAAAGCGAAAATTCTAATAAAAATATTGGGTAAATGGTACAATATTGCAATACCCCATCATGCACTGATGGTTTAATATTAGAAGTTTTTGTTAATTTAAGTATCACATCGATGAGTCCAGTACGGAAAGCTCACGGCTTCAGTAAGAGCTGAAATGGCATTTACTCTTGATTAAAAGATAAACATCCAGGGCTTCCCTGGTGGCGCAGTGGTTGAGAGTCCGCCTGCCGATGCAGGGCACACGGGTTCGTGCCCCGGTCCGGGAAGATCCCACATGCCGCGGAGCTGCTGGGCCCGTGAGCCATGGCCGCTAAGCCTGCGCATCCGGAGCCTGTGCTCTGCAACGGGAGAGGCCACAACAGTGAGAGGCCCATGTACCACAAAAAAAAAAAAAAAAAAGATAAACATCCAAAAATGAGAAATAAGGGGATTATAGTGAGTTCCGCCCAAATGGAATGGGAGCAGAAGCAGATCTGTTCCCTTTCTGAGCTGTTTTGAAGACACAGGTGCACCTCCAGGATCTGTTTTCACCTGGATCCTAATGAAAATGAGGGTCCAGGGAATGGCAGAACCACCTGCTGGAAGGGTCCTGAGCCCCTGAATTACCCTGTGAACGAAGAGTGCCTGCTTTGATCAGTTGTATAAATAAAACAACGTGTGTTACATTGGAGACCTTAGCCTTTGGGGTCAGCTAAGCCGCAGCTTAGCTTACCTCTGTGGGACCTCCCACGTTGCTCCTTCAGGCCTTTGTTCCAGCACACAGATCCCCCCCAGCACATGACTGCAATTGGATACTGACGGTCTCTAATGCGAGCTGCAATCTCTCAAAAACTTTTAAATGATGATGTATTCTTAAGTTTACCGAATTTGTGTCTTTTCAAATATGCGTGATCCTCCCTTAGGGTCTCTGGTTCCTAGCTCTGGCTCTCAAACCTCTCATTAATTTCTTTAAGGACAGAAAACCTTATTTAAAAATACATTCTGTTTCAGACAATTCCAGCCTCTGGGAAGTACTGACGAGTCTGATCTGCTGCCCGTGTTTGCTTTCTTCTGTGTTTAGAGGTCCTTTTATTGTTAGTGGTGATTTTCCTCGTTACTTCATCTGTGGAATTTCTTCGAGGCCTGGGCTGATGCGCTTCTGCCAGTTGCCTGGGACTCTTACCAACCTTGTCCACTTTAAACTTAAATATCCAAATGAGCCTTTCAGATCACAGAGGTGGTGTGAATTCAGACCCCAATTCTGCCTGAATTCTGATTTCGGATAACGACTTCGAAGGGCAGGGTTTTCTTTCCTTTCCACCCAGTGCCAATGTCAAGACAAGAAGGTTTTGCTGCCTTTTCTTTGTGTGCATTGGGTGAGTTCCTCATTCCTCTTATTCTGATGAGCTGCCCTTTGTCGGGGGCGGTCCCAGTTTTTGTGGTTATCTCCCTACCTCGAGCATGTGCTGGGTTTTATCTCTGGACCCTGGACCCCATGCATCTACCAAAGGAGAAACTCCACATACGAGCTGGCTTTGATATTGCCTTACCTCTCAGAGGTGCATTTAAAACATCTTTTGAAAGTTTAACCTAGCCTTTTTGGTATATTTTCATTGGGAGGGTCTTTAGTCCTCTAGACAGCTGCAAATGGACTGTTTATGCAGCTTCTCTATGGGTTTGTGGGCCAGGCGAGAGGCAATGGTGTGGCGGGTACCCATCGCTCAGATCAGCAGGTAGTTGAAGTCTGATTTGCTTTGCTAAACTGTAACAAGTTTCCCTACACATTATACCAAAAACAAAGAAGTAAACTCTTGGTTTGCATACTGGCCCCCATACACAGAGGGCGGGGAGAGACCAAAGAAAGAGGCCACCACTCCAGATGGGCAGGTGGCAGGTGTAATAAGCAAGGGAACTTACACAGCTTGTGTTGGTGGCTCCAGCGTGTGAGTAGACCTCCGCCCCCGCCAGTATCTTAAAGTTTATAGGGAGGCGTTAACAGGGTTCAGTCCTGTGTTCTGCCCAGGTGGTCTCCACAGCACCTTACTCTCCCAAGGCCGTGTGCTTGGAAGAGCTCCCACTGTGGGAGTGGTGAGCACAATGTACATTCCAAGGACAGGGGAGGGGTGAGGAGCCTCTGATTGCCCGGGTCCAGCTCACAGGTCAACTGGTGGTCATGTCCTCTAGATGACCTCCTCCAGTAGGACACAAAAAATCCCCCAGAAAGATGAATGAGATTTAAGTGAGTAAAGAGAGGAGGTGATGCCTTCACTCCTGCCACAGAGCCTCTGTTCAGTGTAATAGTTATTTTTCAGGACTTTCCACAGGGAAGGCCCTGTCCTGGGCCTGGAGAGCAGAGCAGGTCTCAGCACTGGCCAAAGACGAGGCTCTTGCAGTAGGATGTGGGATAACTAAGCTGTAGTCAGGGCATCATTCTCAGCTCCTCAGAGTGATGGTAAAGTTTATGTGTCAACTCTACTGGGCCATGGGGTGCCCAGAGATGTGGTCAAATGCTCTCCTGGGTGTCTCTGTGAGGGTGTTTTTGGATGAGATTAACATTTAAATTGGTGGACTCTGAGTAAAGCAGATTACTCTCCATGATGTGGGTGGGCCTCATCCAATCAACTGAAGGCCTGAGTAGAACAGGACTGACCTCCCCTGAGCAAGAGGGAATTCTCCAGCAGGTGACCTCTGCCTCACCAGCTCTTCCTGGTTCTACAGCAGGCCTTCAGACTTGAACTGGGGCATCAGTTCTCTGGGGCCCTCCAGCCTGCCTGGCCACTCTGTGGATTTTGGACTTAGCAGCCTCCATAATCATGTGAGCTATTTCCTTTTATTATTATAAGAAATATTATCTCTCTTTATATATGCACCCTGTTAGTTCTCCTCTCTGGAGAACCCTGACTAATACACCCAGGATGTAGATGGCTACCAAGGGTGACTGTAAAGAAAAGACAATTTCAGTGCCCTGAGAATAGACTGGCGACAAATGGCTTCCTTTCCTCTTCCTTCCCTCCCTTCCGCTCTCCCTCCCTCCCTCCCGTTCTCCCTCCCTCCCTCCCTCCCTCCTTCCTTTCCTAACCTTCCTTCCCTCCTTCCCTCCTTCCCTCCTTCCTTCCTTCCTTCCTTCCTTCCTTCCTTCCTTCCTTCCTTCCTTCCATCCCTCCATCCCTCCATCCCTCCATCCCTCCATCCCTCCATCCCTCCATCCCTCCATCCCTCCATCCCTCCATCCCTCCATCCCTCCCTCCTGTCTTAGACAATGTGGGCTGCTATAAGAAAAATACCATAGACTGGGTGGATTATAAACAACACAAATTTATTTCTCATGGTTCTGGAGATTGGAAAGTCCAAAATCAACATGCTGGCAGATTTAATGTCTGGTGGGGTCTGGTTTGTGGTTCATAGACGGCGTCTTTTCACTGTGTCCTCACATGGTGGATGGGGCAAAGGAGCTCTCTGAGGTCCCTTTTATAAGGACCCTAATCCCATCATGAGGGCTCCACCCTCATGACCTCATCACCTCCCAAAAGTGCCACCTTGGAGATTAGATTACAGCATTTGAATTTTGAGGAGACACAGATGTTCAAACTATTCCCTTCCTTCCTTCCTTCCACCCACCACAATTCTATACTTGCACCACCTTGGTCATGACAGAAGCTTAAATAATCCAGTTTGGGAATCTGAGGGTCTACAATCTGGTGTCCCAGCCTGACAGGTGATGAAAATCCTTGCAAACAGCTTTGCAGTGGAAAAGCTCCTGAGGAGAGAGCATCACTATTTGTAGTGGATGCCATTGAGTTCACATAGAGTCTTCTCGACACCCCTGACACACATCTCCCTAAAAGTTTCAGAAAACAGCTTTGTGAATATACTCATTGTAATTAGGAAAAGATCAAGAGATGTAATATATACTTCTCTAATTTATTTAGGTAATATAAATAGGTCTTTAAGGTGTGATCACCTTTTAAAATGCTGCCTACAATTAGACTTAGTTCTAAACTTCCCATTTACTGTGTAGTATGTTAATCTGTTAACACTTAGCCACGAGAGTGAGCTTTATTATTTAATCACCACTGAACATCCGGTCAGGACACTGTCTTTGCCTTCCTGATCAACATAAATCTTTCTTGTTTCTGGAATCTCCAAGGAAATCATTTTAAAAGCACCATTTAAAAAATGCTGGTCAACCACCCCTATGAAGTGGTCTTGCCAAAAATCAAACCACCAATCTACAAGACATACAGAGGACAGAAGTTAAAGACATATGGGAATGCATCAGCAAGCTACAAAGGACGGGAAACTCTTCAGGAAAAACCACCTAATTTCTTCAACAAAATATTGCAGTTGAAAATAAAAGATGTGGGTGAGGATGGGGGTGTGGAATCTAAAGAGAGACTTGAGAGACAGATCCTCAACCCAATGTGAGAAACTCATATAGAAACTGGCTCAAACAAATTGTAAAAAACGCATTTATGAGACAATTAGAAATTTGAACACCAATTGGATTTTTGATGACACAAAGGAATTATTGGTAATGTTTAAGGTATAATAAGTATATTGATTGTTTTGTTTCTTTGTTTGTTTGTTTATTTTGCGGTACGCGGGCCTCTCACTGTTGTGGCCTCTCCCATTGCGGAGCACAGGCTCCGGACGCGCAGGCTCAGCGGCCATGGCTCACGGGCCCAGCCGCTCCGCGGCATGTGGGATCTTCCCGGACCGGGGCACGAACCCGTGTCCCCCGCATCGGCAGACGGACTCTCAACCACTGCGCCACCAGGGAAGCCCATATTGATTGTTTTATAAAGAGTTATTTTTTTAGAGATCTACTGAAATATTTTTGGATTAAGTGGTATGCTATCTGAGATCATTTGCTTCAAAAATAATCTGGAAGAAGGAAGATGGCAGGGAGTAGATGAAGCAAGGTTAGTTATGAGATGATGATTGTTGAACCGAGTGATAAGTACATGAGGATTCATGATACTGTTTTGTTTTTATGAATGTTTACAACCTTCCTAAAAACGATTTTTTAAAATGTTGACCAATTGTCGTGATCTACAGATGTATGAAATAAATTATTGTGTATGACTCAATTCACTGTAGTAGAAGCAAACTAATATATTCTGAGCAGCGTCAGGATGCCAGACGTTCGGCACATTTTCTCACCTACGTCATTTAACTTCATCTTCTTAAAAACAGATGTTGAAATTAAGATCCAGAAAAGTTAAGTTCTCTGCCTACTACTACAGAGCTAGTAACTAGTGGAGTGGGTATAAACATGTACCTATGATGACACAGCCTGTCTAGACTTACCATGACATTTTATAAATCCTCCTTTGGTTTAAAAAAAAAAAGAGAGAAAAGAAAAGAAATATGGAGGAGACCCCACCCAAGGGAATGTGAGTTGACTTTCTATTTTTCAACTGCCCATATTCACTACTTACCTCTTACTCTGCTGCTGTGGAAAGTACCTGTGCATCTATCTACCTCTTGTCGTAGGCATGTTGTCCCTGTGTTCAATTCCTGTCCCTGGGACCCTTTGCTTTTCCCTAATGCAGGGCGTGGTTCCTTTGATTCCTTTTTGCCTCCTGCTAGTTCCCTAAGGAAGCCCCGCCTGGGAGCTGCTACAGATATAGTCATGGAGACGCTTTGTCGGGTGCAAACGCACACGTGTTCTGTGTGGAATTAGCATCATCAGGGTCTCCTGACAGCGTTGAGGTCAGTAGTCCTCGGGCTGGGAAAGAGTATCTCCCTCTGCATCTGTCCTCGTAAAACGTGAGGGCTTCTCTGTACACCGGGTTCCTGAAACAGCTCTCAGGATTGCGTGTCCCTGCAAGCAGAGGCATTGACTACGTTTTGTCTATATGGAAAGGTGGCAGGCAAAGATACCAAACGGTGAAAGAAATGACAAAGTACCCAAAGCACCAGGTTGCAGGAAAGCACTGATGGAATTGACCCTGGGAGCAGTGAGTTGGAGTTTGTTTCACTCTGATCTCTTGTATTTATTGTCCCTTGTCATACCCTGGGGATCCTACCTCTGCCCAGGAAGGCTTGGAGCCTTCTGTGGGGCTGGGAAGCGTTAGCTAAACTTTCCTTAGAGAATAGAGTGAAGTAGGAGGATCCCTCTTCTCCATCTGTCAGGGTGATTGATCTCTTGGTGGAATGAAACACAGATTCTATCAAAGCTTGTTTCTGCCTGAGCTCTATCTATATACCTGTTGTCATTCCTCACATGATAGATAGATAGATATGATGGATGTATAGATAGATGTGATAGACGGATGGATAGATAGGTGGATAGATAGGTAGATAGATACATACATTCACATGATGGATGGATGGATGGGTAGATAGACAGACAGATAGATAGAAAGGCCCCTCTATCTCCGCTCCTATCCGATCCAGACTTTCAGCTGAAATGAAATACTTATGCCGAGGATGCAGCAGTGGAGCCCACCTGCCCTGGGCACAAGCACTAATGGCTATGTCGTCTGTAGAGGATTTTAAACACAAAACTGGAATGGACTAAAATTGTGTCTTTATTATCACCATGAGCTGGCAATTCTAAGTAATGTCAGCGATAAAATAGACCTCCCAGAAAAGCAATCTTTTGCTGGTGTAGGTTTTAACAATTGCTGTGGTTATGGTTGGGTTTTAGTTATGTAAGTTTCAAATGAGCAGGTTTTTATTACTTGTTTGTTCATAAATACTGTTTTACACATGGAAGTTAACTCAGAGAACTCCCAGTTATACTGTCAGCCTCGAACATGTGTGGACTTAGCGACACACCTTTGTGTTGAGAATAAGTTGGTAATAGCTTGGAGTCATTTGGGCTCACTTTGGACACAGGGGCTTACTCCAGCCCCTGGAGCACAATATATTTTTATATTTAAATAGTAGAGTCAAATAAACCATGATAGCCAGAAATTGGAAAGGCAGAGAAACAGACCCTGAGTTATTTCACTTTCCTCATTCTGTGTGCACACCTGGAAGTTTTCATTAGTGTTTTAATAAAATTTAAACCAGTGAAGCTGTGTGAACTGGGAAGTATATTTTTGTTTCGCAAGAGCAATTGTGAGCGTGTGCGTGAAATATTGTACTGAATACAACCATATCTCTAAAATGAAAACGTCTTTTTAATTGTCAGTTGCTTTATTTATTTATTTTAACATCTTTACTGGAGTATAATTGCTTTACAGTGTTGTGTTTGTCAATTGCTTTAAAACCAAAGAATGAATCAAGAAATTGTTCTTGATATAAAGTAGTAGTTGCCTAAATTCTACCTTTGGCAAATATTTTGATTTTCTTAAAATTTACTGATTGTTGGGGCTTCCCTGGTGGCGCAGTGGTTGAGAGTCCGCCTGCCGATGCAGGGGACACGGGTTCGTGCCCCGGTCCGGGAAGATCCCACATGCCGCGGAGCGGCTGGGCCCGTGAGCCACGGCCGCTGAGCCTGTGCGTCCGGAGCCTGTGCTCCGCAGCGGGAGAGGCCACAGCAGTGAGAGGCCTGCGTATGGCAAAAAAAAAAAAAAAAAAATTTACTGAGTGTTTTTATAACTGTATGCTTATATATACACAAAGTTTAATACAAGGAAAATGTCATGTTCTCATTTCTACTCTGGCTTTTGTGATTATTAATTTAGTTTCATGATTATCACTATAAAGAAGTTTCTGGGTGTGTGTGTGTGTGTTACAGTGTTTTGGCCCAGGTGCCGAGTGTGTGAGGATCCCCCCGTTTATGACCCCCACTGCCCCGGGCTCTCTCTTGCCTCTGCCCGTCTCTACACGGAGTGCAGACATAAACGCCGTTCACAGATCACCTTCTCCGTGAAGCTTGCTTGATTCAATCGCACCCAGATGATCAACTATCCCCTCGTTCTTTGCCTTTACTCTTCTTTGTACACTAGTTTATTCTTGCGGTGAAAGTACTGAACTTTAATGATTTGGGCTAAATTTCTCTGCTACTAGATGATGAGCTAATTAAGAGCGGGGACTATAGCTCATTCATCTCAATATCCCCAAATCCTAGCTGAATCCCTGGCATATTTCGGATGCTAAATAGTCACTCTTGGAATGAGGGAAAGAAGGAAGGGGAAGAAGAACGATGTGGTTCTTGGTGGCTATTCAATTGGCTTGGCTTGGAGACTGTATTCTTTTTCTTTTAAATAAGTTTATTTATTAATTTTTGGCTGTGTTGGGTCTTTGTTGCTGTGCGCGGGCTTTCTCTAGTTGCGGCGAGTGGGGGCTGCTCTTCATTATGGTGCGCGAGCTTCTCATTGCGGTGGCTTCTCTTGTTGCAGAGCACCGGCTCTAGGTGCGCAGGCGTCAGTAGTTGTGGCTCGCGGACTCTAGAGCGCAGGCTTAGTAGTTGTGGCGCACGGGCTTAGTTGCTCCGCGGCATGTGGGATCTTCCCGGACCAGGGCTTGAACCTATGTCCCCTGCACTGGCAGGCGGATTCTTAACCACTGCGCCACCAGGGAAGCCCCGGAGGCTGTATTCTTTATACACCTTTTTCAGTCCCATGCGCTCAACAGCTCTGCAGCCCCCCATCCCACGGTGACTCCCCCCACTGCTGCCACACACACCTCCCCTAAGGGGATGGGTAGGTGCATCAGGTGGGGCCAGGTATGGGTGACGGCAGAAAGAGGTCCAGACTTCTAGAAATTATACAGAGTACCTAAAACGTCTGATGAGGCACAGTCACTCTTTTTTGAGAATTTAAGCTTAGGATGATTTTAAGTAGTTTGTGAATGAAGCAATAAGAATGATCTAAAAAGAAAAGGCCAACCCGATCAACCCCATCCCATGAACTTTGCATTAGCTGAATATCTACTGGGGTCCAAGACCCTTCTAGGCTCTGTGGAAAGTACAGAGAAAGAAGCATTTGTTCACTGTAGAAAAATTAGGAAATCCAAATAGATGGAACTAAGATAAGAAAAAAATGTTCAAAGTCTCACGATCCACAGAGAATTGCCATTAGGACTTTGGTTTCATATCTTTTTTTCTTTTTTAAAAGATTTTTTGATGTGGACAATTTTTAAAGTCTTTATTGAATTTGTTACAATATTGCTTCTGTTTTCTGTTTTGGTTTTTTGGCCACGAGGCATCTGGGATCTTAGCTCCCTGACCAGGGATCAAACCCGCACCTCCTGCATTGGAAGGCAGGGGGTCTTAACCACTGGATCGCTGGGGAAGTCCCTGGTTTTATATCTTTAATTTGCCTCTTGCTTTCTGCGTTTCTATGCATATATGTCTATTCTATACAAAGGGAAGTAATAAACATCCTGCTTTGTGACCTGATTGTTTTCCCATATAATAATGTATCGTCAGCATTTTCTGTGATATTACATACTCTTTACAGTATTATATTTAATAGCTGACTAGTATCAGCCTGTACAATTATAATTTAGTTAACCCACATTCTATTAATTAATATGTAAGTTTGTCTTGAGCTTATTTTTACTGTTAAGAACAACACCTCTGGGCTTCCCTGGTGGCGCAGTGGTTGGGAGTCCGCCTGCCGATGCGGGGGATGCGGGTTCGAGCCCCGTTCCGGGGGGATCCCGCATGCCGCGGAGCAGCTGGGCCCGTGAGCCATGGCCGCTGAGCCTGCGCGTCCGGGGCCTGCGCTCCGCGGCAGGAGAGGCTACAGCGGTGAGAGGCCCGCGTACCGCAAAAAAAAACCACCACCTCTGCTGGTGTTTTTTTTTTTTTTTTTTTTAATATTTCTTATTTGGCTTCACCGGGTCTTAGATGCGGCACGCGAGATCTTTATTGCTGCGTATGGGATCTTCGTTGCAGCATGCAGGATCTTTCGTTGCAGCATGCGAGCTCTTAGTTGTGGCACGTGGGATCTAGTTCCCTGAACAGGGATCGAACTCGGGCCCCCTGCACTGGGAGCGCGGAGTCTTACCCGCTGGACCACCAGGGAAGTCCCTGTGCTGTTTATAATCGTTGATGAATCAATGAGCAAATGCTCCATCACGTCCTTAAAATAAATTCCTGGAAGTGCAATTGCTGGATCAGAGGTTCAGAATTGATAAGATGTAAGTAATCGGTGGCCTGACCAGAAGTGTTCATATGGGTCTGTTACTATCATATAATAAGAGGCCTGACCCGGAGGGAGGGGATTCCAGGGTCAGATCCTACCCCAGTGAAGTCACAAAGGACCAGACTCTCCCTTGTTTCCACTCTGCTGTCTTTTGTGTGTTGGCGACGTCTCCCGTCACAGGTAGTGACAGATGCATTCTGTACTCTCATGGCAGAGCCCAAGCCAGAAGGAAAGGCCAGGGCAAAGACTTTCCCTTACACTGTCTGCTCTGTTATCAAGGAGGAAAAGTGACGTAGAATCTCCCAACAGACTTTCTCTTACGTCACGGCTCACCTAACCATCCCCGGACCCGTCGGTGGTAAAGGGGAATGGAATTGTCCTGACCCAGTTACTTCAAGAGTGGCTTCTCTTCTGTGGCTTGGCACAAGCCGCCCAAAAGTTATTCTTCTTTTTAATGACTGCGTTTTACTCCATTCCACTGTTTGGCTGTACCATAATGTATCTAGTGAGTTCTCTATTGATTGTCATTTATGTGGTTTGAAATCTTTTTCTTTTGCAAACAGTGCTTTTAAGAATATTCCTGTGCATACATCTTTTTGCACACGTGCGATTATATGTGTAGGATAAATCCCCAAAATGGAATTGCCAGGTTATGCTGGGAGACACTTCTCCCACGGACCTCTCACGTTTCTATGTGTCTTGTGAGCAATGGCGCTCATAGCTTTTGTTTCAGATCATCTTCTCGAGGATATTTGTGTAGTAAGCAGTCTTGGGAGCAGAGTGTCTCCTTCTGGAGGGAAGGCCGGTTGCTTACTGTCCAGTATAATAAAGATCGCGTCCCCCTCTGGAGTGATGGTCAGGGAGTCTTACCACCTATTATAAAAGAATTGGGTTCCCTTAGCTCAGAATTTGCCTCCTATTGTATAACCCAATGTACATACACATGTTACCTGGCAGTCGCTTTGTTGTCTCATGGGATGTAAGTTTTGGGGAATAAGTGGAAATGCTGATACTCTTGAATAATAAAGTGTCATTTGTCTCTGGCCCAGGAGTCTTGTGCCAGCAGCTAAGGAACTGTGTCAGGCTGACTTGTGAGCTTTTGAGGGTAGAATCTCAGATCTGTTCACAGATTTTGATGGTTTCAGTGAAGAAGATGCGATGCTGACAGAGCCGTGGCCTTCTGTAGGAGAAAAGATGAAGGTCCCAGGGGCTGATTAACAGGATTTGACTGAAGTCCTTGGAATTAGCAGCAAAATGGTGGAGGAACGTCTTTGAACTTGGTTTATAAACATATCAGCTCAGTGTGTGGGTACAAGTCAAAAATGACCCATGGCTATGCTATAGCCCTTGGGAGTGGCCTTGGAGGACAGCAGAGAGGGAAAATCCTCCCAGTGGGAAGAACTCTGGGTGTTGAACCTGGTTGCCTACCTTGTGCTGAAGGAGACGTGGCCTGAGGTTAAAATATGTGTTGACTCAACGTGGCAGGTGGCGTGTCTAGCTGGTCAGGGTCCTGGAAGGAGTGAGGCTGGGAGTCTGGGGACCAGGAAGCATGGGGTAGAGACGTGAGGATGGACATACAGGAATGGAATGACATGTGAGGGTAGTTTTATCACATGTTAACACCCCCCAGGGAACAACCAACATGGAAGGGGCATTAATGGTTTGCACATTTGACCTTGATCAACCTCAGTGCTGGCTGGACATGAACAGGGTGGCCACGGCAGGAGAGATGAAGGCTGTGTGTGGACCTCTAATCACGGACTCCCTCTTACCAAGGTGATGCCGGATGTGCAACCTGCCAGCCACAGAGACCAACGCTTAGCCCTTGACTAGGATTTCTGGGTGCTTACGTAAAATGTGTTGTAATTTGGAGGATGGCGGCTGAGGCTGGGAATGGCTGGAAACCTCGTGAAGCTGTGGGTGGGATACACAGAGGGGCAGATCGGAGCAGGGATGTGTGGAGAGGGAGAAATTGCAAAGCCTGTGTATTTTGGAGGGGACGGAGGCTTCACGTTTGGGGTGATAGGTACAGAATCTTTGGGAAGCATCTCAGTGATTCCCAGGGTGAAGAAGGATTTGAAAAAAATTAGTGTTAGAGGAGCAACGTACACTCATGATAACAGTTCAGATCATGTAAATGTATAAAGTAAAAACTCGAAAGCCCCTTTTCACTGCACTGTGGCGTTTTCACCCTAAATCCACTTCCCGAGAAATCACTACAGTTGACAGGGGTGGGCCCTTCTGGAGTTTCCCCCTCATTTAGGGGGAAGGGGTGGGTGCAGGGCTCTTGCAGTGCGGAGGACCACTGGGGTGTCTGAGGACCCCCTCCCTCCCCACCCATGTGCTCATCGGGCCACCTGCCCCATCTGAAGCCTGTCCCTGGGGGCAGGTGTGTCTGCAATACCCCGTCTGCAGACCACAGGCACGGGGCGGGTTCTGAGGGTACACTGCTTCTTTCTTTGTAAGGTAGGTGTGCCGTGATGGCCTTGAGGTTCGAGGACAACCCGACTGTCTGGCAGTTTTATTTCTTGGAAGCTCAGACGTGATTGGAGAGTCAGAAGGACAGGAGGTTTCCTGCCCTTCTCTGGAGCTGTGCTCCAGCCTCTGCTGGCAGACAGCAGCCGGCCACATCCTGTCTAAACCACTGTGATGTTTTGACTTGAAACAGACGCTCATTCCATGCTTACGCCTGACCACTGTGATCCATCTGCTGTGGCTTTGTCATGATTGATGTCACTCACTCCACTGAAGAAAAATCCCAGGAGCCTCACACATCAGGGGCTTGAAGGGAAGCACGTGTAAAGTGTAAAGGGGAGAAATATTCTTCCCAGCAGGGCGTCCCTGCCCGGGGCCCTGGACTCAGGCCACTGCACAGAGCCCCAGCCTCATGATGACCTGGGAAGGTGTCATACACAAAGGTTGGGAGGCCAGGGCAGTTCTCCAAGGCTGGCTGTATGTGCTCAGCCTCACCTCCTGCAGGCGTGGTCCACAGCCGGCCTCTTGCCACTTGAGACCCACTTTCCCCGCGTCCTAGCTGGGTGTCTAGCAGGAGGCCGACAGCGGGTGTCTGATAGATGTTCACAGGGGGAAGCCTTTCAACAAATATTTATTGAGCCCCTTGTATGTTCTAGGTGCTGGGAATTCAGTAGCAAAATGGGCAAAAATTATTCACTCTGATGATCCCTGGTAAATGTCAAGTCTCATTTTCTTCCTCTCTGGTATATTCTATAATCTCTGTATTTATATCAATTAATTTGGGACCCTGAATAGGGACCATTCTTATTCAGGCCAATAATGATGTATTAAGAGTCTCTCTGGGGCTTCCCTGGTGGCGCAGTGGTTGGGAGTCCACCTGCCAATGCAGGGGACACGGGTTCGTGCCCCGGTCCGGGGGGATCCCACATGCTGCGGAGCGGCTGGGCCCGTGAGCCATGGCCGCTGAGCCTGCACGTCTGGAGCCTGTGCTCCGCAACGGGAGAGGCCACAACAGTGAGAGGCCTGCGTACCTCAAAAAAAAAAAAAAAAAAAAGATTCTCTCTGTTCTCTCCCAGCTCTGGTTGAATCCAGTGATCTATTTCCTTTGTATGTGAACTGAACTACTGAATATTATTGGAGAAACACCCTTGCACTGATGGGTTTCACAATAAATTGCAAACCTTAAATGCAAGCTCAGCTCCATGTAGAAATTCTCTTTTGCTTCCCTACTGGGTTTTCCACCAGCCAAGATGTGTACTTTTCTCCTTCTCCTCTTTTGCTCACTCCCCCTCTTCCTGACTTTTTTTTCCCCAGTTAATTATATTGTGGCTTTGGGAACACATGATCAGTTTTTGTAATACAACAAGAAGAGTTATAAAGAAATTAACATTTAATCCTTGTTCAATGCTATTTTCCTCTGCTCTACCTTCTGCTAAGGGCTATAAAAATATGCGGTCTTCTTGATTTATTTTTTTCAAGTTTTTTCTTCCTTTTCATTAGCTTTAAAATTAACTTTTAATAACCCTCAAAAGAGAGGGCAAGTTATTTAATGTCTCTGAGCCTCAGTTTCCCAGATTGTAAAAAATAATTACAATAATACTTATATTTCATTGTTGAGAGAGTTATATAAGTTTATATATAGAGTTATAGATATATAGTATATATATATAGTCTATATATAGAGTTATATATATAAGTCTATATATAGAGAGTTATATAAGTCTAAGTCTAGTGACTAATAAGAAGGAAGGAAAGAAGGGGAAAAAAAGGAAGAGAAAAGATAGGAAGAAAGGAAGGAAGAAATAAAGAGCCTGTAGAGAGGAATTAATTACATGAGTGACAAAGTTGCCGGTGGCTGAAATGATCTGTTCAGAAATGAGTCAGAGGTTTCTCAGAATGACATCTGAAATAATGGAGAAAGGTAAATCAAAAAAAAATTTTGGTGTTATAATTTCAAATCTACTCCAATGTTCTTGTGGGACAGGTACTATAAACCTATCAACTTTCAGTCTTAGGAAGACTTAAAGAACTTCACCTCTTCTATTGCTTGAAAAATAGTAACTTCAAAAACTCACTTTTTGAGAGTCATCTAAAACTTTTCTGATGTGTTTTTGTGACACCAGCAGCCAAGTTTCTTTATACTTGTTGTCTTCTAGAGCTAAACTTGGATTGTGAGGCTGGGTGTCAAGGGAGGGGATTGCAGAGTACTGAGTGGAAGAGGGGGAATTGGACCCGTTTAGATGTCATTGCACAGGGGTGAGCGGGGTACGTGTTCTCTGGTCCGGATCTGGATAAGACTTGTTGGCACCCTTGGGCTGGTGTTTGGAATGACAGTGCTCCAGTTTGCAGTTCTGATAACTCTCCCCTCCTCTCCTCCTCATATCACTTGAATCCAGGCTGGTTTCCTAAGCAGATTGTGAAGCCCTTTGAGAGCAGGAACGGTTGGGGAAGGTCGGTGTCTTCTATCTTGTTCATCCTCACGTCCTTTTCTCCACTTCTCACCTGGCAGGAGTTAGCCCAGTGTTTTGCACGCCGTATGTATTTGCTATGTAAATAATTTGAACTTCCCATTTTAGATATGAGGAAACAATTTCGCATAGAGATTAAAAAAAAAAACAAACTTGCTTCAAGTTGCACAGTAGGACAGGTGAGGATTTGAGGCCAGGATTGTTAACTCTGTGACTCTCCAAGACAGTTAAAAGAGCATTAGTACCAGTTCATACCATTTGGATGGCTATCATGAAAACAAAAAAAACAGAAAATGGCAAGTTGTAGCAAAGACATGGAGAACCTGAACCCTTGTGCATTGTTGTTGGGAATGTAAAATGGTGGAGCTGCTGTGGAAAACAGTATGGTGTTTTTTTTTTTTTTTTTAATTAAGCGTAGAATTATTCAGAAATTCCACTTCTAGGTATATACTCCAAAGAATTGAAAGCAGGGATTCAAACAGACCCTTGTACACCCATGTTCATAGCAGCATTACTCACAATAGCGAAAAGGTGGAAACAACCCAATTGTCCATCTGCAGAGGAATAGATAAAATGTGGTGTATTCATACAATGTTGTTCAAACTTTAAAAGGAATGAAATTCTGACACACGCTACAACCTGGGTGAAACCTGAGGACATGATGCTAAGTGTAATCAGCTAGACGCAAACAGACAAGTGTTGTGTGATTCTGCTTATATCAGGTACCTAAAGTAGTCAAATTTACAGAGACAGAGAGTAGAATTGTAGTTGCTAGGGGCTGGGGTGGGGCTTGAATGGGGAGTTAGTGTTTAATGGGTATAGTGTTTCAGTTGGGGAAGATGAAAAAGTTTTGAAGATGAATGCTGGTGATAGTTGCACAAAATGTGAATGTGTTTAATGCCACTGAACTGTATACTTAATGGTCAAAACGGTACATTTTATGTTACATATATTTTACCACAAAAAAGAAAAAGATCAAAAAAGAACATCAAGAGATCATAATTGATCTGAATTTGGGGGGTTCACAATTACTTTGAGTCCATAAAAATGAATCCTCTTCCTACAGATATGCACATATACATAAAAGCTTCAGCATATGATTTTTAAAAATAAAATGTTTTGTTTTTAGACTTTCAAAATGAATATGTACAATATTGAAACTGAAAAGCACAAAGAGCAAAGAACACAGAAATCATCGATCATCACAAGGAGTTTACATCTGACGTTGCCCTTCTAAGTTCTTGTGTGTGTTTAAACACGATTGAAGACATTGCTACGTGGCTAAGATCCCATAGTATGTCTCATGCTTTTTCAGACATCACAAATATTTATCAAAGCCTCAAAGTCATGAGGTATGTGTATACTTCTTTGGAGTATATACCCAGAAGTGGAATTTCTGAATAATTCTATGCTTAATTTAAAAAAAAAACAAACCATACTGTTTTCCACAGCAGCTCCACCATTTTACATTCCCAACAACAATGCACAAGGGTTCAGGTTCTCCATGTCTTTGCTACAACTTGTCATTTTCTGTTTTTTTGTTTTTGTTTTCATGATAGCCACCCAAATGGTATGAACTGGTACTAATGCTCTTTTAACTGTCTTGGAGAGTCATAGAGTTAACAATTCTGGCCTCAAATCCTTACCTGTCCTACTGTGCAACTTGAAGCAAGTTTTTTTTTTTTTTTTTTTTTTTTAATCTCTGTGTGTGTGTGTGAGTATGTGAGTGACCTGGAAGGATTTCCAGTACCTCAGGGTGTGACACCAGGGACTTCACTATGACTCACCTGCAAGGTCACCCCTCCAGACAGCATTAAATAAGGCTTTCCAGTTACCCTGTGACCTGCAAGATCATAAATCCTTCCAGGAAAATTCAGGGAGAGGTTTGACATAGGCCTGAGGAGGGAAGAAAACCCTGTGTATGGATAGCACAGTGAATAGAAGGGGTAGTTTGGACGTAGAGCTCCCAGAGAGAGAAGTATGAGCCCACAAAAAGCCATGTGTATTTTTTTTTCTTTTTTTTCTTTGGTATGTGGGCCTCTCACTGTTGTGGCCTCTCCCGTTGCGGAGCACAGGCTCCGGACGCGCAGGCTCAGCGGCCATGGCTCACGGGCCCAGCGGCTCCGCGGCATGTGGGATCCCCCCGGACCGGGGCACGTACCCGTGTACCCCGCATCGGCAGGCGGACTCTCAGCCACTGTGCCACCAGGGAAGCCCGCCATGTGTATTTTGATAACTGAGAAAACTCACGACAGCAACTCAATCAGGAGAAAGTGTAATCTTGCCTTTCATGGAGACAAACATTTTTTTAGAATTAAGAAAGGGCAGCAGGAGTCTGAATAAAGATGTTGACAAAGTTAAATTCAAACACTGTCTACCTTGGTCTTCCCTGGTGGCGCAGTGGTTAAGAATCCACCTGCTAATGCAGGGGACACTGGTTCGAGCCCTGGTGCGGGAAGATCCCACATGCCGCAGAGCAACTAAAGCCCACGTGCCACAGCTACTGAAACCTGTGTGCCTATAGCCCGCGAGCCACAACTAGTAAGCCCACGTGCCACAACTACTGAAGCCCGAGTGCCTAGAGCCCGTACTCTGCAACAAGAGAAGCCACCACAATGAGAAAAGCCCGCGCACCACAACAAAGAGTAGCCCCGGCTCACGGCAACTAGAGAAAGCCCACGCGCAACAAAAACCCAACGCAGCCAAAAATAAATAAAAATTTTTTAAAAATTCTGAAAAAACCCCACTGCCTACCTTTAATGATCAATTTAAAGTGAGATATAAAGCAAGAGTACAGTAAGTATAATGCTTCTAAGGGAGCGATCAGATCATCCTGTTGAAACATTAGCAAGAAGGTATGTTTCCGTTTGCTTATTTGACAGTGTTTTCATAGAGCACAGCCAAAAGAGATGCACACATTCATCAATGGTTATCAAGATATAAACATGAACACACCTGTGTAATTCCTTGAACTTCCTCTGCCCCTCTGCTGCTAACCCAATGAACAAGTCCTGATGTATACTGCTCAAAAGTGACTTAAAACTCCATGTCTAAGGTGCTTCTTTTCTCCTAATTATAATAAAAAGACCCCATCTGAGAGGTGGATTAACAAAGGTCCTTCCTATAAACTGACAAATGGACATTTGTAAAGGGGTTATTTTACTACCTCTGCTCTTAATATGCTATGGGCACTTAGAACTTGTCTGTCCTTTAAATACACACCAATATTGACTAAAGTACACACGTAGAACCATAGCCACAGTCTGAATTTGTCTAACAACTTATGTGATGTCCCCCCTCCTTGTGACCGTTGGTGTACTTCTCCAAGAGATCAAGTTGAACAATTCCATTCTCCGAAGAGAATTATGCCTGTGAATTCACAGGGAAAAAACCAACCAACCAACCAACCCTAAAGTGTGTTACCTCACATTCTCTACTTTTAGTATGGGTTGTGCAATTCTAAAAATCTAAGAAGACTAGACATTTCAGATGTTCATATAAGGATCTAAGATAAGGATCAGAGCAGCTTAGAACAAACTGTGCTACAATGTAATATAACCAAGGTGCTCTGGAGAGCACCTTCCAAATAGGAACATTCTGGCCCAGAGCCCTTCGCTTTCTCCCTGCTGTCAACTCAGTGGGCAACTCTATGCATCTGTAGTGCTTAGAGGGGATTTTAACAATTTCCACAAGTCCTTTTTCAGAAGACAGCCTTTACTATGAATCTTAACACAAAATGTACAAAATAGCTTACCAACTCTACTTTGGTCAAGCTCTGGCCACCTCTTTAACGCCTAGGAAGGCCAGCTGCTATAAAATGAGCTCAGTTGTCCATGGCATACACCACATGCATAGCAAAGTCAGACCAAATGCAGACCCAGGGGGACAAGGGCCAATTCCCTGGCCCCCCGGCTGACAGATTATCCCAGAGCCCGCTGCTCTCCCCTGTCATCCCCCTCCTCTCAAACCAGAGCACAAATGCAACATGTTCCAAGAGGCCCTTTGGCCATGCCAGTTCCAAAAGATGATACCTCTTCTGGATTTTAACGAAAAGACATTTACAAAACATGTTACTTTACTACCTCTACTTTGAACATTTATCGGGTACTTGAGAACATCAAGAAAGATTAGCTATCTCAAAAAAGTCTTTGTAGTCAACTCTGCATTCGTGAAGAATAAAATGCACGTGGTTATAATGTGAAAAGACCTAAATGTGACCAATCTGGCATAGAACCCTTCTTCTCAACTCTGCCTGACCTGCCTGAATCTGGGGCTTCCAGAGACCACCTAGAGCTCATTCCTGAACCTTCTAGAGATTCACGGAGTCCAGGTTTAAAACTCCCCTCCTTCGAATTTTTTTGTGCTTCTTACTGGTTCCACCATTGAATCACTAACGGAGAGAAGGCTCTTAGCTAACTCTTTTAATACTTTCCAAGTGGGGCTCTGCCTTGGAGAAGGGCATTTCCAGTTACTGAACTGTCATTTCAGCCTGGTCTCCAGGAGAGAAAAGTGTTTGACTCCCAAGCCTCTGGCATTTTTGAAAGAGCTCTAGGCCACAGCCAGCTGTACTTCGGCAAGTCCTGCATAGCCTTTCTTTCTCTCTTTCCTTTCCCATGGAACCCAGTCCTTCCATCCATCTTTCCAACTTTGCTTTATCAATAGCAATTCAAGTTTTATTGTCTTCTTGAATGCGCTCTCTCTGTGAAAGAGTCTTTTCACCGAGAATGTGGTGTCTGACTGCTATCTTGCCGATGCGTTCGACAAAGCTCTCCATACTGGGTAAAGTTTTTACCGACCCCATTCACTCACGCCTGTTCTTCTATACTCGGCGAGAACCTACAACATATCCATGAAAGTAAAAGGGATGGAAAAAACCCCTCCCCAGAGGAATCGAGAAATATCTTTGACATAATTTCATAAAATTATTTCTATTTGGCTACTGGTTTTTCTGGAAGGCACTAATTCAGATAGATCCATGCAAAGCAGGTCCTACACCTCCACATATGAAAACTCTGAGTGACTGTATCTCGTCAGGTCGCTTGTCATCAAATGTGAAATAATCTGAAGTTTGAAAAATGCAGTTAATGACTTCTACGTGCTGAGAGCTTTCACAAAACTAAGAGCATAAATATTAATTGCTCCTCGTCTCCAGAGTAGCGTATAAGAAACTAGGAAGATCTTGGTTCTGTTTTCAACTTTTTCTTTAAGGGGATTATAGTGGATCGTTGCCCTTATGTGGGCTCTCTGATGCCATGAGAAATCAACAGGAAAAGAAACATGCACGAAATCAGGGCCTTAAATACCACAGAGCCAGGTTGTGTATTTGCTCTTGAAGTGGCAGCTGCCCAAAGTGCAGAACTAAGAAACGGTCCAAGACCGGCAGTTTGCCCGTGTTCCCGCTCCACAGGTTCTTTGTACCAAAGCCAGGGGAAAAAAACCATCTATTTTCTTCCACTTTTCCTTCTGCAGTTTTTTACTTTCTGCCCCCTACTCCTTCCACCAGCTCCAAGGGAGTTAGCAAGAGCTCCACACACAGGTAGAGGAGAGGGCCGATCATTGGTGTGCTTTGAAGGATGCTGAGAAGGTTCTTCAAGCCCCAAATTCCCTTCTGCCAATGTGACTGAAATTCCCAAGGCTTTATTCTCCAGAGGAGTCACCCAAGCAGTTATCAACTACTGAAACACTTGTGAGTTAGTTAATCATTTTTCTTTTTATCAGGCCTCTGAGTCGAGATTCCTTCCCCCATCACCTGTTTCCCGCACATTGTCCTTCCCTTTTCCTCTTCATCATGTCATCTTTATATGAAGGTTCTGGAACTTCACCAGGAAGGACATTTGATGTAAGGTGAAGTGGCCTCTGACTCTTGAGAGGAGACACAATAAACATTCAAGGGAATTTAAAACAGAAGTGGAGGAAGGAGTGCACTGGAGACTGTGCCTACCGAGAGAGATAGGAGGATCTAGGCTGGCTGGCAGGTACCACTGATGACCTGAACGTTGGACAAGAGGAAAGCAGCTGTCCAGGTGGGAATCCTCCTCTGGACTATTTTCACCTGTGCAGTGAAGGGCAATAGCTCCATTATATATTCTTTCTATACCAGTGGTTCTCATCTTGACCACGTGTTAGAATCATCAGTGGAGCATATAATGTCCAATGCCTGCCCCACCTCAGAATCTCCAGGAATAGGGCTTGTGTATCAGTATTTACAGTAGACCCTTGAACAACATGAAGGTTAAGGGTGCCGACCCTCTATGCAGTCGAAACATCTCCGGATAACTTTATAGTTGGACCTGTGTATTTGCGATTCCCCATCCACAGATTCAACCAACTTCAGATTGTGAAGTATTGTATTATGCATTTATTGAAAAAAATCTATATATAAGTGGACCTGTGCAGTTCAAACCTGTGTTGTTCAAAGTTCAACTGTATATTTTAAGCTGTCCAGAGAATTCCAATATGCTGGCAAAGTTGAGAACGACTGTAGGATGCAACTTTAAAATTTATTAAGTACCTTCCCTGTGTCATGCGTGTGTCAGGCATGTGTCAGGTGCTGTTAAGGACAGAATGTTTGTGTCCCCCCTCAATCCATATGTTGAAATCCTAACCTCCCATGTGGTTTTTGCGAGGTGATGAGGTCATGAGGGTGGAGCACTTGTGATGGGATTAGTGCCCTTATAAGGAGAGATACTAGGGAGCTTGCTTCCTCTCTGCTCTCCACCATATGAGGGTACAATGAGAAGATGGCCATCTGCAAACCAGGACGCAGTTTCTCACCAGAGACTGAATCTGATGGTGCCTTCATCTTGGACCTCCAGCCTCCAGAACTGTGAGACATCAGTGTCTGTTGTTTAAGTCCCCAGTCTATGGGATTTTTGTTATAGCAGCCCAAATGGACTAAGACAGATGTTGAGTGAACAAAGATGAAGAAATGGTCCCAGTTCTCAGATCAGACACAGTTTGGGGGCTACACAGCACAGATGGGAGAGAGCCCTGGGCATTTGGTCACTGGCTCTCCCCTGCTGCTTGTAAGCTCAGGGACCACTTGACTACCTTCTCGATCAGCAGTTGCCCTGTGCTCAAACTTTGTTAGAAACATGAAACAACCAGGACTTCAGCCTGACAAACAACAACTGTTCAACATCCCCATGGAGAATCTCAGTGGCTCTCACGTTTTCAGTGCCACTGCTCCTCTGTATATATTAGTATAGCCAGTCAAGATTTGGAAGTGGTTACTTTAAAATTATTGCATGTTAATAATAGTCAACAATTGGGCAATGCTTTATGATTTTCCAAAATACAGCAGTGGTTCCCAATCAAGGGCGAACCCCACCCTCCCTACCAGGAGACATTTGGCATTGTTTGGAGACATTTTTTGTCATCCCAGCTGGGGAGAATGGTACTTTAATGGTCAGGGACCAGGGATGCTGCTAAACATCCTATTGTACAATGCACTGGGCAGCCCCCATAAGAAAGGATTATCTGGCCTAAATGTCAATAGCGCTAAGGTTGAGAAACCCTGATACATAGAATCTCATTTAAATTTTTGCAATGACTGCATGAGTTAGATATTATTACAATTCTTTTACTAATAAGAATCCTGAGGGCCAAGGATGGTGATTTACCCATTCAGAATTGTAAACCACAAAGCCAGACATCTCATGCTGAGCCTGGTTTTTTTTGTTTGTTTGTTTTGTTTTTTGGTTTACTTTTCCCTGCAGCTTTATTGAGGTATAATCGACAAGTAAAAATGGTATATTTAAGGTGTACCATGTGATGTTTTGGCATATGTATATGTTGTGAAATAGTATCACCTCACATAGTTATCTTGTGCGTCTGTGTGTTTGTGTGTGTGCGTGTGTGTGTGTGTGGTGAGATCACTTAAGATCTATTCTCTTTGCAAAGTTCAAGTACACACTGTGTTGTTAACCATACTCACCGTGCTGTGCATTAGATTTCCAGAAATTTTTTATCCTGCATAACTGAAACTTTGTATACTTTGACTAACATCTCCCCATTTCCCCCTACCCTCAGCCTGTGGCAACCACCATGCTACTCTCTGCTTCTATGAGTTTGGCTTTTTTATATTCCGCATATAAGTGAGATCAGGCAGTATTTGTCTTTCTGTGTCTAGCTTATTTCAATTAGCATAATGTCCTCCAGATTCAACCATGTTGCTGCAAATGTCAGGATTTCCTTCTTTTTTGTGGCTGAATAATATTCCGTGTGTGTGTAACATTTAACATTTTCTTTATCCATTCACATGGACAGTTAACGCTGTTTCCATATCTTGGCTATTGTGAATAACACTGCAATGAACATGAGGGTGCAGAAATCTTGTTGAGATACTGATTTCATCTCCTCTGAATAAATACCCAGAAGTGGGATTGCTGGATCATAAGATAGCTCTATTTAATTTTTTGAGGACCCTCCATGCCGTTTTCCACAGTGGTTGCACCAATTTATTTTCCCAGGAATAGTGCACAAGGGTTCCCTTTTCACCACATCCTCACCAATGCTTATCTCTTGTCTTTTTGATAAAAGCCTTTCTAACAGAAGTCAGGTGATATTTCACTATATATTTTTTCTAAGTGCAGAAAGGTGTAAATTTAATGACAAATTTATACAAATAAATCACTCCACATACATCTGCTGACACATGAATACACAATGCTTTGAGACACAAACAGAAATGGACTAAAATGTTGATACGGACACATAAATTCTTCATGTTTGAAAAACTGTATGACCTACTATAATGGTTTTGACTTCCATTTCCCTGATAACTAGTGATGTTGAGCACCTTTCCTGTTGAGTACCTGTTGGCCATGTGTGTGTCATACGCAGCCTGTTTAACTGCAGGCTAGCTTCACGGGCGAATTGCTGTTTGTGTCTGCTTAGATCAGGGCCCCTCCGTGAAGCAGGAAGTTGTGCGGGGTCACTTCAGCTGAACAGAAGAATTTGCTTGACCTCATTTAATTCCTTGGTCTTAAAACAGGTTATCAGGTTTAAGGCATGGAAAGTTTGGCCCCTGCACATTTTATTTGGTTCTTTTCATTATTGTTTTAATTATAGTTAAGAATACTTTGGCTGGCACAGAGAAAGCCAAGCGGACTCATCTCTGACCTTGTCCTTGAAAATCCCCTCCTAAGAGCCAAACCATTGGAAAGCACCTCCTGCCTCCTGCCTGCTGGGCCCAAGTGAAAGGCAGAGGCCCTTCCCTGTACTGGGTGTGGGCGAGGCAGACCTCCGATGGATTCTGGAGCCAGGTTCATGGAAGCAGCCGCTGGCAGCAAAGCCCACTCCAGCCGGTGCTGCCCCGGCCTCGGGGTTGAGGGTGGGGTGAGGGGTGCTGGCCAGTTTGAGGTTACACCGCGAGCCTTCAGCCCACTGCGGGCTCGGCCAAGCTGGGAGTCTGCAGTCTGGAGTCCAGAAAGACTGCTTGCGGTGTGACCCAAGAAAAGTCTGCTCTCTTTAAACCAGTTTTTCCGTCTGTATAGAATGAGGATTTTCTAATATGTTTGTGTTAGTAGGGTTCTCTGGAGAAACAGAACCAGTAAGAGATATATGTACACACACAGATACACACACGCACACCATATATATATACAGATACACGTATCTCCATGTATACGTGCATATACATATATATAATTATAAGGAATATATATTTTAAGGAACATTATATACACACTATATATGTACATATATACATATACTTATATAAATATATAATTATAAGGAATATATATTAACTATAAGGAACATTATATAAACACTATGTATATACATATATGTATATGCACATATACATATATATAATCGTAAGGCATATATGTTAAGAAATATTTCATATATATATGGAATTGGCTGATGCCAATTATGGAGGCTGAGAAGTGTCCAGACCTGAGGTTGGCAAGCTGGATGCCCAGAGTGCCGAGTCCGAGTCTTAAAGCAGAAGACCTGTGTCCCCGCTGGAAGGTAGTCAGGAGAGAAAGAGCGCAGATTATTCTTACTCAACCTATTGTTCCATTCAGGCCTCCAATGGATTGGATGCAGCCCACCCACAGTGGGGAGGTTGATCCATCTTCCTTGCTCAGCGCATCAATTCCAATGCTCATCTCATCCAGTGCTATGGACTGAATATTTGTGTCCCCCCAAATTCATAGGTGGAAACCTAACCCCCAAGGTGATGGGATTAGGGCTTTTATAAAAGAGACCTCAGAGAGCTCCCTCCCTGCTTCCCTCACGTGGGGTTACATCAAAAAGACAGCCATCTATTATCCAGAAAGAAGGACCTCACCAGACTCTCCTGGACCGTGATCTCAGACCTCCAGCCTCCAGAAATGAGAAAAAGACAAACCAAATGCCTAATTAGAGAGCTGTAGTGAAGGTACAAGGCCAAAATTTAATGGTGAAAATATTTCTAGTTTTTGTATCAATGACTGTTATTCAGGAAATATAATGTACATATATATGGAAGAGTCTGTGTTTGAATTTTGGAAAATTAGTTTTAGTATATTCATGAAGTGTTTATTTAAAAGACTTCTATTTCATATAGCTTAAAATATGTACACTCTGAATTCTAAGTTCTTAGATGAAATATCTTTTTAAACTAAAAACAAAAAAGTAATTACCATAGTGTTCTGGCAGGAATTGTTGTGGATTTGTGGAATAAAGAACAAAAATGTTCTTGCCAGATTGAAATAATCTGTTTCTTCCACAGAAGGATTCTATGATAGGCTGTAATATTATTCAAAGTAGTAGCGGCTCCTTTCTGGGTAAGGATTACGATTCCCACCCAGTGCCATCAGGTTTGGCCGTGAGAGTTTGACCAGTGAAGTCATCGTGGGTTTTCACCATCCCCCCACTTTTCCTTCAGTCTGAAGATAGACAATGTTTCTCGTAGAGGCTGCCACCAGCTTGAGTTCTGGACATGGAACTGAGCCTCAACTGACGTGTATTGGGGAGAAAGACATTTACCTCTATCCTTCTAGATTCTTCTGGCTGACTAGATTCTTCTTAAACTGACATGAGACAGAGTTACAGGAGAAAATCACACAAAAGTTTAATAATGCGTATACATGGGAGAGACCCAGAAAAACTAAGTCACCAAAATGGCCAAAACCCTATCCTTAAATACCATCTTCAGCTAAAAACAAAAAAAACCATGTTGGGGTAGTGGTTTGGGATTTCAAAGGGAAAAAATGTTTGCTGCCCAGGCAGAGGCAATGGGACAAAGAGAGGAATTTTAACAAACAGACTCTGCTGGGTTCCTTTCTGCCTGAACACCTAGTTCATACGATAGCGATCTATGATGATAGCTCCCTGCCCGGAACAAGTCCTTTATCTACATTCCTTTAGGCAGTTGGGGGAAGGTCAAAGGTTCTTCCTGAGTCTTTTGTTCCTTGATTGTTTTCAGCTCAAAATAATCAACATGCCGAAGAGACACACTTTGAGGGTGGCAAATTTTACTTCCCTGCACCTGCAATGAACATACTGTGAGCCAGAAGTAAACTGTTTTTGTAGTAGTCCTTGAAGGTTTTGACGTTTCTCTCCCTACAGCATGACCTAGCCTGCCATGACTGTTATACGACCAGATATTTTCCCTACACTGTACTTTCCATCCTCAGAGAGGCCCCCTCAGCTTGAGATATAAGATTGACTCAAAGGCGGTGGTTGTTTTCCATTGCACTGAAGAAGCATCAAAGAAGGAAAAGGACTTAGCCTGGATTTCAGTGAAGATAAAGCCCACTCTTATTATTCACGGAAAATACGTAAGGGCACAGCCTTTGGGATCAGGCAGCCTTGAGTTCAAATCCTGGTGCTACCCCTCATGTGCCAGATTACTTAGAGAGTTACTCAACCTTAGTGAAAGTCCATTTTCCTTTCCATAAACCTGGAGTAAAAATACTGATAATTCAGAATTATATGAAGATAAGTAAATTATATCATATATATAGAACACTTAACATAGAATAGGAGCCCAACACTATGGGCTTACAACATGTAAGAGCTCAACAAAGGCTAGTTTTCATTACCATTCGTGTGTACACACAGAGAGACATTTTAATAACTTAGGCACACCATCTGAATGCTGATAAAACATTCACAGATGTAGAGAGAAATCTCATAACTTAAATCACTCACTAGTTAGTATAACTGATGTATCATGTTTGTTCTGTTTATGGCTAGATAGAAATTTAAAATGTCTGACAATTATCTAACACTTGAGAGACGAAGTTGATTTGAAACTGTTTTTGGAGAGAAATTATGTTGATAGACTATAAGATTTCCAGTATATTGGAACCAAGCCACCAAATCATTTCAGCCAACTTTAAAAACACACCTGAGAAGTGTATGGCTCTGGGTGGGGCTAATAACAGGTGAGATAAAAAATAAAATAAATCACATGTGCATCCCACCCCAACTGATTTAAGTCTGGTGACAGAAACGGGCAGGTGAACAACTGATTCCGTCACAGGATGGAATGACAGTGGCGAGGAAGGGAAGCAGAGTAACACGCTCAAGTTAGAGTAGTCTCACAGTGTAAGGTGATGGTGTGAGGAGGATGGTACACTAGTCTGCTCCCACTGTCATAAAGAACACCATAGACTGGGCAGCTTAAACAACAGACATTTTCCTCACAGCTCTGGAAGCTGGAAGTCGGAGATCAGGGGCCAGCGTGGTTGGGTTCTGATGAGAGTCCTCTTCCTCGTTTGCAGATGGCCACCTCCTCCCTGTGTCCTCACATGACCTTTCCTTAGTGCACTCAGAGAAAGAGAGAGAGATCAAGCTCTCTGGTGTATTTTCTTATAAGGGCACTAATCCTATCAGACGAGGGGCAAATCCTCATGACCTAATCACCTCCCAGAGGCCCACCCCCAAATACCATCACATGGAGGATTAGGGCTTCAGCAAATGAATTTGGGGGTGGGGGAGGGGATGACAGAACTCAGTCCATTACAGAGGGTATGGCATATAAAAGTGGGCAAGCACCAATAGGAGAAACTCAACCATCATTTTATGAAGACAAGTATTGTCTTGCTGTCATGATGATGGACTTTAGCTCTGCTCCAAAACAACAGCAAGAAATATAACAACAATAAAACCCCACAAGGTAACAGGGCTCTTCATTCATTCAATCATGTGCTCATATTGTGAGCAAGAGTGAGAAAGGGAGAGTCGGCACCTCTGACTGCATCACCCTACACCAGTCAAGGGGAGACACGGGCTGTATCAGAGCATCAGGTTTAGATGGGGGAGGCCTAGGACTGGCTTGGGAAGACTTTCCTGAGTACGTGATATTGAAACTGAGGCTGGAGGAGAGTACAAGCGGAGAGGGAAATTCCAGGCGTAGGGAAAGGCTGCGCAGGGGGAGAGAAATAGGGAAGAGCTCTGTGTTCTTGAATGATGGGAAGAAGACCCATGAGGCCGGAACAGGCGAGAAAGGAGCTGAATGAAACGGGGGAAGGCCAGGAAGATCAGACCTGTTTAAGCTGCTTACCAGCTGCAGTGGGAAGGCATCAAAGGACTTTTAAGAAACCAAGACATAATCTTTCAAAAACTAATGTTTTTGAAACTTTGTTATAGTTCCTCAAAAAATTAAACATAAGGTTACCATTTGATCCAGCCATTCTACTCCCGGGTAAATACCCAAAAAACCTGAAAGCAGGGAGTCAAACAGGTATCTGTACACCCATGTTCATAGCACCATTATTCTCAATAGCCAAAAAGAGAAACAGCCCGCATGTTCATCAACAGATGAAAGAAAAAACAAAATGCGGTAGGTTTGTACAATGGAGTATTATTCAGCCTTAAAAAGGAATGAAATTCTGACACATGCAGCAACATGGGTGAATCTTAAAAAGATTCTGCTAAATGAGCCAAGCCAGATACAAGAGGACAAATACTGTATGATTCCACTTATGTGAGGCTCCTAGACTAGTCAGATTTATAGAAGCAGAAAGTAGAATGGTGGTTGCCATTGGGGAGGGTGAGGGAATGGGGGAGAATGGGGTGTCATTGTTATTTAATAATGGGTACAGTGTTTCAGCTGGGAAAGATAAATTTCTGGAGATGGGTGTGGTGATGGTTGCACAGCAATGTACATATGCCACTGAATTGTACACTTAAAAATGGTTGACATGGTAAATTTTATGTTTATTTTACCATAACAAAAAAAGTTTGTTATGGTTGCTGCACTGGGATTTGGGGGTGGGGCACGAGGGTGGGAAGCAAAATAGGGGGCATGAGAGACCACCCGCCGGCTCTCGCACAGCCCTGGTAGGAGAGCAGGATGGCTTGGATGAGGATGGAGCAGTGGAGGTGAGAAGTGGACAGATTCTCAATTCACTTTCAAGGTTGACTCCACCGGGCTAGGAGGTGGACCGGCTGGAGGTGATGGTGAGGGAGGTGGCGGCAGGGAGTCTGGGGCACGATGCACCCAGGTTTCTGGCATGAGCAATGAGACTAGACGTACCATTTATGGAAATAACAAACACTGGAGGACGTGCATACTAGAGGTGGAGGGAGGTTGTGAGTTGAGGGGTTCAAATGCTCAGGTGTGGGTACAGTACGTTTGAGATGACGATGGACGATCCAGCTGTAGCCAGCAAACAGGGATTGATTATCCAGGTCTGGAGCTCAGAAGGATGTTACAGGTAGGAACTGGGAGATGACAGGGTCCGATGAGATTGCCTAAGCAAAGAGTGTAGACCAGTGAGGAAAAAACGCAGTCCAAGAAATGCAACAAGCTCACACCAGGTGGGACAGCTTGACCTTAAATTCCAGTGAATCCGTTGCTTTTCTCTTTAACCAGAGACGTTAGCATTTACATGAGAGTCACCAGTGCCAAATATTTTTTAAAATGCATGGAAATCAAATGCACAGGGCTGACTCTGAAGCTTGGTAGCGCCTGCGAGTCACCCAAACCCTTGACTCTCCCCGTTGCAAAATGCAGACTCTTGGCTGTCTGGGTGACTGGAGGAGGATCTGACTAAACCAACCTGAGCAATTCCTGTCTCCCTGGGGAGGCTGAACAGGAGAAAGAGAGAAAAAAGGACCAAGTGTGATGGCTAAGAGAGAGGTACAGGGTAGCTAGATCCATGGTCTACCTCAAAATATAAGGCATTTCCTGTTCCAGTCTACTTGTGTTGGAATGGTAAGCCCCTCTTCTCCTTCAGCTAGTCTGACTGAAGCTTTGATATTACCAGGCAAATGAGTGAGCTAACCTAGGTGGCAAACCTTCTCATCGTTAAGTGAGATGCAATACGAGTCTCCTATTATAATGGTCATAAAAATGTCAGCTACTTTACCTTGTACATGTATTTAATGGGAAGTCCTCCTCCCCCCTCCCCCTCCCCCTCTCCCTTCTCCTTCCTTCTCTCTCTCTCTCTTTCATTATGGGAGACTTTTTTTGGAGCTTACCATTAGTTTGCATTTCCTGGACATGCTCCAGTTGGCCCAGAAATGGGTATCAATGAGGAGCGAGTTTGGGAATAAATCATCATGATTTTTCTCACTTTGCTGTACACTTGAAACATTGTACATCAACTATACTTCAATAAAAAAATAAATGAGGGCTTCCCTGGTGGCGCAGTGGTTGGGAGTCTGCCTGCCGATGCAGGGGACACGGGTTCGTGCCCCGGTCCGGGAAGATCCCACATGCCGCGGAGCGGCTGGGCCCGTGAGCCATGGCCGCTGAGCCTGAGCGTCCGGAGCCTGTGCTCCGCAATGGGAGAGGCCACAGCAGTGAGAGGCCCGCGTACCGCAAAAAAAAAAAAGAAAAAGAAATGAAACAACGAAAAATAATAATCACGATTTTCCTGAATATGTAAGAACTGAGAACAAATGCTACTAAAAATCGGTATTTCCATTGGGGAGAATGGACCACTCACAGTCTTGGACTAGGCTAGGGTTATAATAACCTCTGCCCGTGTCTTACTGAGGAGTGGATGTCTGCTGCGGGGAGACATGGTGGGGACACGAAATGGGGAAAGAGCTCAGAGGCAGCCCCCCAGGCTGGCGGGGTTGTGAACCAGGTGGACAGGCTGGAAAGCCCAGGGGTTTAGACCAGGCTTTGGATCTGGGTTTCCGTGCAGGCGGGAGGGCAGAGAAGGTCCCAGGACGTGAGTCGGAAAAGATGGATTAGGGAGAAGAAGACAGGCAGTGCGGGTGAGGAGGTGGACAGGTGGAGGCAGAGGGGCCGACCACCGGCTACTAGGTCCCTGGAACTAGTCTAAGGGTACCATCACTGAAAAAAGGGTTCAGTGATGGAGGGAGGTGCCCGATATTGGGGTTCAGCATGCCGAGGGCCTCCTGTGTGTGAGAACCAGGGTGGGGACGCAGACTGTCCTGGTGCTGGCCCCACGCTGCACTGCTTGCTGCTGGGCGCTGGATCTGAGTCCAGGCTGCAGGCAGGACCAGAAGGGGGTGAGATGAGCAGAGCACACGGCGAGGAGGGAAGCAAGGTCGTGCGTGTGCGTGCACGTGCGGGCGCATGTCACGTTGCTTCCAGGTATGTGCCCACGCCGGCCTCTCCACCTGGTGCAGGTACACCTGGTGCAGGAGTGGAACCACGTGCTGTCAGTGCCGGAAGGTTTGAGTGTAACTCTTCTCTCTGCCCCTGGGGGCAAAGTGCACAGAATCTCAGCCGGAAGGCACCTGTCCCCCTCCAGCCAGGGTCTCTGGGCGAGCCCCGCGGGGTCTTCCTCTGTACCCCGCCCTGCCTGGTTCCGTGAGGTCAGTGTTGGGCTCTGGGCCTCTGGGGAGGAGAACTCAGCAGCAGAGTTGGCTCATTTGAATTAAAAAAAAATAAATTTATTTATTGTAATTTCTGGCTGTGTTGGGTCTTCGCTGCTGCACGCAGGCTTTCTCTCGTTGCGGCGAGCGGGGGCTTCTCTTCCTTGCGCTGCGCGAGCTTCTCACTGCGGAGGCTTCTCTTGCTGCGGAGCACGGGCTCTAGGTGCACAGGCTTCAGTAGTTGTGGCACGTGGGCTCAGTAGTTGTGGCTCACGGGCTCTAGAGAGCAGGCTCAGTAGTTGTGGCGCACGGGCTTAGTTGCTCCGAGGCATGTGGGATCTTCCCGGACCAGGGCTCGAGCCTGTGTCCCCTGCATTGGCAGGCGGATTCTTAACCACTGCGCCGCCAGGGAAGCCCTGGCTCATTTAAGGTTTTGGTACGTGAAGAAGTAGGAGACAGTCTGGCTGGTCACTGGGCAGGCTTTTCTTCCGTCTCCTTACCATCTCAGGGCTGAGCCAGCCAGAGGATGATGGAGGGGAGGGCCTTTCCTGCTCGTTCGTGGTGATGTTGTCTTTTCCTCCTAACTGAAAGGACTGTAGGGCGTGCCATGCTCTGAGGTTGGTCTAAGAAAGGAAATTGCTACCAGAAGTCTGTCTTGATTAAAAATCAATGGTAGAAAAAAAAAATCAATGGTAGCGATGCCAGCCTGGGCACAGGATGGAGGATTTGCCGTTTCCCTTTCCTTGCCCTGTTCCCGAGTTTGTCCCCATGGGAGGGGAAAGAGGAGTTTGGAGAGTGTGGAGATGATGCCTTACTCAGGGAAAGCAGAGCCCGGCCAAACCTAACGTCACAGTTTAGACATGGAGAGCTGCCTCTGAGGAGCTGGGAATGCTTCTCGGGACCAGAGAGGGCAGGGGTGCAGGTGCCTGTGGAGCAGGATGGAGAGCCCAGCATGGGCATCTGGACTTTGGAGGGCTTGGGGGGAGGGAGCCATCTTTGCTTATTCAATATCCATTCTTATCTCAGAATCAGGGGGTCGAAAATGACCTTAAATGTTATCTCATTTGTTTTGCCCCCCACCCCCCTCTTTTTCTTGTCACCATATGACCCTGTCAAATTGGCAGGAGATCGAGAGGTTTGTCCCAAATCATTTAGCCTCAGATCCCAGAATTGGGATTGCTGATGCCAGTGAAAGCAAAAGCAGGTAGAGTTTGGTTTAGTGATAAATATAAGGGGGGATTGAGGGCGCGGGATAAGACTAGGGGAAGATAGTCTTGTGCAAGCAGTATCATGATATGAAGGTTAATTGATAACATAAATTAACAATGAACATAATTGATGCCATAAAACGAATATATTCTTTCATTTTAAGGAGCTAATAGCTCTGCGCAAAAATGATCTAATTTATCTCTACCATTGTCCCAAAGAATTAGAAAATGTTATTTTTATAGACAGTGACCCAGTGGAGTTGGATAAATACACCTGATGACAGTATGAAATTGGGTGTCAAAGAGAAGAGTAAATTTTAGGTTCCCCCGTTATCTCCTCTGAGTGCTATCTCCCCAAACAGAACTGAATTGTGATCAAGAGTAATGAGAAAAAATCATGAGTGGAATTCCTATACAGAAAGAGATTATCCAGATGGAGCTGAAAATTAGTAATACTTCACAGGGTGAGACACTGAGAACCGTTTCTTTTATCATTTGGGTAATTGGATGATTTGCTCCAGGAAGAGTTTCTGAGAAATAAACTCACTTTTTCCTTCAAAATATTTGAATATCTACCTACTTTCAGGCACTGTGCTAAACACTTTATGTATATAATCCCCACAAGAACCCTGTGCAATATTATTGCCTCTGTTCTGCAAATTAAGAAATGAGGCTAAACGTATAAACACTTGCCTGAGGTCAAAGAGCTAAAAGCAGAATACCGCTTGGATGTGTCTGTCTGGTTCTAAACCCTACACACCGAACCACCATTCAGGGTTGGCTTGCAGTGGCTTATATGCCTGCATGACAAGCACGCAGAGAATTCACTGCAGTCAAAGCACACTGATGGCGCAGACACAAGGCAGATTTTTCAAACACGTTTATTCAATGGCCTTCGATATAAGATTTTGTGCACAAGCTATTCTTATTTATCCTGCCCTCTGAAAACTTCCTTAAAAAGCCCCGTAAAAAGGAGTGATGAGTCATCAGGGAAGTTGGATAAGAGGACATCATTTTAGTGGCAAAGACTAATGAAATCCCATCTCCATGGTCAATAGAAGTGAAACCCTGCTAGATGGCGACTTATTCTCTCAACTCACATATATCCACTTTCAAATCCTGTCTGCCCCAGTTATAACCATGTAGAAGAAAGCCAGGCAGTCTTTGCTGCCAGTCCTTGGCTGGATTCTGAATTATAACTCTGTTGTACTTGATAAATTAGCACGTACTCTGGGACATTGTATTTTGGTGTTGAGCTCCAGATCAACCCTGAAGGTCCATAATATGTAGTTTTTTTCAGTGTTGCAGAGGTGCAATTTTATTTTTTTTTAATTAAATTAAAATTTTAATTTTTTTTAGAAACTGTTTCTTTTTTTTTTTTTTTCGCGGTACGCGGGTCTCTCACTGTTGTGGCCTCTCCCGTTGCAGAGCACAGGCTCCGGACGCGCAGCCTCAGCGGCCATGGCTCACGGACCCAGCCGCTCCGCGGCATGTGGGATCCTCCCGGACTGGGGCACGAACCCGTGTCCCCTGCATCAGCAGGCGGACTCTCCACCACTGCGCCACAAGGGAAGCCCAGAAACTGTTTCTTTTCCGTCAACCTATTTCCATTGTAAGAGTTTGTGGCCTTTTGTAGATGTACTGTTCCATTTGGAAGTCAAGGTTGGTGCCACCTCAGTGGGTTCCTGCTGCAAGGAATTTGAGGACATTCTCTTCCTTCATTTGCAGGACATCAAGGGCTCCGGACACTGTGAAAGTTTCCCTTTAAGTTATGGTGGAAATCCAGAACAACGCCGTACAGGCCCTTGTCTGGGTAGCGTGGAAAGGAAAAGGAAAGTTAAATTAAAATTTTAAAACTGAAGTATAGTTGATTTATAATGTTGTGCTATTTTCTACTGTGTAGCAAAGTGACGCAGTTATATACATATATACATTCACTTTTTAAATATTCTTTTCCGTTATGGTTTATCCCAGGAGTTTGGATATACTTCCCTGTGCTATACGGTAGGACCTTGTTGTTTATCCATTCTAAATGTATCAATAATAGTTTGCATCTGCTAATCACAAACTCCAAGTCCATCTCTCTCCCTCCGCCCTCCCCCTTGGCAGCCACAAGTCTGTTTTCCATGTCTGTGAGTCTGTTTGTCTTTCATAGATAGGTTCCTTTGTGCCCTATTTCAGATTCCACATAAAAGTGATATCATATGGTGTTTGTCTTTCTCTTTCTGACTTACTTCACTTAGTATGATAATCTCTAGTTGCATCCACGTTGCTGCAGAGGGCGTTATTTCATCCTTTTTTATGGCTGACTAGTATTCCACTGTGTATATGTACCACATCTTCTTTATCCATTCATCTGTCGATGGACATGTAGGTTGTTTCCATGTCTTGGCTGTTGTAAATTGTGCTGCTATGAACGTAGGGGCTCCTGTTATCTCTCTGAATTACAGTTGTGTCTGGGTATCTGCCCAGGAGTGGGATTGCGGGATCATATGGTACTTCTAGTTTTAGTTTTCTGAGGAACGTCCGTACTGCTTTTATAGTGGCTGCACAAATTTACATTCCCACCAACAGTGTAGGAGGGTTCTTTTTTCTCCACACCCTCTCCAGCATTTGTTATTTGTAGCCTTTTTAATGATGGCCATTCTGACTGGTGTGAGGTGGTACAGAGGTGCAGTTTTACATGCTTTGTCACCCATGGGTGCTCTGTCCAGTGGCCATCTGGGGTTACATACATAGCTAGTGAGGGGGTGAGGAGCCCAGCAAACACTTTCAGCTTTTCAGGTGATAAAATATTTCTTTGTTGTTGTTAGAAATACAGATAGCAATGTGGTATGAGAGAAAATTTTTTTTTTTTTTTTTTGGCGGTACGCGGGCCTCTCACTGTTGTGGCCTCTCCCGCTGCGGAGCACAGGCTCCGGACGCGCAGGCTCAGCGGCCATGGCTCACGGGCCCAGCCGCTCCGCGGCATGTGGGATCTTCCCGGACCGGGGCACGAACCCGTGTCCCCTGCATCGGCAGGCAGACTCTCAACCACTGCGCCACCAGGGAAGCCCAAGGGAAAATATTAATGAAAGTTGAAAAGACAACTTGTGGGATGAAGATATTTCTAGAACTGTGACTCAGTGGGCATTATTTTGGTTCAATAATTGAGAGCATTCTAAAGATCTGGAAATACCTCTTTTACCAATGTACAAAGTCCATTGCACTCTGATGTGGGAAAAGGATAATTCAGAATTGTTATAAAAATGATGAAACGCTCTCTTAAAAATGACCTTTTTATGCATGTCTAAATATTACCCCATACCTCATTACCGTGTTGTAACTTCCTATTTTTGGTTCCTTGTGACAAGCCAACATATAAATACACTGTATCATGCACTTTTGCTGCTTCTGTTGGGGAAGAGTGTGTTGTGTTATCTGAGAGCGATGACATGAATTGCGGTCAGATGCCACCCACAGAAACAGCATTTCCTTCGCTATGTGCCCACCTGCCCTTTTAATGTCCATAGCAGAGCAAGGTTGTTCCCTTGTGCCTCTGGGCACATCTTCTATGGAGTCGCCAGTGGCCGAGGGCAGAGCTGCAAATCACATGGTCAGTGGGAAGGAGGCAGTTAATCTGTGAAAGAGATTCAAATCAAGAGAAAAAACTGGGGGGATTGAACTACACCTGAAAAATGGGGAGAGAGAACCAATTTGTGTTGAAATGATGCCGCCGTTTCCCACAGTGCCGGCGTGTTCTGCTAAAACTTCTCACCCACTGGTGCAGAAGCATTCCTTGAAACAGAGGCTTCTCTCAGGTGGAATGGCAAAAAAAAACACCCTCACACTTGGACTTGCCCAGGTGGCTGGCGAGAGACTGCACCTCTTAATGCCAACTCCCCGCCGCGTGGAAAGGGGGCCCTTGGGTACCGTCTGCCACCATTCATTGTCACCAGCCATCCTCTGGCCTGGCCAAGGACCACTAGCAGCTTTCAGTGTGATGGTTCAGCATCCCTAATTAAGTAAGAGAAAAAAGTGGAGGCAAGAATTACCGGGCCATCCTGGAGCCCTGGGCTACCTTCTTTTCTCCTCCCTTCCCAGGGTCTGTGCTCTGTTTGAAATTAAACTTCTGTTTTCTTCCAAAATGAATGACGGAGAGAGAAAAAAGAAAAAGCCACCCAGGGTGGAAAAGTGGTAGCTTCTTACAGCTGACTTCCTGCCTTGGCCAAGAAGGCAGTTCCCGCGTCCTCAGCTCACCCCGGCCAGCCAAGCTCCCTGCAAATGAGAAGCCGTTCCACGTCTGCCCATCTGAGGCTCTCAAATAAGAAAGAAAAGGAAAAGAAAAGAAAAGAAAAAAAAACCCCCCACAGTTACCACCACCAACCCCCCACCCCCACAAGATCAATTAATTCCAGGAGATCGCAGCCAAGCAGGAGTCCTGGTAGGGACACATCCTGTTTTGCCATTTAAGCTGTCAAGCCCCATGCCAGGAACCTCCCTGATGAACCGAACTCCGCTGTGAAAGAAATTGGGGGTGACAAAGAATTCAAAACACTTGCGGGACAATTTTTCTAACCTTTGGTCACTTGGAATGCTGTTTTCTTTAGGCTAATTTGCTTTGATGGGAAAACAGGAGAAGAGAACCTGAGTCTTAATGAAGCTTGAAGATCTATTTTAGGGCCAGACTAAATTGGTTTTTGATCTTGCAAGAACCATCTTGGCCTTTCCACGGCTGCCGTCTGGTGGGACGGCTGCCGTCTGGTGGGATGGCTGCCAGGCCGCAGGGTCCCTGTTACAAGAAGCGCCCCTGTCCTTCGCTCCTATACCTGTAATACCCTTGTGTGATCTGATGAGTCACCAGCTAAGCAACATCTGATGATTATCTAGCCACCCAAGTCCGTGTTTTATTCCAGGGCCAGTCCGAAATTTAAAATCCAGCCAGGAAGATTTAGTTTAGCTGTAGGCAAAGAGTGTATCGAGTACATTGAATTTAATGGAGGGAGGACCAGGAAATGAATTTATTTATCTTCACTCTCTGCTGTCAAAGGTGACATCTTAGACAGATTCCTTAATTCACCTCTTTCCTGTCACTTTCAGCCCTAAGAATAGTTTTCTCTTTAGATGTTTAAGACTCACGATCAGGGTTTCATAATCTGGTCCTGTCTGACTATGATGTCAGCTGCACAACAATCCCAAGCTCCTTCGGTAACTTTGCAGGGAGTCTGCAGGTGAGGCTGTTAAGACAACTCATTGGGGGAAATGAAAGAAAGTATTAGCACATCTGCCCGTTTATCTTTCTCCTTTTTTAGTGTCTCTTTGGTTCACGTTCTTAAATATACCTACATTTTGGTTCAGGAGGGCAGTTTCGATTTGCACATAAATATAAATCTATTTGGGGGTGGGCTCCAATTTTTGCACTATATATTTAGGGGGCAAAAAAATGTTTGGAGTCCTGTGCAACAGAGGAGGGCTTGAAGGGGAGGGAGACTAAATTCCACAATAGCCAGGAGGCAGTGCGGTACATAATCCAGGAGGGAGACCATCAAGTAAGGCAGAGACCCTCATTGTAGGAGAGAAGGAGCCAGAATCCATAGAGCTGGTGACTGATGGGTGTGGCATCTGGGAAGTAGAGGTGCTGGGGGCAGGGGTTTGGCTTGGATGGTGAGGGCCTGGTGTTGCTTTTGTGTCCAGTCTGTCCAAGTTCACATTTATCAAAATCTCAGTGCTCTGAGGTCCCATCTGACTGCTTGGCAGGATGTCCAGTCTTTTCCCTCCTCAGCCACCCCGTCTTTTTTTTAAAAATTGCTTTTACTGAAGTATAGTTGTTTTACGATGTTGTGTTAATTTCTGCTGTACAGCAAAGTGATCCACTTATGCGTATATATACATTCTTTTTCATATTCTTTTCCATGATGGTTTATCACAGGATATTGAATATATCTCCCTGTGCTATACAGTGGGACCTTGTTGTTTATCCATCCTGTATATAATAGTTTGCCTCTATTAATCCCAAACTCCTAATTTATTCCTCACCAACCCCCTTTCCTCTTTGGTAAACTTAAGTTTGTTTTCTACATCTGTGAGTCTATTTCTGTTTTGTAAATAAGTTCATTTGTATCATTTTTTAGATTCCACATATAAGTGATATCATATGATACTTGTCTTCATCTTTCTGACTTCTCTTAGTATGATAATCTCTAGGTCCATCCATGTTGCTGCAAAGGGCATTATTTCATTCTTTTGTATGGCTGAGTAATGTTCCATTGTATATATGTACCACATCTTCTTTATCCATTCATCTGTCAGTGGACATATAGGTTGTCTCCATGTCTTGACTATTGTGAATAGCGCTGCTAATAACATAGGTCGGTCACCCCATCTTGATTTGTCCTTCACATCAAAGTGGTTGCCATCCTTCTGCTCTGCTATCCACAGCTTTTGTCCTTTTCCCGTGGTGCCTTTCCTGCCCCCAGGCGGATGTCTGTGCCGTGTCCACTTGAAAAGCTCTGTACTTTCTAGTGCTTTTCTCCCTTCTACTCCAGCTTCTCCAGAGGGGCATCTCAGAGCCACTGGGCTTTTACATGCCAGCCTCTTGTTTCCAGGACGGTGTCAAAATAAGATCAGACATAGCTTCGTGCTCCAGGAAGCCGTGTCCTTTCCTTCTTCTTCGATACTGGCCTGCTCAGGCAGCCAGACCTCTTCAAAGATTTTTTCTCACAGTCTCATGCAAATTAAGGGATGTGGCTGGTGGAGAGTCCTCAATATGGTTCAGTGTCCTGAAACATTTCAAGAGGACTGGATGGTCCAGGCAGAACAGGCAGAGGACCACTTCATAAGGGTGTGGATGAAGTCCATATGTTTATGGCAGTGTCTTGCTCTAACCTGACTCTCGGTACTGATACCTACGTACTGATGAAGTAGTAGGTGTGGGGGAAAGAGGATGAATTCACATCTGAACAAGCTGAATCTGAAAGGTGTCCAGTGGATGTAGGGATGGCAGTATCCAGTCCCCTAAGTATATAGATCTGTAGTGCAGGAGGAAAATCAGAACAGTAAGAGGAAACACTTTTCCTCTGCTCTCTTAAGTTCAGTGTTCGGGGTCGTGCAAATTAAACTCAGTCTGACAAGTTAGCAAAAGAAAAAACAGACTTTCATCACATATGTACACATGGGAGTTGACAAATGTGACTCAAAGGGCACTTGGGATATGGAGCTTATCCACCATCTGGGCAGGGGAGAGAAGGTCACTTATGGGAAAAATTTAAATATTTAAATGTGAAACAGTTATCTTTCTTCTTAAAAAGATACATGGTCCCGTAAGAGAGTGGATGGGATTTGTGATAATTTTGTGACCGTCTCTTTGAGTGTAGTGCTGACTTGGGATTCATGACAATTGAATTCTTTGGGGAGGCTCTGCTTTTAGGCAGATAAAGGATTTCAGGAGTAGCTCAAAATAATTTTCTTTTTTGTTGTTGTTTTTTGCGGTACGCGGGCCTCTCACTGCTGTGGCCTCTCCCGTTGTGGAGCACAGGCCCCGGACGTGCAGGCTCCGCGGCCATGGCTCACGGGCACAGCCGCTCCGTGGCACGCGGGATCCTCCCGGACCGGGGCACGAACCCGCGTCCCCTGCATCGGCAGGTGGACTCTCAACCACTGTGCCACCAGGGAAGCCCCTCAAAATAATTTTTATGCCACAGTGGCTTATTCTGGACCCCTCTACAAGAGTGTTCCATTGGGAGTGATCTGATCATCAAAGGGGGAGATTGAAACGATAGGTGAATAAGAATGTACAAGTGACCAAGCATCCGTGGAGAGATAGCTGATCCAGATTTGGGTCAGGAACTGTGCAAGAGGAGCAAAGAACATCTTGTCCGATCAGCAAGAAAGCCATTAAAGGTTACTGGGGTCATATCAGAAGGGCACGAACGCTCCCACTGGCCAAAGATGGGACAGTTTGAACGTTGCAAAGCATAATCACTTCAATGGATTGAAACACATACACATAAATATTTATGCACATACATGTGTTTAAATCCATGAATTCATAATGATATTCAAAACAACAAAGCTAAGCTCATTTGTTTTCTCTGGAGGAGTTTGTCACCTTTGATTATTCTGCAAACTAGCAAAATAGAGGGAGAAAAATTAAGCATTTATTCTGTCTTTCTTGTATGAACTATACTCATTCACTGAAGGGTGGACCAGGGAAATGTCTTCTTCATGGAAAAATCCAGCTACTAAATTTAGAAGGAAAGATGGAATTAGAGTATCACTATTTTGAAACCCTTCATGAAACCATAGAGCTGTGTAATTGTCATCAGTAGGGGAATGCTAAAACCAATGCGTGAAAAAGCTGTTGGGGGACGTTTCAATGTGTGAATCAAGCTGGTACCACCTGAACCCACTGGTTAATATTTAACATCAAAAAAGGGAGAGCCAGATACCATGAACTTCCTGAGGTAATATAATAGGAAGTACACAGAGCCACCATGAAATATACTTGCCCCAAAGTGAAATTTGTATCCAATCAAGCCTCTAGATCTAACTGCCAGTTTATAGTCAGGAACTACAGGGGGCCGTTAAGCCACACCTTGGCGGATGCAATTAACAAAAATCTATGGTGTGGGAAATTCGGTAGGACAAAGGACCTTGTTCCTTCAGTCCATGAAATTCAAGGAGAATAGGGAGAGTGAACCTAGAGATTAAAGACTTAGACACAACAATCAAACTGACATGTAGTCCTTATTTGGGTGCTAATTTGAACAAGCCAGTTATTATTAAAAAAAATTTACAGGACATATAGGGAAATCTTTATCTTTTTTTTTGGCAATACACACTAAAATATTTATGGATGAAATAATATGATATCTGGAATTTGCTTCAAAATAATCCAGTGATGTTGGGAAGGAGAGTGGGTGAGGTATGAGATGAAAGAAAACTGGCCACGAGTTGATATTTGTTGAAGCTGGATGATGGGTGTTGGTCTTTTTACTTTTGGGTGTGTCTGAACATTTCTGTAGTCATTTAGATTGAGGGGCAAAGAGGTCTAGGCCTGATGAAGGAAGAGGATGCAGTGCAGGGGTTACGCCAGGAGGAAGCTGGCATGAAATGGTGCCACTGAGAAGTGAAGAGTCCCACGGACCTGTAAGTTCGGAAATTTTCAGCTGGAAGAAAGGTTAGCTTGAGAGGACAGTGGTCTTAATTTTTACTCTGTGTTTGCCTACATGTGATTTGTGTTTGGAGAGATCGTGCTCTGGCTCTTTGATTATCATGACTGGGGATTCTCTTTCCTATTGCTTTACTCATTTGTCTTGAGCCATGAAGAAGATCAAGGGCTCAAAAGATAGTGGCTGTTTACAGCCCTCACTGTTGCCAAAGGCCAGTGGGTTCAGACTCTTTAAGAGGATTGAGGCTTTTCTCAGGGACCAGTGAGGCGTTCTAGGCAGGCTGTTTTGTGAAGGTGCATCAAGAATTCTGTTTGTCAGATTTAGGAAATCTAAATGTGGTCTAGTCAAGTTAAATTTGAATTGCAGGTAAATAAATAATTTCAGGTAATTGTCTGATAAGAAATGAATACATTTTAAATATAATATGGAACAAAGAGTCATTTCAGATAAACTGGTGTCCTATATATTATACAGCAAGTTTAATCAGAATAAATATTAGTGCTCAAACTAAAAAGACTTTCAGGAAGTTAACAGAGATGCAAGCAAGTATCCTCCATATCAACCCATCCATCCATGTCTATCCATCCATCTCCATCCATTCAGTCAGTCATCCATCCATCCATCCATCCATCCATGTCCATCCATCCATATCTATCCATCCATCCATCCATCCATCCATCTCCATCCATCCATATCTATCCATTCATCTAGAGTCATCCATCCATCCATCCACCCATCCATCCATGTCCATCCATCCATCTCCATCCATCCATGTCTGTCCATCCATCCATCCATCCATCCATCCATCCATCCATCCATCTCCATCCATCCATCTCCATCCATCCATATCTATCCATTCATCTAGAGTCATCCATCCATCCATCCATCCATCCATCCATCCATCTCCATCCATCCATATCCATCCATCCATCCATCATCCATCTCCATCCATCCATCTCCATCCATCCATATCTATCCATCCATCCATCCATCTCCATCCATCCATATCTATCCATTCATCTAGAGTCATCCATCCATCCATCCATCTCCATCCATCCATCTCCATCCATCCATATCTATCCATCCATCCATCCATCCATCCATCCATCCATCTCCATCCATCCATCTCCATCCATCTCCATCCATCCATATCTATCCATCCATCCATCCATCCATCCATCCATCTCCATCCATCCATCTCCATCCATCTCCATCCATCCATATCTATCCATTCATCCATAGTCATCCATCCACATCCACCCATCCATCCATGTCCATCTGTCATCCATTCTTATAGAGTACTGGATACTATGTACTGGATACTCTTGGGGGGCTGAGGGTCCTATGATCAGTAAGACAAACAAAGCCTCTACCTTCATAGGGTTACCTTCTAGGGGCAAAATGTCAGTTTAGAGCGATTCTAACAAACTCCTTGAGATAACCTTTATGTCCAAAAATAGAGGAATGAATAAATAAATGATAATATGGTGACTGTCATGTAACCATTAGAGAAATCATGTTTTTGAAGGCTGTTACATATCATGGGGGATTGTTTCCTATGTAAAACCAAATGAAATAAAGGCAGTCCAGAAAACTACATGTGAGGTATCATGTAATTTTGTAAATTAAAATGACAAGGGTGGATATATGGTGTGTTCACGTCTAGAAGGAGATGCACCAGTGGGGGCTCTATCTGAGTGCGGGAATTGTGGATAACCTTTATTACACCTTCGTATTTTTATTTTCTCATATATATTTTCTGCAAAAAGTTGTGGATCATTTTTATATTTGAAAAGTTTTTTCCCTCCAGAAGCTGGGAAGACTAAAGATTCGTGCCACTTTTGGCTTTGCCATTAATTCTCGGCACAACCTTGGGCAAGTCTTGTCACTTACTTCGAGCTCTGTTCCGGATTTAAAATGAAGAGACTAATCTGTGATTTTTTTGTGTAATTAAGAACCAAACTAAGGTTAAAAAGATGTTCTTGTTTTTATGGGAGGAGCCGTCATTGTCCTTTTGTATGTCTTCATAAAATCCCTCTGTCACTGTTGTATTCTTTTGTTTTATCTAGCTGTTATATGTACATAAAATTTACTTTTAAATATTTTACTTTTAAAATTTACTCTATTTCAGTATAGACAATGGCATGTATGTGTGTGTGTGTGTGTGTGTGTGTGTGTGTGTGTGTGTGTGTGTGTGTGTGTGTTCATTCCTAATCCTCTATGGGGTTGTTAGTTAACATTTGAAATATTCTAACTGGACATACCCTTTGGGAGTGGTTGTTAATATGTTAGTACTGTAAGGGTTTTGTGCTATTAATCTCTGGTCAGCCCTAGAGGGCTCCCTAATGAGCCTAAAATTTATGAAGCTATTTTTCATTGGAGAATTAAGTGGTGTTCAGGATGTGTGAGTTGGCTAGAACTATTTAAAGACACCCTTGCCTTTGCTTGAACAGGGTGTAGAAATCCGGTAATGTTAGCGAGTTGTAAACTTTGGAGTGTTGTCTAAGCCAGATACACCAATTTGTCTTGCGTCCAGATATTAACAGATGGTTCGAGCAAACTGATCGCACTAGTGTGGTAGCTGAACACCACTGCTAGAATGTTCTTAAGTCTGTCTTGAGTTAACACTTCACGGAAAGGTCCGAGCCCTGGTCCTTCATAGAGCTTACACGGACGGCTGTTTTTGTGCCTACTCGCTAATAAATATTTTTATATGTGGAAGAATTTGTTCCGGGCTTTCCTGTCTGGATCACACAACTCCGCGGAGCACGGTAATGGGTGATGAGGCCTGTAGTTCTTATTCATCTTTAGCTATGGGATATGCAAACGGTCTGATACTTTTTTTTAATAGATCTTTATTGGAGTAAAATTCCTTCACAGTTCACCAAGGAAGACATACAGACGGCCAAGAGGCACATGAAAAGATGCTCAACATCACTAATTATTAGAGAAATGCAAATCAAAACTACAGTGAGGTATCACCCCAAGCTGGTCAGAATGGCCATTATCAAAAAATCTAGAAACAATAAATGCTGGAAAGGGTGTAGTGAAAAGGGAACCCTCTTGCACTGTTGGTGGGAATGTCAATTGATACAGCCACTATGGAGAACAGTATGGAGGTTCCTTAAAAAGCTAAAAATAAAACTACCATACGACCCAGCAATCCCACTACTGGGCATATACCCTGAGAAAACCATAATTCAAAAAGAGTCATGTACCACAATGTTCATTGCAGCTCTATTTACAATAGCCAGGACATGGAAGCAACCTAAGTGTCCATCGACAGATAAATGGATAAAGAAGATGTGGCACATATATACAATGGGATATTACTCAGCCATAAAAAGAAATGAAATTGAGTTATTTATAGTGAGGTGGATGGACCTAGAGTCTGATAACTTTGAATGACTGAGTTGATTCAGGTCACCTGGCATGTCAACTGTAAACTTTATTTTTAGAACTTTTACTGAGTTTTTTTAAAAAAAATTATAAAACTAACATGTTTTAGGAAAAAAATAAACATTAAGGAAGACTATAAAGTATCTCACCAGCCCAACTCCTATTTCTACTAATTAAATGTATTATGTGTCTTTTATTTTTTGGACAGACCTGTGTCCCCAACTTCTCTTTTTGGGCTTTTATGTGCAATAATTATTGAAAATGGACACCAGGTTTGTAAAGTGTCACCTGAATGTCAGCAGACAGCTGGTTCTGCCTCTCTGGAGAGAGTCAAGGGAGGCTTTGGCAAAAAGTCTCGGAAATAACTGGCTTCTCTTACCGCTTTCATTTTGATGAGTTAATTTGTGTTTATTCACATATTGGATTTCACTTAGACACATGGAAAATTTTAAATGCCAAAGAAGGGAAAAATATTACATAGTACACATTTTAAAATGCTAAACTCAAACCACTTGAAAGCTAGAAAGAGTCGCTTTTGGAAAATCCTATTCTGAAGTTGACAGTTAACCCTGGGTCATCATCCTGGGGGTTAAGCACTATAATTGCACAGGACTGGACCCTGTGCAGAAACTGGTCCCCAGTAAGGGTGGAGATGTGAAGTCAATGCTGGTGACACACGGGAACTCGGACTGGGATTCAGTTCGCTACCCGCCGGTGGCTAGCTCTGGGAGCTCAGGTAAATCATGACACTTCCATGTGTGACTAAGTCATCACCTGTGGAGCAGGGCGTCACACTCCTTCATTTGAGGGGCAAATTCAGCAAAACCTCTTGGGCGATCTAGTAAAGATTCAGGGAGTTGGGAGGGTGGTAATGTGGCAGAGTACTCCCACTCTGTCAGAATTTTGGCCACAACCAGTGTGACCTTGGGCAGGTCACTTATTTTCTCAGCCTTGGTTTCCTCGTCAGCAAAATGGAGGTAAGAAAAAGTGACCTACTTGACAGGGTGGTTATACATTATAAATGTAAAGTCAGTTCACGCATTCATTCTGGATGGTGTTCTGAACAGCACAAACCGTAGGTGTGTGAGACACAGTTTCTATCTTCGAGCAGTTTATAGTGGGAAATATGCAAAACAAATATGCAAATATGCAGATAAGCAAAACATCGAGGTGTGAGAAGTGCTCTTCTCATCGGCCTCTGAAGAGCTTTCAGAGCAGGTGAAGCTTGCTTTTAAGGATGTGTGTCACGTGGAGGTGGGACAGTGTGTTCTCAGGCATACTACAAAACCATTCTGCAGTGTGTTTACTATTAAATATGGTGGTGGTGTTATTGTTGTCTTTGAGGGCTTGTAGTATCTGGGGGGAAGCATGGCAGTTAAACCTAGAAAATGCCACAGAAACAACAGCAGGACAAAGCTAAGCTGTTTAGAGCTGTGCACCTGAGGCTACGGGTGTGTTAGAGGAACAGTGACAGGACATCAGATAGCATCTTCTGCACACTGACTAGGTATAATGGACTGTAGCATCTTCGACAGGATTTCCGGTTGAGTATCCTAATAGATAAGCCAGTTTCTCTGACTGAATCTTATTCGTTATAAAGGCTAAGCCATAGGGCTGGAGTTGGTAAGAGCAGATATGATATAGATCAAGTCCTGGTCATAAATGAAAGGGAAGTAGGAGAAAAGTTGGACCTTTTCTGTCTCTGGAGATGGTGTCAAGAAGCTATGGCTATTCTAGACCTCACAGCTCAGAGTGTGGTCTGTGCACCAGCAGCGTCAACAGCTCCTGGGACTTTACAAGAAATACGGAGCCTCAGGATCCACCCCAGACTGACTGAACCAGGATCTGCATGTTAACAAGAGCTCCGAGCGATTGCTATGCGCGTTCCAGTCTCAGAAGCACTGCTTTAGCCTGACCATGTGTTGGAAGGATGTGCTATGAGGAACAGTGGTCTGTGTGATCCAGAAGGGCAGGAACTGGTTAGAGTTGATTTGCTCAGTCATGATGAAGATGTGCCTGGATCCCTCTCATGGTGGGCGTTGGTGTACAGGCTCTCAGAGCTCACAGTAGCATTTCCCTAATTCCAAGAGGAGCTCCTTGGTGAAGAAGCCTCTGGGCAAAGGATGGAGGGGATGCTGTGCATAGCATTTGTGATAGTTAATTTTAGGTGTCAGCTTGACTGGTCACAGGGTGCCCAGATATTTGGTCAAACAGTATTTAAGGTGTTTCCGTGAGGGTGGTTTTTGTTTGTCTTTTTGCGGTACGCGGGCCTCTCACCGCTATGGCCTCTCCCGTTGCAGAGCACAGGCTCCGGACGTGCAGGCTCAGCGGCCATGGCTCACGGGCCCAGCCGCTCCACGGCATGTGGGATCTTCCCGGACCGGGGCACGAACCCGTGTCCCCTGCATCGGCAGGAGGACTCTCAACCACTGCGCCACCAGGGAAGCCCCCATGAGGGTGTTTTTGATGCAGTTAACATCTAAATCAATAGACTGAGTAAAGCAGATTGTCCTCCCTCATGTGGGTGGGCTTCATCCAATCAGTTGAAGACCTGAATAGAACAAAAAGACTGATCCTCCCCAGAGTACGGGAGAATTCCTCCTGCCTGATCACTTTCGAACTGCGACATGGGCTTTTTCTTGCTTTCAGACTTGAACGGAAACATTGCCTCTTCCTTGATCTTGAGCTTAACTGGCCTTTGGACAAAAACTGCACCCTCAGCTCTCCTGGGTCACCAGCTTGCTGAGTCACCGGCACCTGGGACTTGTCAGCCGTCATAAGGACGTTAGCCAAGTCCTTATAGTAAATCTTCTCTCTAAGTATGCATATATAACATATTTCCTAGTTCTCTTTCCCTGGGGTACCCTGACTAATACAATTTTCTTTTTCAATGCTTAGAGGTTCAATAGGTGTTTCTTGCTATTAAGGAAGCTTGTTGACTTGGTTGAAAGTAAATCATGATTTAAGGTCACCCAGTATCTCTTTCTTGTGATTTCACGTGTCTGGTTTTCCAGGGAGGAGGAGAAATAGATTGACCAGTTGAAGTGAGTTTAACTACTAACTCCGCGACTTGACCTTTCCCTAAGAGGAGCATATAGCATGGGGGCTGGGGGCATTGGTGGGATAGTGGTGGTATATATTTTATTTATCTTGCTTCCCTAGGATAGCACCCCCTGGATAAACTTTGCTTCAGGCTATTTTCTAAGGAACCCCAGCATTAAATGTAGGCTGACATCTCCTACAATCATCGTAAATTTATCTAGCTCTGTTAGTTTTTGCTTTGTAGCTAATGAAGCTATTGTATTATGTATATAAAATTTTAGAATTGATATATATTCCTGGTGGATTGAGCCTTTAATACCCTGGTAATGCTTTTTCCTTAGAGTTTATTTTGTTGGATATTAATATATATTGATACACTCATACCAGTTTTCTTGTGGTTAGTATTTGCCTGGTGTGTGTGTATATAATTGCAACTTTTATCTTTATCCTTCTGTATCCTTAAGTTTAAGATATAAGCTCAAATCCACTTGCTATAGAAAATGCCATCAAGGTGAGGGCAGATTTGCCTCCTTGAGTTTCTTATTATTTGGCCTCTAAATGTCCTCTGCTTTTTGCCATCTTATCAATGCTTTTAAAGAGATGTTTGGCCAACACTTTTGCTCATCTTCACTGGGAGAATTGGTGAGGATATCTAGTGCGCGCCATACTGGTGAAAATTGGAACTGTATTACCTCTTTATAGTAGTTGCTTGAGGACAACTATAGTGGGAAAAGAATTGAGAGGATCCCAGGAGCCCATGACCTCCTAGCTTCCCTACCTTAGGGTGGGATTGGGAAGGGCATGAACAAGATCATTCAATTTCAGCTTCTTCTCACTGTGCGGCATGCCCCGTGTTGCTTTATAGACTAGAAATTCCCAGGCGGTGGAGACCCTTTTTCTTTTATTATGCAAAATGCTTTCTGTAATGTCAGTTCCATTATGATCCCAGATTTTTATCAGTTACTGTTCAGACAATTCAATTTGTTGGCCTCACACCAAGAACTGAGCTTGTCTCTAATAGAAAGGTAAAGATTTTGGTATCACACAGACTTGGATTCTGATTTCTGATCTGATACTCTCTAGCTGTGTGACTTTCGCAGAGTTGCTTGACTTCTCTGAGTCTTAGATTCCCTGTCTCTAAAAGGGAGTTATTCATATCTACTTTTAAGTGTACTGTGGGGATTAAATAAGAGACTGTCTCATTGTCAGTCTCTTATTGTCAGTAAGAATAGTAAGACTGTTCTTACTGTCTTAAAGAACTTGGCATATATTAAGTATTTAGTATGTAGTTGGTGGTAGCCTTTTCATTGATATGTAATTTTTTTCAATGAGTTTAGGATTACAGAGTTCTAGGATTAGAAGAGATCATAAGAGCCTGGTCTTGGGCAAAAATTGCATCTAAACTAACCTAGAGCATTTAGTCTCTAGGCCCCAGTTTAGAAGAGTTTCAGCATCTTGATCTAGAATTTAATCCAACTGCTCATACTTCGGTTCATTTTACTGCTGGCAGCCTGAGATGCTATCATGAAAAGTTAACAAGGATATTTCTTTTTTTTTTTTAACATCTTTATTGGAGTATAATTACTTTACAGTGGTGTGTTAGTTTCTGCTTTATAACAAAGTGAATCAGCTATACATATACATATATCCCCATATCTCCTCCCTCTTGCGTCTCCCTCCCACCCTCCCTATCCCACCCCTCTAGGTGGTCACAAAGCACCGAGCTGATCTCCCTGTGCTATGCGGCTCTTTCCCACTAGCTATCTATTTTACATTTGGTAGTGTATATAAGTCCACGCTACTCTCACTTCGTCCCAGCTTACCCTTGTTCTCAAGTCCATTATCTACATCTGTGTTTTTATTCCTGTCCTGCCCCTAGGTTCATCAGAACCTTTTTTCTTTTAGATTCCATATATATGTGTTGGCATACGGTATTTGTTTTTGTCTTTCTGACTTACTTCACTCTGTATGACAGACTCTAGGTCCATCCACCTCACTACACAAATACACAAAGATATTTCTAATGGAAGCTTTCCAGAAGGACGTAAGGAATGTGAAATAGATGTTCCAGAGGAGCTCAGGCTTAATTGCCTTCAGGGTAAACAGATCAACAACCTATTCGAGGAGCAGAGTCTGGCTGTGCATACCAGAGGAACGTTGGTATGTTTACCACATCTAGACATTCCTGGATTTTCCCATAATGTGTACTCTTCCCAGCCAACTTCAGGAAGTTAGCACCCAAGAGAGTGTAGACTGGTTCCAATAAAATCCAGTCTGGAGTGCGACTTGAATAAAGCTTGAGCTCCTTGAATGGAATAGACCAGTCCTCACATACGCATACACCCCAGATCTTCAGACACCACCTGTCTCAGACTGGGTAGTGGGGTAAGAGCGGGTGGAAGAACTTTATACAAGACACAAAGTCTGTTTTAGGAAACAGCATTTGCAGTGGCCAGAGAGTAGAGCCAGACTAGTTAGAAATGGAGCCCACAGAGGATGGATAATACTTTCACAAGGTTAAGATGATAAAATTTGGCTTCTCTGAATTATAGGAACACTCTCTCTCTTCCCTCTCTATGCTATTTTTAACTTTTAATTTGTATTATAATTATTTCTATATCAGCCTATTTCTCTTCTTAGATTCTAAGCACCTTCCAGGCAAGATCAACACAATCATAGAGTTAACTCAAATTCACGTGTCCGTTCATGCTTCCAATTGTTAAATACACACAAAAGATGTAGCGACAGTGTGGGGCTTCCCTGGTGGCGCAGTGGTTGAGAGTCCTCCTGCCGATGCAGGGGACACGGGTTCGTGCCCCGGTCCGGGAGGATCCCACATGCCGCGGAGTGGCTGGGCCCGTGAGCCATGGCCGCTGAGCCTGCACGTCCGGAGCCTGTTGCTCCGCAACGGGAGAGGCCACAACAGTGAGAGGCCCGTGTACAGCAAAAAAAAAAAAAAAAAAAAAAAAAAAAAAATTAAAATAAAATAAAAAAGATGTAGCAACAGTGTGAATTATGGCTGTTGATATTCACAGTCAAATAATGAGTGCTGAGTACTCTGAGTCATGAAGAAGGTCTTAAGGCTCAGACTCTCCTAAAATTGCCTCAAAGACTCCTATATGGGAAAGAAATGGAAGGGAATGAGGTTTGTCTTGGAGAACATGACCAATGCAGTTCAATTGATTTCAACTTAACAGTCCTATTATGTGCAAGGAAAGATGGTATTTTTGTCCAGCTCTATTGGAAGAGGATTTTTGAAGACATTTTGTTGTGGTACATACTTTTTTTTTTTTTTTTTTTTTGCGGTACGCGGGCCTCTCACTGCTGTGGCCCCTCCCGTCGCGGAGCACAGGCTCCGGATGCACAGGCCCAGTGGCCATGGCTCACGGGCCCAGCCGCTCCGCGGCATGTGGGATCTTCCCGGACCGGAACACGAACCCGTGTCCCCTGCGTCGGCAGGCGGACTCTCAACCACTGCGCCACCAGGGAAGCCCCTCTGGTACATACTTTTGGTACATATTCTATATGCTCAATAAGTCATACTATAGGGATCACACCCAGTACCTCAACTCTCATCTGGCTCTGTAGCTGATTCCAGGAGAGCTCAGCATCCTGGCTGTTATCCTGTTTGATGGTTCAGGTCACTGTGAACCAGAGGGGTGTTGAATTCTCCCACTTCAAGCCCCCTTCTCACTTCCTGCTCCAAGTGACAGTAACAGGAATATGCAGCAGTCAGTTAAAATTCATTTATCCATGTTAAAAAGATATTTGCTTGGCAGAAAGCTCCAGGCCAATTTCCTACCTGAAGGAAATTTCCAATCTTAACCTTTATTGAAACAAACTAGAAACTTTTGCACCAGCCTTGAAAACATCATCTTTTTCTCCATGAAGTGTCAATTTTATTTGAAAAAATGCCTGCTGTGTCTGCTTCCACATTTCCATTTTTGCTGCTACTCTTATTTCAGACCCTTGTTATCTCTTATAGGGACTCTTGCAGGAAACAACTGATACCAGCCACCCCTTCCTTTAGTTCCTGTGCTGTATCTGACAATAGCTTGCACCCGAGCACAACCCCAAGGAAAACCTTCAGGGGCTGCACACAGGGTCAAGTCCAAATGTCTGAGTATGATTTTCAAAGGCTTATGTGATCTGGGACCAGCACACTTTTCTGACTTTTCCTCCTCAGATGCCCTCATGATCCAATGTCCCAGTCACACTTGACATCTCCCCAGTTCCCTAATATGTCACGTACTGTCATGCTTCTGTGACTTTGACTGTTTCCTCCACCTGGACTATTGTTCTTTCCCTCCTTTGCCTGGTGGAAACCCATCCGTCCTTGAAGGCACAGGCACATGGAATGGAATCTGTACAAACTTCCTTATCTAACTTGATCCACACTGGGAATGGCTGGTCAACCAAAAGGATCAAAGAAGGAAAATTTGAAAAATAAATCCCACCTACTTAACCATTCTCACTTAATCACGTCAAGAACATTCATTTGTTGACTCTTGGGTGGAAGGTTTTTGGAATAGCAGTGTCACTGGTCAAAGTTTTCCATTGACTTTCTTCATAAACCACCATCACAAAGTTTTGTTTTCCAGTTTGGGTCCTTATAAAGAAATGAGAGTTTAGAGATGCTTGAAAGTAATCTGAATGCAGAGTTCTTCTAGACTTTTATGATTTCATCTTCAAATTTTTTACCTTCATCTCATTCCTAATTAAACAACATTAAAAAATCAGTTTCGCATAACAATGCAAATGTACTTTCTGGAGGCTGGTAGCCCACAATCAGGATGCTGGCAAATTTGGTTTCTGGTGAAGGCCCTCTTCCTGGCTTGTGACAGTCTTCTTGCTGTGTCCTCACATGGTCTTTCCTCTGTGAATGCATGGAGAGAGAGCCCTCTTCCATCTCTTCTTCTAAGGACACTAATCCTATCAGACAGGGTCCCACCCTCATGACCTTATTTAACCTTAATTAATTCCTTTGAGGCCTCAACTCCAGATATAGCCACACTGGGGGGTGGGGCTGCAACATATAAATTGGGGGTGGGGAATACAAATATTCAGTCCATAACAGATGGTAAATTTTATGTTGTGTTTTTACCACAGTTGAAAAAAACCCCCAAAACTGCCAAATTGTTTTCTGAAGTTAAAAAAAAAAAAAAAAATCTATTTGCATCGCTGAGTCTTTACAAAGTGTTCAACTTAGTTTTCATGGAAACAATGCTCTCTTTTGTGCTCGTACTTCCTCACATGATGTGATGCTTTATTGAAATGGCCTGAATGGGGTTGAGAATGACGGCATTTGGCTCTGGTCAGCACCCCCTCCACTGTGTGCCTCTGGCTGTGAACTGTCATGTGATTGGAGCAGGACAGAGTCTGTCTTGCTGGGCACGTGAAGAGCTATATTCAACAGAGACTTCCTGCTGAAATGCTTTCCTTGCCCTCAGTAGACTGCGTGATCCTGAAACCCACAGACAGCCTTGCAGGGAATGTTTCCCTAACGAAGCCTTACTTTGCGCTGGAGTCTGATGTGGGTGCCCCTGGCATCCTTAACACACTGAACTCTTTGCAGAAATGTTTAATTCCTTTATTGTGCTAGGCTTTTGCTCTGAGTCTGCTATATAACAAATGGCTCTAAAACCTCAGAGGCTTTGTAACAGTGATCATTTATTTCACACTCCTGGGTCAGCTGGTCCCCGGTGGCCGACCGTAGAGCCAGAACAGAGCCAGGTAGGTGGCCTTGAGGGGCATTCCTCTAGCCATACTGGGTCCAGCAAAGACCAGTGGCTGGAACAGGCTTTTCCTATGACTCTACACCTGCTCTTTCTCTTCTGGTGACACATTCATGACATGGAGACGATGCCCTCCCACTGCAGGCCTTCTGCACAGGATAGCAAATGGCATACACGTGGCTGATTTAGTCCTTTTACTGTTGATTGCATGCTGTCCCTGCCTCCGCATCATACGGCCTCATGTGTTCAGCACTGAGTGAGGGGCATAGACCCTCTAGTCTCTGTAATGATGGCTCTAAGAAAGACCCTTTACATTGAAAAGAAAAATTTAAGTAAAAAAAGAGAAAGAGAAAAAGAATTCTTTACTACCTACTTACCTACCTGCCTAAAATTAACACCTTTCTTTTCATAAATGGGGCAAAATGCAAAGACCTCGGGAGATGTGATTCACTGACTTAAGTTCACGCTAAAGCATAAGTGATATGTTTGATTCTAGTTTTGATCAATAGATATATAAGTGGGAGAAATGGAAAGATCAGAAAAGGGATTTGTTAAAAGTGATGCTTTGGGGCTTCCCTGGTGGCGCAGTGGTTGAGAGTCCACCTGCCGATGCAGGGGACACGGATTCGTGCCCTGGTCCGGGAGGATCCCCCATGCCGCGGAGTGGCTGGGCCCGTGAGCCATGGCCGCTGAGCCTGTGCGTCCGGAGCCTGTGCTCCGCAATGGGAGAGGCCACAGCAGTGAGAGGCCCGTGTACCGCAAAAAAAAAAAAAGTGATGCTTTGGCCTTTGAGCTCTTAATATATATGCAGGCTCTGTGCTGGGAGCTCTGTGAGGGAAGGCAGTGGTTCAGGGAGAGGAGAGGGGGACAGAACTGGGAAGCTGGGCCCTCAGTTTCTATCACCATTTTCATAGCTATGCTCATAACCAACCCTGTGTAACTAAAGTCATCTGGTCCTAGAGGCACGTGGTCCAAGGAGTATTGGTACCTGGACACATAGTTCTGCTGCTGTGCCCAGTTTTCTGCAGGTGGTCCTGAAAATACCTCTTGCCCTGGATCTTTGCTGGTTTCAAGTCTTGGGCACATAGCTGTCCCTGTATTCACAACAGGTGGACCTGGGTCCTTTGCATTTTGCCATTATGTTCTGCTTTGCATTATGGATGACAGGACGTTGGTATTGGAAGAAAGAGATTTGAGATCATCTGACCAAATCCCTCACTTTACAGTTGAGGAAGAGCAAACTCTAGGAGGCCAAGTGATTAGCCCCAAATATCCCAGCTGGTGAATGGCTGTGAAGGGATGAGAATTACTGCACCTTCTCAGGGAACTGCCTCCCTTGCAGCCCTGGGTGGTCGAACTGTGAGACTCGGGACCCCAACACCCCATGACAGTAAATTGGGGGATGGTCACCTGACAACACTCACTGCCCATCTCTCAGTTTTCCCACAACCTTGGCCAATCAGATGGTCTTCCTTAAGAATTTGAGCCTAGAAGTGGGCGCCGAGGATGCCGGTGTCATAACGTGGACGACATTTAGATGACGATGTTCCTGGGCCAGTTGGAGCTGTGAATAAACAGAGAGGAGGGAGGAGAATGGGGCACATTCAGGGAGAAAAGGGGCCTTTTGAGAGGGAGATCGTGTGGCCCACAGGAGACAGAGGAATTCCCCTTGTGTGGGTCCTACCGATGTGCCAACTCCAGCTGTCGGGCGTCTGTATCCAGCGAGGACCACGCTCCCTCCGTTTTCTTAAAGATGCTTTTGGCCTCTCTGCCAGCAGAGGTGGGTTGGGACAGTGGCAAAGTCAGGACCAGCTGCAAGGTCTCCTGACTCTCAGCCTAGTTCTTTCCCCTCCACTTTACTAGGTCCCATTTGCTTGCGGGAGCTTCAGTGTTTTGAGGGCCAGCGCTAGTTTACTTGGTATACATTTAACTACAGTTGGAGCGCCATACAAATCGACTGACTCGAATTTAATTATCGATACATCCGGAATTATGAAGTAGTGTCCTTCCTGAATGTGTTTTTCTAGAATATAAAGGTTTTTTTTTCCTGACTATAAGTACCAACATTTAAAATTAAAGTGAACAGTGTATGTTTTAGAGGAAATTGTTGGGTATATTGAGTTGCTTCCAGCCAAAGGGATAAACTCTCTTCCGACTATGCTCACCCATCCTGGTCCACGAATGGCCCTTGCCGAATGACATGGATTTTGTCCCGTGCTGTATGAGAAATATGGTTTTCCATAGCGCAGCCCTACACTCACAGGCTTATTCATCTTGCAAATAGTTACAACTACCTACTTTTGAGAGTTTCAGGGAAAATACGTGAAAGTCATAATGCTCAGAATTTTATAATTTAGCAAATGACTTTGCACAGAGGCTCCTTCAGAAGACACGTGACTAATTCACTCATTAGCTTACTGTTTCAGTGTTCTACTGCTGTGTAACAAACTATCCCAAAAGGTAGTGGCTTGAAACAACCACCTTTATTACCTACTGCAAGTCTGTGGGGTGATTGGGTTCAGCTGGGGTGTCCTCTGCTCCTTGTGGGCCCACCTGGGCTGGGACACCCTCCATGAGTCACTCCCACGGCTACCCATTTGCTGTCATGGGGAGAGCCTAGCAGGGGCGGGGAGCAGACAGCCTCAGTTTTCCTCTTCCTCCTGGCATCTCCAGGGGCTTCTCACAGTACATTGCCTGAGTCCCATGAGACAGTGTTGGCAGAGGCTAAGGCAGAAACTTCAAGTCTCTCAAAACCCAGCCTTGGAGGGTAGACAGCATCACCACGGCCACGTCTGTTGATCCAAACAGGTCACGGGCCAGCACGGATTCAAGGGGATGGAACATAGACACCCGCCCTTAGTGGAAGAAGTGGCAGAAGTGTGTGGCAGTTTTTAATCAGCGACACTCCTCGATGACGGTTTCCTAATGGAAGGCAAGCCCAAAGTGCTCTAGAAGACAGCTTCTCAGATTTGAGCCTGCTGAGGACTCTTCAGCGGTCTTGTTAAAATGCAGATGCTGATTCAGTCGGTCTAGGGGTGAGGCTTGAGGGTCTGCATTTCTCACGAGCTCCCAGGCAATGCAGATGCTGCTGGTCCGGACCACACTTCTGAGCAGGAAAGTGTCAAGAACAGGGGTTTAATTTGCATCAGAGTCCCCTGAAAAGCCGTTGAAACACAGATTGCTCTGTTCCCCGCCCCCGCCATGGGTTTCTGATTAAGTAGGTCTGCGGGGGGCCTGATAACTTGCATTTCTAAGTTCCCAGGTTACTCTCATGCTGTGGGTCTAAGGCTTGCTCTTGGAGAACGACTGCTCAAGAAAAATGCAAAAATGCTCTCATCAAACCCTGAAAACATCTGGAGGGAAGCAGAAGGGGCTGGTAGAAACAGAGGGTCAGAAACGCAGTAACCTTGGTTTCTACTGATTATACTTATAGGACCTACGACACAGAAACATAAGCCATTGTTGGCAATTTACACGGAGAAACTATAACTGTCAGGTGGAAAAAAACTTGCGTAGATACTAAGCGTATTTTAAAAGTGGTTTGTATTCATCTCACATCAAATTTAAATTCTTAACAATTCGCCATAAGATCTTCACTGATCTCGTTCAAGTCCCTTCAGACCCTGGTGCTATTCTACTCTTTCAAGTCAATTCAGCAAATACTTATTGATCTCTTATTAAGGGCAAAGCATTGTACTGGAGACCGTGGGCATATAGGGAAAACCCAGCCGGCACTCTCTCCCTATAGAACTTGATGCTTTGGTCGGGAGATAAATGAAGCACAAAACCCCAAATCCGTTCATTAAGGATTTATTGCTGCAAGATGTGCTAGGTAATGCAGGGATAGAAATGAAACCTACATGATTTGGGAGGAATTCAGTGACAGGATGAGGAAGCGCGTTATGGAAGTCCTCTTTAAAGAAGGGTCCTTTTAGATGAGTTAGAGGATGTGTAAGATTTTTCCAGGAGAAGATGGAGGGTGGGAGAAGGGAGTTACCATGGCACGCCCGGGGCAAGGGGTAAAAGACCAGGCTAAGAGGACAGTGAATGGTCCAGGGAGGCAGGGCACACACTGGGGCCAGAGGAAGACGTGCGGGAGGGGAGGAAGCAGTGACGACCTGCAGGGCCTTGAATGCCAAGGTAAGGAGCCCTTCTTCCACGTGGAAGATGATGGGAGAACCATTCAAGAGGTACCTGAACAAGGGACAGCATGATGTCAGCACTGCTTTAGTGTCCTGGTGACCTTTGGTAGGATGGATTTTGAGAGATGCCAAATGGGAGACTGGTCTGTGGTTATCGCAGTGATTCAGACAAGGCAACAATGCGGGTTTTAAAATCCCAGTGGACCCCAAACTCCCCTCTGTTTGGGGTTAGCAGATGCAAACTATTATATATTATATTATATAGGATGGATAAACAAGGTCCTACTGTATAGCACAGGGAACTCTACAATTTCCTGTGATAAACCATAATGGAAAAGAATATGATAAAGAATATATATACGTATAATTGAGTCACTTTGCTGTACAGCAGAAACTAACACAGCATTGTAAATCCACTATACGTCAGTAAAAAATTAAAAAAGCAAATAAAATCCTACTGAAAGCACAGCTATGGTGAATGTGATGCTCCTGTGGGTGTGGGAACAGCTGTTGGAGTTGGGGGCATGCAGGGTATGTTGATGGTAAAAATAATGATTCCAAAGGTTTTCCAGGTCACAGGATACTTTCACGTAAATGATCTCAGAATGGCTATGACAGGGCGTTTGTAATATCATCCCCATTTTACAGATGCGTCCACAGAGGCTTGGCAAGGCCCAGGCAGTATGTGGCAGAGGCGGGACCCAGACGCCTGGGCTCTGAGACTGCAGCCTGGAGATGGTACGCAGGGTGTGCACTGTTCACCCAGCAAACCATTTTCCTGGAGCTGAACCAGGTGTGTTCACCATTTCCTTACAGTCCAGGGGGGATTCTTAAACTGTCCTCCAAAGCCATGTGTGAAATGGATGGAAATGCATCCCTCCAATTTGCTCTTCTTCTCTGCCCTTTTAAATGAAACTGTCCGCAGGGCAGTCTTAGTGATGACACGCCTTGACGCCTTCTGAACCAACCTTTAGCTGTCACAGGTGATCATCACTTTCCTTCCCACATCAGACTTCTCTTTCCTCCTTCTTCCACATCCTCCTCACTCTCCCAGCTTCGTCTCAGTCCTCCTGAGGAATCTATCGCCAGTGATGACAAGAATCCTTGTCAGGTGTCGTTGCTGGAACCCAGGGTCCTCACCAATTTGGCCTCAAGCCCCGGGAGCGCTGACGGCTGCAACAGCGCCATCTGGTGGCTCCAGGGACTAAGGTGGAGGCCAACCTCCAACCCTCCTTAGGGGCTGGGTTGGGGGTGGAGGGTAATGTCCTGGACGAGCAGGGGCCTCTTAAAGGCTCAGGCTACTTCCCTTAAGTTTTAAAATCTTGTTGAAAAATGCACTTCATTTTTTAGAGCAGTTTTGGTTTCACAGCAAAATTGAGGGGCAAGTATAGAGATTTCCTATGTACCCCCTGTCCCTACACATGCACTGCTTCCCCCCTTATCAACTTCCTCTACTGGATGGTGCATCTGTTACAACCGATGAACTTACATGGACACGGCATCATCACCCGAAGTCTGTAGCTGACATTAGGGCTCACTCTCGATGTTGTACATTCTGTGGGTTTGGACAAATATATAATGATATGTATCCACCATTATAACATCATACAGGTTAGCTTCACTGCCCTAAAAATCCTCTCTGCTCCATCTCTCTCCCCACCAGCCCCTGGCAACCACCGATCCTTTGACCGTCTCCATAGTTTTGCCCTTTCCAGCATGTTACATAGTTGGAATCCTATAGTGTGTAGCCTTTTCAGATTGGCTTCTTAAGTGTCCTCTATGTCTTTTCTTGTCTGATAGCTCATTTCTTTTTAGTGCTGAATAATATTCCATTGTCTGGATCCACCACAGTTTATTTATCCATCATCTACTGAAGGACATCTTGGCTGCTTCCAAGTTTTGGCAATTATGGGTAAAGCTGCTATAAACATCTGTGTACTGGTTTATGTGTGGACTTAAGTTTTCAGCTCATTTGGGTAAATACCAAGGAGCACAATTACTGGATTGTATGGTAGGGGTGTGTTTAGTTTTGTAAGAAACTGGCAAACTGTCTTCCAAAGTGGCTGCACCATGTTGCATCCCCACCAGCCATGAGTGAGAATTCCGTCGCGCCACATCCTTACCAGCATTTAGTGTTACCAATGTTGTGGATTTTGGCCATTTTACTGTGATGGTCTTTGTGCTAATTTTTTTTTAAGACTTTTTCATGTGGACCATTTTTTTAGAGTCTTTATTGAATTTGTTACAATCTTGCTTCTGTTTTGTATTTTTGTTTTTTTGGCCACGAAGCATGTGGGATCTTAGCTTCCCAACCAAGGATCGAACCTGTACCCCCTGCGTGGGAAGGTGAAGTCTTAACCACTGGACTGCCAGGGAAGTCCCTGTGCTAATTTTTAAACCATAAAAAACAGAATTCTTCCACTCACTATTTGTGTTATTGGGGAGAAGGAAGGGAATAAATAGTGCTTTTTTTTTTAACATCTTTATTGGAGTATAATTGCTTTACAGTGGTATGTTAGTTTCTCCTTTATAACAAAGTGAATCAGTTATACATATACATATATCCCCATATCTCTTTCTTCTTGCATCTCCCTCCCTCCCACCCTCCCTATCCCACCCCTCTAGGTGGTCACAAACCACTGAGCTGATCTCCCTGTGCTATGCGGCTGCTTCCCACTAGCTATCTCTTTTACATTTGGTAGTGTATATATGTCCATGTCACCCTCTCACTTTGTCACAGCTTACCCTTCCCCCTCCCCATATCCTCAAGTCCCTTCTCTAGTAGGTCTGTGTCTTTATTGCCATCTTACCCCTAGGTTCTTCCTGACCTGTTTTTTTTTTTTTTTTTTTGCTTAGATTCCATATATATGTGTTAGCATACAGTATTTGTTTTTCTCTTTTTGACTTACTTCACTCTGTATGACAGACTCTAGGTCCATCCACCTCACTACAAATAACTCAATTTCATTTCTTTTTATGGCTGAGTAATATTCCATTGTATATATGTGCCACATCTTCTCTATCCATTCATCTGTCAATGGACATTTAGGTTGGTTCCATGTCCTGGCTATTGTAAATAGAGCTGCAATGAACATTTTGGTACACGACTCTTTCTGAATTATGGTTTTCTCAGGGTATATGCCCAGTAGTGAGATTGCTGGGCAGAACACTCTACGACATAAATCACAGCAAGATCCTTTTTGACCCACCTCCTAGAGAAATGGAAATAAAAACAAAAATAAACAAATGGGACCTAATGAAACTTAAAAGCTTTTGCACAGCAAAGGAAACCATAAACAAGACCAAAAGACAACCCTCAGAATGGGAGAAAATATTTGCAAATGAAGCAACTGACAAAGGATTAATCTCCCAAATTTATAAGCAGCTCATGCAGCTCAATAACAAAAAAACAAACAACCCAATCCAAAAATGGGCAGAAGACCTAAACAGACATTTCTCCAAAGAAGATATACAGGTTGCCAACAAACACATGAAAGAATGCTCAACATTGATCATTAGAGAAATGCAAATCAAAACTCAGTGAGATATCATCTCACACCGGTCAGAATGGCCATCATCAAAAAATCTAGAAACAATAAATGCTGGAGAGGGTGTGGAGAAAAGGGAACACTCTTGCACTGCTGGTGGGAATGTAAATTGATACAGCCACTATGGAGAACAGTATGGAGGTTCCTTAAAAAACTAAAAATAGAATAGTACTTTTTAAGGAAGGAATTTCTCACCTGGGGGTGGTACTGATAAAGTACCACTGTAAACTTGGGGAAATTGACACTCTGCTTAGCATCTGAACTAAAGACAGATACCACCCCCCTCCACCCCTTACAATTTGAGGACACATAGAAGGTGTGGTTTTTCTGTGCAACTTCATTCAGTGTTCTTCTTTACATGTAAAATCTACCATGGGGGCTCCAAGGATGGGAAGGAAAGAAGAGGAAGGTGTCAGTCTTTTCTCCCCAGCTAAGCTAAGCTGCCCAGCTCCACACTGATCATACTGATGGCAGTGTCTGCTCCAGCCTCCTGTCCTTCCTACCCACCTCCCCCCCACGCCTCTGCCAAAGACCCATCTATTCTTTAAAGCCCAATAGACTTTCCTGGGTAGCACAACAGATTGTATTGGTTTCCTTCTCTGAATCCTTAGAACTTTTTAAATGAGAAACTTCTGTGCCTCTACTTACGTTATTCTTTCTGGAATTCTTTGTTCCTCTCTTGCTGCCTGGTGAAATCTTACTCAGCTTGAAATGCACAACCAGTACGCCATCTCCTGTGTAAAAGGCTCACCCCGTCCATTAAAGCAGAAAAATGTACTCTCTGCTCTAGCCCTTCAGTCGTGCCATCGATGCAGTGATGTTCTGGCTAACCGCCTCAAGCACACGCAAACAAAACACGCAACAGAAACCGAAGGAGCAGTAACGAAACCCTGAAGTGGCTGCCAATTTCCGGAGTGTAAATTCTCCCACATGGCTGATGTCAAGCTGCCAACGTGACAACTTCTGAATGCAGAGTTGGGAAGGGATGTAATAGTTGTTACATAGACTGTCAGAGTCTTTAGGACACGGAGGCAGGGAGCACGTCTTTTTCTCTTTGGTGACTTGTGTCTGGTCCCGTGTTCGGCATACAGCCAGAGCTCAGTGTATATCTGCTAATAGATATTTATTGTGTGAATAAATGGGGTGTCACCACATCTCTCCATGGACCCGATGGATGGCTGAATCTTTGGAGGGGGAGATGGTGACTGTCCTGTAGCAGTTGTTATGCAGAGAGAGCACCCAAAAGAAAGCCACTTCCCCAGTGAGATGTAGGACAAGTATTCTACACACGCCTGTCTTTATTCTGGAAGCGGGGACAGGGGTCTGCAGACTTCTACATCAGGACCCTCCCACGTCTCCACTAGTTTGCTTCTCAGGCTCTAAGATGAACATCCAACTGCAACATAGCTACAGCTGACACGGTGGGTGCAGGGAGATGCCGTTGGCACCGTGGAAGTTTGTACAAAGGAGGGGGACAGGAAGGCAGTGGCCACTGCTGCAAAAATGAGTTGCCTAAAAACATATTAGGCCAAAACTAAGCTTTAGCTCTCCGTGGAGTTGATGTGACATTATTACCCTGCAGTGCAGCTGAAGATTATGGTTTTTTAATGGGAAGGCCCTCGGGGAACGGCATGCACACCACATGTCAGCGCTTGTGGGCGCGAGGAGGAAGGGCAGCAGACTGGGCCCCGCAGAGGATGTCCACACAGCTGCAGCCCATTTTGTTCTTCCCTATCCTTCGTTTCTTTCAATTCCTGTTTGGCTTTGGCTCCGGGTTTAGGGCTGGGACTAAGGTTTCACGATCCTTGTCGGCTGAGCAGACATTAAACAAGAAGCCGCTTCTCCCTGTGCATGTGGCTTTGTCTGAAGCGCTATTGAGGGCAACTTGGCCTCGGGCTGTTGATTTTTTCTTCCTGGGCACTCTGACTGGGGAGGACTTGGTCAGAATTGGTCACTAGGAGCAAGGGGCTGCTTTGGACAAATGCCTCAAAGAGGATGAGGCTGGACATTCTAGCAGGTGAGGTAAGAAAAGAGACCTAGAATTAGGTCCTTGTAACTTGTCATGGGGCAAAATGAACCTGACAGAGGCTCTATCTGCCTCTGTTTTCCTTTCTACCCTGAGCCCCTTTCCCTCCAACTCTGTGAACACATTTTTCTCCTGTGGCTTCAATCTCTCCTTATTTCAGGAGCCCAGTCCTCTCCAGATGTTCCCATGAAACTTCCTTTCTCTATCAACCATCTACATGCTAGTATGAATTGCAATCAGTCATCTACATGCTAGTATGAATTGCAGCTAATGTTCTACCTCCATATGTGACACTACATGGAAAATCTCCAAGCTGGGCACTTTTCCAGGTGCTTCCCTGGAAGCAACAAGATAAAACCCAGCCACATGCAGGTTCTCTGACCCTGTCCCTATATAAACGCAAGGGGTAGGAAGGTGTTATTTCCAGGTGACCACGTGAGACCCCTTGTTCCTTTTACATCATAGGAAGATACGTTATTCTCCAACTCCTACTCTTTGTAACTCAAAAAACACCAGCATCTTCTTCCTTGAACATTTGAGAGGCTGAGGAGTGGGAAGCTGGAATTTAGCACAGATATCTCTGCAGCTAGAACTAAGTTTCTAAAAATGTGCCATGTTATATAATCCGGGGGAAGGGACGGAAAAGTACCAGCTGGGGTGGGGCTGGAGACTTTCCTGCTTCTGACTCACTCAGGGAAAAGCTCTTGAATTAAGATGCATCTCAGAAAAGCCAAACAAAACCCATTCATTCTGCAGGGCGACGTTGGGGGAGCTGGAGTGTCACCAGGGGACGGAGCCCCCGGGCACAGCTCTGAACGGTTAGGAGGATTTTTCTCATGACCCTCCAGGTCCGCCCCCAGGGCCTTCTGCTCACTTTCAGATGTCAATACCCAACAGCCCGACCTCCTCCAACAGCCCCACCTGGCTGCCCTGGTCAGCCCTTCCCTCCTCTGTCCTGTGGCCTCAGGCCCCGCTCCTGGGCGTACTCGGATGTGTTGTTATTCATTAAGCAGTTAGATGGATCCTCGCCAGTGTGTCAGCTCACCAAGTAGAGCACCTTTTAAAAAATAACGTTTTAGGTACTTCTGCAGTGACATCACTGAGAATCTAGCATTGTTTAATGAGACCCATGTCTCATATTAGTTTATAACACAAATTCTTCAGTTTTATGTCATCTATAGAGACTGGTGAGTGTTCTTTTTTTTCTTTGCGGTACGCGGGCCTCTCACTGCTGTGGCCTCTCCCGTTGCGGAGCACAGGCTCCGGACGCGCAGGCTCAGCGGCCATGGCTCACGGGCCCAGCCGCTCCGCGGCATGTGGGATCTTCCCGGACCGGGGCACGAACCCGTGTCCCCTTCATCAGCAGGCGGACTCTCAACCACTGCGCCACCAGGGAAACCCCTGGTGAGTGTTCTTTTGATTTGAAGAGCTATAGAGAACAGTGAGAAAGCTTTCCATGCTCACCTGTGAGAAAATCTAAGCTCTACCCAGGTTGTCTCTTTCCTTCAAGTCTGGCTGAGCCATTTATAGCTGGTACTATATTTAATACTTGCAAGACGGGACCTACCTTACATGGAAGTGAATGACATTTTAGTGACCAACCCTCCAAGTCCACATTTCCCAAACGGGATGGGCTTACATCTCCCAGATTTAGCATTCTGATCCTTGCTAACGACTCCTGAATCTCAGGGAGGTGAACTCCATTTCCTTGCTCTTTGCATCCCGTGTATCACATCCTGTCCTGTCCCTCCCACACGGCTCACATGCCTACTTTTGTGCCTCTGGTCCACGCAGCCCAGGCTTCTCGTTCTTGTTTTATCTGATCTTTGATTCTTCCTTTTTGGTTGTGATGTTTTTCTTATGGTGAGCTGATGGGCTGAACTAGCAGAATTCCAGATATTTTAAGATGAACACTTCATGGATACACATTTGAGGGGTAGCCCTCCCCGCCCCCAAGCCCCAGAGTCCCCCTGGGAGGTTTCAAAAGGCACCATTCCGCCTGTTTTTAGACAGACAACCTGATGCCCAGAAGGCAAGAGGATTCCTGTGTCTCTGTGGGAGAAGCCAGTCCAAGTAACCAGGCTTTGAGACTCTAATCGCACGGCTATAGGAGTCGTTAGAATCAAAGGAGACTCCATATTATGACTGCCAAGCCCCCTGGGCCCTGGTGAGAATGTTTTTTACTCTGTCGGAAAGAACAGAAGTGGTGGGCTCTATGCCTCTCAGTTTTGAACCCAAGGAGTCCTAGATTGTTGAAAGTCGGAGTCATAGCCCTTGAAAGTAAAGCGCTTTCTTTATCTCAGTCGTGGTAAAATACCCTCACAGGAGGCTGGCGCTGTGGGGTCTGTTCCTACTCCCTCCTCTATGCAGGAGGATGCTCACAGGTACCTGCCACATCACACAGACTGTTAGTGCCCAAGCGGGACTGGAAACCAATCACCCTAACTTCTTGTGGAAATTTCCCCACCACGCCACTCAGCACATCCTCATGCAACTTGATGCAACGAAGTGTACTGCGTGTTTTTTTTTTTGCGGTACGCGGGCCTCTCACTGTTGTGGCCTCTCCCGTTGCGGAGCACAGGCTCCGGATGCGCAGGCTCAGCGGCCATGGCTCACGGGCCCAGCCGCTCCGCGGCATGTGGGATCTTCCCGGACCGGGGCACGAACCCGTGTCCCCTGCATCGGCAGGCGGACTCCCAACCACTGCGCCACCAGGGAAGCCCTGTATTGCGTTTTATGTATCATTGCCCAAGCTGCGTACTTTGAAGTATTAAAAAAGTAAGCGCATACTATAGGCCGTGTAAACATCCCTCAACAACGATGTAAAGGTTCTGGGCTTGGGGAAATCCCTGCCTTTGGCAAACCATAGTACTATGGTGCCAGCCACCATATTTTCCAAATAAAATTATCGGGGCACATAGTCTCACCGTGAGTGCTCTGCCTCTGGATGGAATATTCGGTCTTTGGCTGTGGAAATGTTGGATTCAGGGAAGTGTTGGTGCTATAATAAGACGATTTGAACCCGGAAGGTGTGACGCTGTAATAGATTTCTACTTGAGCTGCTTTGGGAGGTGATTGTAGCTGGTGCCGAGGAGAGGAGGCGTGGGGAGGCTGATGCTAACACAGTGTAAATTTTGCCTTAGGCTTTTTTTAACCGTAAGAAAGGAAAACTCATGACTCCAAAGAGGATGCATTGGGCTGAATGCAGGCACTCACCTTCCCAGTTTCACCTGGTCCCACCTGCCTTCCCCGGGGCCCTCAGCTGCTTGATCAGTCGGGGGGCGCTGCAGCCGTTCTGGCCCCTAACCCCCTGTCCCAGCCCTGTGGTCTCGCGGTGGCCCTGGCTGCTCCCAACACATCCAGACCCAGATGGAGGGGCCAGACTGTGGGGTGTGAGATCTGGGTTCCCAGGGGCAACTGGACCGACTCAACTAGACGCGTAGGTGAGTTCACGCTCCACAGGGTGAAAACAGCCTGAAGGTGTCGGGGCGGGGGCGGGGGAGTGGGGTGGGAGGGGGTTGCTTAACGCCCCGTGTAATGAGCTCTGACCATTAGACAGGGGATGCGAAGCAGCTGGCACGTAAACTCCTCTCCCCTCCTCCTGCCTCGTGCACAAGATGTCCAGGGGCAGTGATGCTTGTTGACCTTCCCCGAAACGTCCCACGTGACTGAACCACCAGCTGCGTTTTCTTTTTTTTTTCTTTTTTTTTTTTTTTTTGCGGAGCACAGGCTCCGGACGCGCAGGCTTAGCGGCCATGGCTCATGGGCCCAGCCACTCCGCGGCATGTGGGATCTTTCCGGACTGGGGCACGAACCCGTGTCCCCTGCATCGGCGTGCGGACTCTCAACCACTGTGCCACCAGGGAAGCCCAGCTGCGTTTTGTTTTGAAGCCCTGACCACTGGGTAGCACACCCCTTGGGTGCATTTGCTTTTCCCACCTTCTCACTTCCCTTTTCACTCACTCTTGCTGCCCTGGGATTGCACCCACCTCTCCATAAAGCATTACAGGTAAGATTTGCCTCAGGTTGTGTTTTTGAGGGAGCACAGCTCATGTAGGTGTTTATTGTAAAGTTTCTCAAGGTTTGTAAGTGTAACCAGGAAGCTGACCATGCCACACTGAATTTCTCTTTCCAACTCAGTTTGCTTATGAATATCCAAAGCGGCCTAGAGAGGGAATACTCTGATTTTCTTTAATGTGATGTATCTGCTTCTCTATATGTGTTGGCTCTGGGCTCCTCTTCCTCCTGATTAGCCAATTATTCCCATATTATTCATTCTGATCTCATAAGGAGCCAGGCTAATTGGTTTAGCCAATGACTGTCATACTTACTGGACAAATATTTTGTACTGAGTCAAGTCAGTTCACGGGTTGCTGGGCAGCTGACAGCTAGGCGATCTTTGGGTTTGTGGCTCTCTCGACCACAAAGAACAGCTGGTCCTGCTTCCTGAAATCAGACTCAGATACAGAAAAAAACTAATGGTTACCAGTGGGGAGAGGGGAGGGGGAAGGGGCATTATAGGGGCAGGGGAGTAAGAAGTACAAACTATTAGGTATAAAATAAACTATAAGGATATACTGGACAACACAGGGAATATAGTCAACATTTTATAATAACTATAAATGGAGTATAACCTTTAAAATTGTGAATCACTATATTGTACACCTGTAACATATTGTACAGCAACTATACTTCAATTAAAAAATGCGTTTGACGGGGCTTCCCTGGTGGCGCGGTGGTTGAGAGTCCGCCTGCCGATGCGGGGGACACTGGTTCGTGCCCCGGTCCAGGAAGATCCCACATGCCGCGGAGCGGCTGGGCCCGTGAGCCGTGGCCGCTGAGCCTGTGCATCCGGAGCCTGTGCTCCGCAACGGGAGAGGCCACAACAGTGAGAGGCCCGCCTACTGCAAAGAAAAAAAAAATGCGTTTGACAATAAATGCTGGAGAGGGTGTGGAGAAAAGGGAACCCTCTTGCACTGTTGGTGGGAATGTAAATTGATACAGCCACTATGGAGAACAGTATGGAGGTTCCTTAAAAAACTAAAAATAGAGCTACCATAGGACGCAGCAATCCCACTACTGGGCATATACCCTGAGAAAACCATAATTCAAAAAGAGTCATGTACCAAAATGTTCATTGCAGCTGTATCTACAATAGCCATAACATGGAAGCCACCTAAGTGTCCATCGACAGATGAATGGATAAAGAAGATGTGGCACATATATACAATGGAATATTACTCAGCCATAAAAAGAAATGAAATTGAGTTATTTGTAGTGAGGTGGATGGACCTAGAGTCTGTCATACAGAGTGAAGTAAGTCAGAAAGAGAAAAACAAATACCGTATGCTAACGCATATATATGGAATCTAAAAAAAAAAAAAGGTTCTGAAGAACCTAGGGGCAGGATGGGAATAAAGATGCAGATGTAGAGAATGGACTTGAGGACACAGGGAGGAGGAAGGATAAGCTGGGACGAAGTGAGACATGGACATATATACACTACCTACCAAACGTAAAATAGATAGCTAGTGGGAAGCAGCCGCATAGCACAGGGAGATCAGCTCGGTGGTTTGTGACCACCTAGAGGGGTGGGATAGGGAGGGTGGGAGGGAGACGCAAGGGGGGGGATATATGTATACGTATAGTTGATTCATTCTGTTATACAGCAGAAACTAACACACCATTGTAAAGCAATTATACTCCAATAAAGATGTTAAAAAAATGTGTTTGAAAACAAGCTAGAGTCTATTGGAAGAACAGAGTCAGAGGAAAGGAGATGTTGGGTGCAGCTTGTTCAGTAGAAATTCCGGTGAAACAAAGGCGTGGTTTGTTACCATGGACGCGCTTTCTGGGTGCCTCTCACAGGCTGGTGATGTGTGTCCTTAGCTACCTGCCCTCTCACTTAGCTCCCTGTGGCTATTGTCCTGTGTGTGGTCTAGCCCCCCATCCCCAGGGACCATTTAGGCTCTTGCCCTGTGATGGGTGATGCACTTCAGTGATGTCTAAGGTGTGCTTTGTGTAGAGGAGAATAAGGACGCGGGTGGGAGAATGTCATCTGTCTTCTTCAAGAATTTGATAGCAAATCAAGGGAGAACTTACACTCTCTGGACGCTGAGCCATGATGTCTTTAGGCAGGTGGTGACATGGAGGTAGTTTGGGGGGTTACCTGGCTGGTGAAGGAGAAGTCTCAGAGCTAAGGAGCAAAGTGGAAAAGACAAAGGGGAAAAGATCACATGTTGGCAGGTCGAGCAATGAAGGAGGATGAAGAAAAGAGGAAGCGAATGCTGAGCAAACTGTTTAGGCGAGAGGCCCCGTGGCTGCGTTGCCCTGAAGTTCTAATTTGCAGCAGCGGGAAGGGGAGAGGTGATGCGGGGCCTTGGAGGACGCAGAGGAAGAAGCCAGGATGCTCACAGAGTGCCTGTTCTATGTCAGACCTTGCCCTAAGGGCTTCTTTTGGATCCTTTTTTTTAAAAAAGTGTAGTTAACTTACAATGTTGTGTTTCAGGTGTACAGCAAAATGATTCAGTTATACATACATATATATGGTTTTTTCAGATTCTTTTCCATTATAGTTTATTACAGGATATAATTTCCTGTGCTATTCAGTAGAACCTTGTTGTTTATCTGTTTTCTATATAGCCTTGTGTATCTGTGAATCCCAAACCCCTAACGTTTCGCCCTTCCCCACCCCCTTTCCCCTTTGGTAACTGAAAGTTTGTTTTCTATGTCTGTGAGTCTGTTTCTGTTTTGTAAGTAAGTTCATCTGTATCATATTTTAGGTTCCACATATAGGTGATATCAGCAACCTAATGAGGTTTTACAGATGAGGAAGCTGAGATGTAAAAAGATGAAGTCATTTACCTAAGGTCTCACAGCTGGAGGGAGACAGGGTTAGGGTTCAGACTTTCTGAAGTGTACCCCTGCCCTCCCCTCCCAAACCTCCAAAGATGGGAGAATTCGACGGGTATTGAAAAGAACCCAGGTCACGCTAGAACATGTTTTTGGCGAACACTTTTATTGTTTCCACCGTGCTGAAGCCTGTTACTTTTGTGTCTAGAAACACAATGATGACACAGTGATGACAACGACATTGCCCACTTACCAGATCTTGGTGAATCTGTTGGTCCATGCAGCCCATTTCACAGGTAGGACCTGAGGTTTAATGTTTTGTATCAGCTATGCATTTGGAATCCCATTCATTCGTTCATCCATCCAATCATCCAGTACATACTTATTAAGCTCCTTCTGTATACCAGGTTCTATAATGACCTTGTGCTGGGCCCTGAGGTTACAATGGTAAACAAGCCAGACAAGATTCCTGCCCTTTAGGGGCCCTTAGAGATGTGCTCTGGGGGCCACTGGCCACTTCTGGCTTTTGAGTGCTTGTTATGTGGTGAGTTCCTCTTGAGATGGACTGGAGGATAAAATATACACCGATTTCAAAGACTTAGTACTAACATAAAAGGTAAGATATCTCATCAATAATTTTTACATTGATTACATGTTGGACCAATAGTAGAGTGGACATAATTGGTTACATAGAATGTATTATGGAAATTAATATTACTTGTTCTTTTTACTTTTTTAAACATGGCTACTAGAAAATTTATGATTATAAATGTGCCTTGCATGATATTTCTATTGAACAACGCTGGTCTGGAGACAAAGCAAGGTCCCAGGCAAACAATCAGACCCCTGCCCCCTCGGGAGGAGCAAATCGTGTTTCTGGGGCAGGGGACACTGGCATGGAATCATCTACTCTAGGCAGTCAAGGAAGGACGTGTGGAAAGACATTTGACACTTGTGTCTCCGATAAATGCTGGGTTTTGTTATTTTCAGTGTCATGTCTAAGAGCAGCGATCTTAATCGTGCAGCTCATGTAAGGTATAAAGCGTTCATTTGTTTAACTGCTAGACTCGGTCATGGGTAGTGATTAGATTAGCCCAGCCCTTGTGTTAATCAGGGCCTGACTGCGTTTCGAGGGTAAGCTATGAATGGTGTTAACTCTGTGTGTGTGTGTGTGTGTGTGTGTGTGTGTGTGTGTGTGTGTGTGCGCGCGCACATGTGTGAAAGGGACAGCACCATTTTCAATAATGATATTAACATTTAGGGAGAAATTACTTTGTGCCTGAGATACTCATCTAAGTGCTATTTCTGTATTAGATCACCTCCTCCCAGGAATGACTCTCTGCACGGGTATCATGATTATCTTCTTCCGGCTGAGGAGTAAGAGTTGGGGAGGGTGAGTGGCTGATTTAGTTATATTACCAGTACGTGGTGGAATCCAGGATTCAAACCCAGAGGATCTGTCGGGAGTGTCACGTCTCTTCCCGTTTTGAATTCCAGTCCTGCCACCTACTGACTGAGATTTGGGTCAAACACTCAACTCCACTGAGCCTCAGTTCCATCCTTTATAAAACGAGGCGGATACCTTTCTTGCAGCGAGATTTAGAGATAACCCGTGTATGATACACACACCTAGCGCAGTACCTGGCATTTAGTATGTCCTCAGTAAATTGTGCTTCTTATTCCGTGAAGAGGCTCCTATTAGAGTGAATTGTTGCATTAAAATCTCCTATTTTTGTAAACCCCAGACTGGTTAGTTGGGTAACCACACAGAGCGTGACACACAGGGTCACGTCACAGTGTTGAAAGGAGGGGATGCGTCTACCTCCTATTCAGTCCCAAATGTGTACCAGGTGGACTGTCTCACAGGGTGATCAGCCGTTTGTTTACCAGCTTTTTTCTCTCCTGAGATCTCTCTCGGGGTCTGGCATCAAAAGAACTGGACCAGTTTTCTTTGGGGTGGGCAGCTCAGGCTGGTGAAAAACATAATTGGTTTAATAACAAATGGAGTACAGTTTCAGCCAACAGAGAGAAAACACGGAGGGATCTCCCCTGGGCTGGGGGGCACGACCGGGCCACCACCCAGGACACACCGAGGTTTCAGTGGGAGGTGGTCCAGGGTGGAGGGTGTCACACTTCCAGCCTGAGCCATCTCTCAACGTCGGATCCATGGGGGAGGAGTCAAGGAACGCCGGAGCAAGGGAAATGAGTGAGGTCTTACTCTCTTCCTGCCCCAAATTAAGAAGACAGTCTTCTCCAAAACTCAAAACATCCAGCCAGGATTCCTACCAACGAACACAGATCGGCTTTTTTTTTTTTTTTCAGGAAATTATTTTTTATTTTTTACTGGTATATAGTTGATTAACAATGTTGTGTTAGTTTCAGGTGTACAGCAAAGTGATTCAGTTATACATATACATGTATCTATGCTTTTTCAAATTCTTTTCCCATTTAGGTTGTTACAGAATATTGAGCAGAGTTCCCTGTGCTTTCAACAGGGACTTACTGTATAGCACGGGTCAGTGCTGTGTTTGACTAATTTCTCTGGATTCCGCAGAGAAACAGAACCAGTACATACACACACGTACATATATTTATATATACACAGACTGTTGGGGAGAGAGAGAGAGTTATTATGAGGAATTGGCTCACACAGTCGGGGAGGCTGAGAATTCCCACGATGGATGGATCTGTCAGTGGAGACCTGGGGAAGCCAGAGGTGTGATTCAGTCCAAGTCTGAAGGTCTGATGCCCAGGGGGCCTGATGGTGTAACGCCCAGTCTGAGGACCAGAGAGGATGAGATGAGAGGTCCCAGCTCAGCGAGGCAGGAAAATAAGGGTGAATTCCTCCTTCCTTCCCTTTTGTTCTATTCAGGCCCTCAATGGATTGGATGACGCTCCCCACATTGGGTCCACTGATTCAAATGCTAATTTCATCGAGAAAGAGCCTCCCAGACACATGCAGAAATAATGTTTGATCTGGGTGCGCTGTGGCCTGGCCAAGTGGACACATAAAATTAACCATCACACGGGCTTCCCTGGTGGCGCAGTGGTTGAGAGTCTGCCTGCCGATGCAGGGGACATGGGTTCGTGCCCCGGTCTGGGAAGATCCCACATGCCGCGGAGCGGCTGGGCCCGTGAGCCATGGCCGCTGAGCCTGCGCATCCGGAGCCTGTGCTCCGCAGTGGGAGAGGCCACAACAGTGAGAGGCCCGCGTACCGCAAGAAAAAAAAAAAAAAAAGATTAACCATCACAAGCTCTCAGGGATGCCATTCACTCATTCATTCATCCAATATCTACTGCTTATTATGTTCCAGACACCGAGTGTGATATTCAGGATTCGATGGGGGGCAAAAGCAGACCGGCCTCTGCACCCCTGGGGCTGGTGGCTCAGAGGGACCAGCAGACATTAATCAGATAATCTGGTTTCTAAAAGTAAATAGTTCTCTTCAGGCTCTGAACGTTGTAACTCATAAAGATGAGTCACCAGTTCTTGGTAGCCCAAGGGCCTGAGTCAACAGGAATCTGCCGAGCTTGCTGGGGGACTTTCCTTGGCCTGGCTTTGGTCAACAGCACCACCCCAAGCAGAAGTCAGGTCCCGTCGTGTGGGAGGCTCCTTCCTCCACACCATGGCTGCCCTCCCTCATCTTGATTAGCTCTGTGTTTGTTTTGGGGAGTGGGTTCCATCTTTAGTGACGAGCACTGCTCCCCTGTGACGCTGTGGAGCTGGTTACTGGCCTGTGTAGAACACGGCATCCCTTTGGGGGCAGCCTGGCTTCTCTTCTGCTCTTTCTGGTCATCAGCTTGCTGTAACCTTGCTGCTGCCTGGTGCTGCCACTGAGCCACGCTCTCGCGACCACAGCCCCGCACAGGGTGTGAGTGGGTTTCTGAGCCAAGGGCCTTCCCTCACCCCTTCTCTTTCAGCTCCACCAGTTCTTGCATTTTCCAGGCCTTTTTGGTGGATTTAATGCTCAATTTCGAGGCTCATTTATTTACATAACATGTACCGGGTGCCTTCTGTGTGCCAGGCACTGGCTAGATGCTGAGACTTTCTATTTCATTATGTAGAAGGGAAAAGTGGAAAGGACCCCTCACCCCTGACGTACTCATATACACACATACATATACATACACACATGTACACACACACACACATATACACATAGACATAATAGACATACATACACACATATACACACAGATGCATATATACACACATAACACATAACACATAATACACATAATACACGTGCGTGCGCACATATATACACACACACATAGACATAATATACATATACACACATATACAACATACGCACATACACACGTAACACATATACACACATATACACATAGTACAATATACACATGCATACACACAGATATACATATACATGCATACACACATAGACACAATACACACATAACACATTTACATGCACACATATAAATACACATACATACACACACATACACACATACACACATCATAAACACACAGACAAAGAAAAGAAAAAACAGCGAAAGGATTAGGGATTTAGGGAAATAGGGGCTTTGATACTGAGTGAAAATATTTGAGGTTGTAAAAACTAGAAAAGACTGAATGAAGGCTCATGGGTCAAAACGTAGTATTAAGGACTACTTATTAGAGGAGAGCTGCCCGAGGCTTTTCACTCTGTGAAGGACAGAAGGAGTTTAGATGAGACAAAAAGGAAAAAAAAAAGAATCGCATCTGAATCGTGTGATGAGGAAATCGTTAAGCTTAAATTTTTATCAAAGTTAGGCGTGCACCAAGTTTAGAAAGTCGAATAGTTATATAAGATTCACGATAAAACCAGCATTCCCCCATCCCACCCTTCCCTCCTTCGCAGAGGCAATCACTTTTATTGCTTTTACTACTTATTTCTGCTGCTCTGTGTTTTAGGCGTCAACGCCATTTTTTACTTCCTTCCTTAAAGCTGCGGCTTCAGCTGTCCTTCCCACCCATTCCCATCAGGCATTCACCACCTCTTTGTCCTGTATCCTCTCAAGTTCTGGATGGATTAACTTTTAGTGTTTACTAGGCTCGATACAGGTGACCCCGAATAACACAAGTTTGAATGGTACCAACTTGTACTCGGATCTCTTTCGCTAAATGCACAAAACAGTACTACACGATCCCTGATTGGTTGAATCCTTGGATAAGGAACCATAGATGCGGAGGGCGGACTGTAAAGTTATACTTGGTTTTTCCACTGTGAGGAGGGTGGGCATCACTAACCCCCAAGTTGTTTCCAGGGCAACTGTACATGCAGAGCCACGTAGTGTATCGATACTGTATCAGTTATCGATTTCCATGTAACCAGTCTCGCCTAAATTTAGCAGCTGAAGACAATAAACGTTTATCGTCTCACCATTTCAGTGGTCAGGAGGCCAGGGGTGGTTTAGCTGGGATCTTTGGCTCAGGGTCTCTCAAGGCCGTTGGCTGGAGCTGTGGTCATCTTGAGGATCAACTCAAGGTGAGAGGATCCCTTTCCAAACCCACTCATGTGGCTGTTGGCTGGAGACATCAACTCCCTGCCACCCGGGCCTTTCCATAGGGCAGCTCACAGCACGTAGCTGCTTTTCCTCAGAGAGCAAGGAGAGAGCGAGACCATTTTAGAGACCGTCTGTTAAATGCACCATGATTACTTTTTCTTCTAAATTGGTTTTAGATATATAAAGGAGTTGCAAAAATAGTACAGAACTCACATATACTCTTCCCCTAATGTTAAAACTTGGGTATTTCTCCTTTTGACGCAACTTTTTGTTTTCTTTGAAGTTAAATCAAGCTTGTTATTTGCTTGGCTTTCTATGCACCTGTCACTAATAAAACTCCAAGTTCTTTCCTCGAAATCTCCTCTTAGGACATTGAAAGACTTCAGGTGTTCTATCTATTTCATCTTCCTAAAGAGCTCTCTCCTGGGGCCTCTGATGACCTGCTCCACCCCCTTGACCAGCTGAACCCTATGCCTGGGGGACAGCAATCATCTTGGGATTTCTCTTCAACACTTCGGGGATTCTCTTACTCCCTTTAATGTAGGATCATCTGTTTCTTATTTTTCCTGATTTCCTCTCTTTCTCAGCTTTTCCTCTCAGTTTGGTGGAGTGTCTTCTGATACTTTCTTGAGAACGGTGCCTGGGAGGTACGTTTCTTTTTTCTTTTTGTAACCTTGCATGTCCAAAAGTGAATGTATTCTATCCTAATAATTTGAATGATGTTTTATGTGGATATACTGGTCTAGTTGGGAATCCTTTCCCGTCAGGAGTTTGAAGACATTGCTCTGTTGCTTTCTAGCTTCCAGGGATGTCATTGAGAGATGTGACGCCATTCTGATTCCTGAGCCTTTGAAAATAACCTGTTCCCCACCCCGCTTCAAAGGCTGTAGGATCTTCTCTTGTTCCTGGTGTTTCGCAATGATGGGATATTTCTTCGGCTGAGACTGTGTTCTTTCATCTTTCTGGATATTCAGTGATACCTTTTAATCTTCAAATTCATGTCCTTCAGTTCTGATAAATGTCCTGGAATTAATTACTAGACTGATGATTACCTCTGCTCTGTTTTTTCTGAGGTTGCTTTCTGTATTCCTGTTATTCAGGTGTGGGACACCCTGGACTGATCTTCTAATTGTTTTCTCTCTTCTTTCCTATTATCCATCTCTTTATTTTATTTGCTCTACTTTGTAGAATGTTTCCTCAATGTTATGTTCTAATTCTTCTCTTGTTTCTTTGTTTCTTTCTTTTTTTTTTTTTTTTGCGGTACACGGGCCTCTCACTGTTATGGCCTCTCCCGTTGCAGAGCACAGGCTTTGGACGCGCAGGCCCAGCGTCCATGGCTCACGGGGCCAGCCGATCTGCGGCATGTGGGATCTTCCCGGACCGGGGTACGAACCCGTGTCCCCTGCATCAGCAGGCGGACTCTCAACCACTGCGCCACCAGGGAAGCCCCTATTGTTTTTTAATTTCTGTACTCATGTTTTTAATTTTCAAGGATTCTTTTTTTTTTTTTTTGGTCATTCTTTAAGTGTATTTTTCACAGTACGTTTTCTTGTTTCTTCTTTTAGCTCTCCAAATCTACTAGGGATAGCTTCTCTTCTGGAAGTTTATTTCCCCTTCCTGTATAGGCTCTGTTTTCTCAGATTGCTTTCTTTCCCCATTTATTTGATATGGCCTCTTTCTCATCAGAGATTTTCTTCAGTTGTCTGGTAATCTGTGGTTGTTTCCTCATATTTTAGAGTGGGCATCCGTAATGCTGGAGGAGGTGAGTGCACGTGGATGCAGTGTGCTAAGTGAGCTTTTTAATTTATTTATTTTATTTATTTATTTTTGGCTGCGTTGGGTCTTCGTTGCTGTGCGCGGGCTTTCTCTAGTTGCAGCAAGCGGGGGCTACTCATTGCGGTGGCTTCTCTTGTTGTGGAGCACGGGCTCTAGGCCCGCAGGCTTCAGTAGTTGTGGCTCGTGGGCTTCAGTAGCTGAGGCTCGCAGGCTCTAGAGCGCAGGCTCAGTAGTTGTGGCGCACGGGCTTAGTTGCTCCACGGCATGTGGGGTCTTCCCGGACCAGGGATCGAACATGTGTCCCCTGCATTGGCAGGCAGATTCTTAACCACTGCGCCACCAGGGAAGCCTGGTGAGCTGTTGCTGTTGGCTGAGCTGTTGAGTTTGGGAAGCCCCCTTGGCCGTCCTGCTCTCGTGCCTCCTTGGCTGGAGCAGAGCCGGGAAAACTCAACCGATCTCTTGCCTATGCGGGGGACGGGTGGTTAAGGCCTGACTGTGAGTTCTGAGAGCCAAATAGGGAATGAGGGCTGGGATAGGGGCGGCAACGTGGCGCATGGGTATATATCCACTGAATCTCCTTCACCCACGCCTTTGGGTCCTCTACATACTAAGATGCAAGGAGAAGTGATTCCTTAGAATACAGGAGAAAGGAAGCTATTACCATGTATGTGGGACTGTTAAGTCTAATTAGTTCATCTGTGAAGTCTCCTTTCCCTCTGGTCCTTATCTTTGGTAGTAGGTGGGGTTTAGCACAGACCTGAGTGGTTTTGACTTTGACACTAGTCCTTCCCCCATCTGCCTCCTTGTCTTACGTTTGGAGACCTGATCTCCAGATAAGATGCACGGTGTCTCCACGCTCCAATTGCTGATTCACAAGGCAAACAGCATACCTTGGATGGCCTGGGGACTTCAACTAGACCAGTCATTTTTCTAACTTGCCATCTGTCTCCTGGAGTAGAGGGGGGAAGAATTATGACACACGTATGTAAAAATGCAGGAGGGACCTACCACGCCATCTGCATTCCGGTTGTCAGCTCCAATGAGCCGTACCGTTCCTCTTTCTGACTATGGACACAGCTTGGCGATGCTGATGGTTTGTACCAGGAAACTGCTTCCTCACACACGTTATAAATATACGCACCAGGTTGTTGCATCTGGAAAACACACTGGAGAGCGTTGAATTTGTTGAATTAAATGACTTTAGCTCAACAGCTGATTCAGAAAAGAGGAAATTACAACTGAAAATGCAACAGGAGAAGGAGAAGCCATGTTGCTTCCAAGAACATGGGCAATTTTATCATCTGTTTTCTCAAAAACAGGTGATGAGTATGTCAGGATAAGGCTGGTTGAATACTTGAGAATTTTTTTTCTCCAGAATATCTCCTGAAGGTCTTCCATGGGCCAGGTCAGTGCTGCTGTCAGTATTGTCAACGTCTCTGAGATCCTGGCTATCAGTACACTATGCTGAGTGTATTTTTCAGAAGTTGGCCTTTCGTTTCCCCTGCTCCTACTTTTTTTTAGCTATCGTGACAGGTCTGAATAAACCACTGTGATGTTTCTGTCATTTTCTCTATCAGTAAGATACATGCAGAGTTAATGGAATCCCCAAGGAGTAAGACCTTCCAGATCAAGGGACAAAAAATTTAGCAGATATTAAAACTGCCCAATATCGCATAGCCGTTGATAGTGATATCGTTTTTGCTCTGGGAACGTAAATGCTAATGTCACACTTCAATGGATAGTACATCTTAAAAATCACCTCTAAGCACTAGAGCTCCCAAATCAATCCCCCTTGTCATTTACTAGACTTTAACACCTTAGCTAAAAACAAGTCTATTGTCCGTAAAAGTTATTTTTAAACAACCTTTATTGAGCTATAATTCATATACCACACAGTGTACCATTTTAAAGTATAAAATTCAATTTTGGGGGTATATTCACAGAGTGGTGCAACCACAGCGATAATCTAATTTTAGGACATTTTCATCACCCTCAAAAGAATCTCTGAATCCACTTGCTGTCACTCCCCATTCCCCCAATCCCTAGCCCTAGGCAACTGTTAATCTACTACCTGTTGCTATAGAGTTGCTTAGGCTGGACATTTCCTAAGAATGGAATCATATAATAAGTGATCTTTTGTGACTGGCTTCTTCCACTTAGCTTAGTGTTTTTGAGTTTCATCCATATTGTAGCATGTATTAGCACGTCATTCCTTTTTATTGCTGAATGTTACTCTGTTGTACGGATAGACCACGTGGTATATCCATTCATCTGTGGATGAACATTTGGATTGTTTGCACTTTTTGGCTATTATGAACAATACTGTGTACAAATCTATGTGTGGACATATGTTTTCATTTCTTTTGGGTAGATACCTATGAGAGGGATTGAGTCATTTGGAAATTGTATGTTTAACATTTAACTGCCGATCTGTTTTACAAAGTCATTGCACCATCTTAAATTCATATCAACAGGGTATGGTGATTCTAATTTCTCCACATTCTTGTCAACATTTGTGATTGTCTATCTTTTTAATTTCAGCCATTCAAGTGAGTGTGAAGCAGCATCTCATTGTGGATGATTGAGCATCTTTTCATGTGCTTATTAACTATTTGTTTATATTTTTTTAGAGAACTGTCTATTCAAATCCTTCACCCATTTTATTTTTTAATTATTTATTTATTTTAATACATGTGTTTTTGGTTTTTTTTTTTTAAACATCTTTATTGGGGTATAATTGCTTTACAATGGTGTGTTCGTTTCTGCTTTATAACCAAGTGAATCAGTTATACATATACATATGTTCCAATATCTCTTCCCTCTTGCATATCCCTCCCTCCCACCCTCCCTATCCCACCCCTTCAGGCGGTCACAAAGCACCGAGCTGATATCCTTGTGCCATGTGGCTGCTTCCCACTAGCTATCTACCTTAAGTTTGTTAGTGTATATATGTCCATGACTCTCTCTCGCCCTGTCACAGCTCACCCTTCCCCCTTCCCATATCCTCAAGTCCGTTCTCCAGTAGGTCTGTGTCTTTATTCCTGTCTTACCCCTAGGTTCTTCATGACATTTTTTTCCCTTAAATTCCATATATATGTGTTAGCATACGGTATTTGTCTTTTTCTTTCTGACTTACTTCACTCTGAATGACAGACTCTAGGTCTGTCCTCCTCATTACAATTAGCTCAATTTTGGTTCTTTTTATGGCTGAGTAGTATTCCACTGTATATATGTGCCACATCTTCTTTATCCATTCATTCGATGATGGGCAATTAGGTTGTTTACATCTCCGGGCTATTGTAAATAGAGCTGCAATGAACATTTTGGTACATGACTCTTTTTGAGTTTTGTTTTTCTCAGGGTATATGCCCAGTAGTGGGAGGGCTGGGTCATATGGTAGTTCTATTTGTAGTTTTTTAAGGAACCTCCATACTGTTCTCCATAGTGGCTGTACCAATTCACATTCCCACCAGCAGTGAAAGAGTGTTCCCTTTTCTCCACACCCTCTCCAGCATTTATTGTTTCTAGATTTTTTGATGATGGCCATTCTGACTGTTGTGAGATGATATCTCATTGTAGTTTTGATTTGCATTTCTCTAATGATTAATGATGTTGAGCATTCTTTCATGTGTTTGTTGGCAGTCTGTATATCTTCTTTGGAGAAATGTCTATTTAGGTCTTCTGCCCGTTTTTGGATTGGGTTGTTTGTTTTTTTGTTATTGAGCTGCATGAGCTGATTGTAAATTTTGGAGATTAATCCTTTGTCAGTTGCTTCATTTGCAAATATTTTCTCCCATTCTGAGGGTTGTCTTTTGGTCTTCTTTATGGTTTCCTTTGCTGTGCAAAAGGTTTTAAGTTTCATTAGGTCCCATTTGTTTATTTTTGTTTTTATTTCCATTTCTCTAGGAGGTGGGTCAGAAAGGATCTTGCTGTGATTTGTGTCATAGAGTGTTCTGCCTATGTTTTCCTCTAAGAGTTTGATAGTTTCTGGCCTTACATTTAGGTCTTTAATCCATTTTGAGCTTATTTTTGTGTATGGTGTTAGGGAGTGATCTAATCTCATACTTTTACATGTATCTGTCCAGTTTTCCCAGCACCACTTATTGAAGAGGCTGTCCTTTTTCCACTGTACGTTCCTGCCACCTTTATCAAAGATAAGGTGTCCATATGTGTGTGGGTTTATCTCTGGGCTTTCTATCCTGTTCCATTGATCTATCTTTCTGGTGTTGGGTGTTCATTGCTGCCCACAGGCTTTCTCTAGTTGCTGAGAGCAGTGGCTGCTCTTCTTTGTGGTGCACGGGCTTCTCATTGTGGTGGCTTCTCGTTGCAGAGCACGGGCTCTAGGTGCACGGGCTTCAGTAGTTGTGGCACATGGGCTCAGTAGTTGTGGCGCATGGGCTTAGTTGCTCTGCGGCATGTAGGATCTTCCTGGACCAGGGCTTGAACCCGTGTTCCCTGCTTTGACAGGCGGATTCTTAACCACTGTGCCACCAGGGAAGTCCCCATCCATTTTAAAATTAGGTTATTTGTCTTTTTCTTGTTGAGTCATAACAGTTATTTATATATTCTGGATACTAGGCTCTTATTGGATATATGACTTGAAAATATTTTCTCCAAGTCTGCTTCTTGGTTTTTTTTTTTTTCACTTTCTTGATGATGTGGTTTGAAGTGCAAACATTTTTAATTTTGATGAAGTCCAGCTTATCAGTTTTTTTCTTTCATCATCTGTGTTTTGGTGTCATGTCTAAGAAATCATTCCTTAACTCAAGGTCATGAAGATTTACTCCCATGTTTCTTTCTGAGTTTTATAGTTTAATTTCTTTCATTTAGGTCTGTGATCATTTTGAGTTAATTTTTGTGTACAGTGTGAGGTGGGCGGGTTCAGATTCATTCTTTTGCATGTTGGTATCCAGTTGTTTCCAACACCAGTTATTGAAAAGACTGTTCTTTCTGCATTGAATTACCTTGACATCTTTGTTGAAAATCAGTGACCACTAATGAAAGGCTTATGTCTGAATTCTCTATTCTGTTCCTTTGATCTGTATGTCTGTCTGGATGCTAGTACCACACAGTTTGATGATTGTAGCCATGTAGTTAAGTTTTGAGATCGGGGAGTGTAAGTCCTCTAACTTAATAATTCTTCAAAACAATGATGCCTCTTTTTAAATAAAGGGTTGTTTGCCCTACAGTTGATTTTGAAGAGTTTGGAGAAATCAGTTGATATTCTTTAGTGGAAGTCAAGAGCTTTATGTGCCCAGCTGTCCAACAGTAAGGACCCTGTTGTATGACGTGTTTTCTCATACATCTGCGATCGCACATAAGTTAGCCTTTGGCTAGTCATGGAGACCTTCTTGAAGAGCCTTATTTCAGAAGTTTGATTTGTTCCACAGACATTTGCCCAGCATCTCCCACACGTCGTGGCCTGTGCTAGAAGCTGGGGAGAGAAAAGTAAACGGGGCTCAGTCCCTGCATTCAGAATGCTCGCAGTCTGGCAAAGAACTGGCCAGAATTTTCTTGTTGCCTTTCTGGAGACTGACAACTTAAACCCCTTCACTGTATAGGTATGAAAAGGAAGCCTAGAAAAGAGATTTGCATGAAAGCTACAGTGTCCACAAAAGTAAATAACTGTGAACACAGTAGGCTCTCAAAAAATATTTGCCATGATTTGCTTATTTGGTGTGAAGGCTGGTGGCTGGGACAGCTCACCATGGAGGGACAGACTCAGAAGGCTGAGAAAGTGCTCAAGCTCCTTCTGGGGTGCGGGGAACTTCACAGTTAAAGACTCCTTTGTGCTCACTGCCCGGCCTTGGGCTACTGACAGTACTCTTGGCAGCCAGCTTTGCCCTGGAGCCTGCACTTATCCTTTCTTTCTTTTTTGGCCCAGGGCATCTGGAGACAGGTTGAATAACCACCCTGGAGTTCTGCCAGAGTCACAAGATGAGGAAGGGCAAGAAGCACAGCAGGAGACAGAGAGCAGGGTGGCGAGGTGGGGGTGGGGATGCAGAGGAAGTTCAGCATCATGTGGCTTCAATGGCTCAACTCTGCTCAGGGGCCAGAATTAGTTCAAGCAATTGAGACTTTTGGAAAGCCTGACCCTTCCCCTCAGGGTTATTTGTTTCCTCCTGTCTGGTGGGTTTGTCTGGCTGTTTCCCCAAACCTACAAACACAGAGTTCTCTAGGCACAGCCTTCATTCAGGTAGGCAATTTCAGGGGCCCCATGTGCAATGTAAACTCAGCTGTGACCCAAACCAAGTCATCAGTCGTGGCCAATGTCTGGTTTGGATGGGGGCTACCTAGCTGAGTTCCAGAGAAGGAGGGCCAGGTTTTGTGCGCTCCTCTCCGCCACTTATGGAGGAAATAAATGTGAATGCAGAGCAAGGCTAGGGGCACATTAGAACTGAAAGAGAGAACAGCGCTGGGGTTGAAAGCAAGAACTGGAGATAGATTGCTTTCGGTGGAATTGTGGCTACTTGTGTGGTATTTCTGTACCCAAATGTTCTCATTTAAAACTCCCCAAATCTCTTTCTTTTATCCACACACTGTTACCTTCTAGTATGCATGTCATGTATTTATTTATTACATTTATTGTTTGCTGTCTTTCTCATCGCCCACCCATAAAGGACAGAAATCACTGCTTTTGTTGTGGTTGTCTTTTGATGTATCCTCAGAATCTAGAAGACTTGGGACATGTAGAAGGTACTCATTAAATATTTGTTGAATATGGTTAGTAATGGTACCAACCTCAATTGGATTGCTATGAAGTTAGATGAGAACATACTATAGTATGTTCAGGGCAGTGTCCACCTCATAGTAAGTGTCACATAAGTAGAGTGACTGTGTGTCCCATGTCCAGTTGGCCCAGGGCAGACCTGCTTTTGACCTGTTTCCTGGAGAAATTACTAACAGTGCTCCCTTTCATAAGAAGAAGAAAAAAGACTTGTTTTAGATGTTAAATTATATGGTTTTCCTACATGTAAGTGTTTTTACTCATTCATGCTAAGAGCAGTAGCCATAGTTCCTTTCTGTCTATTATAGAACTAACGGTCTGTGGACTCTCACGGGGGAACTTTAAGAACAGGATTAGGTAGACAACCTCATGGCTTGAACACACGGGTCATAATAATAATTGGATCTACAAGCCATGTAATTCTTTGCTGGTTTATGAAGAAGTTTTTCATTTATCAGTTTTTACAGCAACCCAACAAGGCAGAAATTATGACTCTTACCCTTTCACTGATGAAAATTTGGGGCTCTGAGAAGACATAACTTGGTGAAGTTTGCATAACTAGAGAGCGCTGGTCCCAGGCTCTGGTTCCTACACATTTTCCTGCTGCCTCGCATCAGGGGCTGAGAGGGTCGACAAGATGACCTGACAGCCCTTTTATGACATGGACTCAGTAATTCTGCATTGCTCTATGATATGTAGCTCTTTTCTTACTAATTCTTTAAAATTATATAGATTACACTGATTAAAGGTGGGATACACAGTTTCAAGGCAGAAGAACCTATTCTTCTGACTTCTAATCTTGCCTGGTCCATGAAGTACAGCCATTCTCTTACCACGTCTAAGACAGCCCTGTGTGTGGGGGCTCACTGCAGCTTTTCTCATGTTCCTCTGCCTCCCTCTAGAGACTCAAGTCCAGAATTACAATCATATATTTTATATATTATTATATATATATAAATAGTAATATGTAATAAAGTAATATATATTATATACATATATATAAAACAGTAATGTAAATATATATAATATATATATGTATATATTTTTTGCAGTAGGGAGTTATTGTAAGAACACAGAAGCTACAGAAAAAGCCAAGTCTTATCTACTCCTTCCTTCCTTGTCTCCCTCATGCCTAATGCATGGGAAACTCTAGTAACTACCAAGGACGTGAAGATAAAAGCCTGGCTCAGGTTTTTACCTTTGTGTTCTTTTTTTCCCATTTAGGACACTTTGGCAACCCCTCTTTGTACAAAAAAAAAAAAAAAAAATCAACCTCCCCCAAAAAAAACAACAAAAAAAGAGGATTTAAAACTTCAAAGGAAGAGTGGAAGTAAATTTCAAAGGAACGGGAATTCCCTGGTGGTTCAGTGGCTAGGACTCCGTACTTTTCAGTGCAGGGAGCATGGGTTTGATCCCTGGTCGGGGAACTAACATCCTGCAAGCTGTGCGGTGTGGCAAAAAAAAAAAAAAAAAATCAAAGGAAGTGTGGAAGTAACCACTCTTTCCATTTCCAATCTTTCTCATACGAGATTAAGCACAGTGTGGTTTTGCACTTGAGACTCCATTAAGGGGCTGGGACCACTTTTTGCTGTGTATCTGTACATTATATCCTGACCACTTTCACCCTTCTTTTCTTCCCTCCTTCCAGCTCCTTCCCTTCTCTCTCCTCCTCCACTCCTCTCTAATCCTTCACTATTGCTTTTGTATTTTATCTGCTCTGCTAACCAATATTCTAGGCAAGGAAGCCAGGGACACCATCAGTACGGCTCAACCCTGAGGGTTGCTCTCTCCTACGGAGATCACTCACCTCTTTGCTAGAACATTTTGTTTCTAGCAACTTGCAGACAGTAAACACTCAGAGGCAGGGTGGGGCGGGAGACAGGCTTCTCAGTGATACTCTCACCAAACAAACACTAAGGAATTTGCTACCAGCCAAAATAAGGCAAGACTCAGTCTAGGTGATGCCTTCCACTTGGAAACCAGGAAAGGTGGGAAGGGGTTCTAGCATGTTCTCTTTACAGCAGGATCCAAGTAGCTTGATTCTACCATCTACTACCCGGAGTCTAACTTAGCATCCAGGTCTCCATCACTGGCGTGTTTTCCCCCGGAGCTGCCCAGTGTCACTGCACTAAGAGTTCCTAGATCTTTCCCAGCTTACAGCTGACATTGGTGGGTCTCAGATGAGACGTTTGATAGCCACAGAAACAATACTTCTCCCCATGCTAGGGGCTTGAGGGAACTTGGGAAAGGTATTATATAGATGCTTCATATAGAATACGGGGTGATTTTTATCTGCGTACCTCTTGTGATTGTACCCAAGGACGCTGTACTGCAATTCAGTGTTTCTGACTATAGCTACAGGGCTTGAATTATGTGAATTTATTTTTTGTGCCCCCAGTGCCTGGGGCATGGTTAATGCTCAATAATTGCTTATTTCAAGAGTGAATGAATGTACTATAAAACTTTTACAGGAAAACACGGGCAGCACACTGACATAAATTGCAGCAATATTTCTTTGGATCTGTCTCGTCTCCTAGGGTAATGGAAAATAAAGCAAAAATAAACAAATGGGACCTAATTAAACTTGAGAGCTTTTGCACAGCAAAGGAAATCATAAATAAAATGAAAGGACAACCTGAGGACTGGAAGAAAATGTTTGCAAATGATGCAACCGATAAAGGCTTAATTTCCAAAATATACAGACAGCTCATATAGCTAAGTATCAAAGACAAACAAACTGATCAAAACATGGGCAGATCTAAATAGACATTTATCCAAAGAAGACATACAGATGGCCAAAAAGCACATGAAAAGATGTTCAACATCGCTAATTATCAGAGAAATGCAAATCCAAACTACAATGAGGTGTCACCTCACACTGGTCAGAATGGCCATCATCAAAAAATCTACAACAGTGCTGGAGAGGGTATGGAGAAAAGGGAACCCTCCTACGCTGTTGGTGGGAATATAAATTGGTGCAGCCACTATGGAAAACACTATGGAGGGTCCTTAAAAATGAAATATGGAACTACCAAATGATCCAGCAATCCCACTCCTGGGCATGTACCTGGAGAAAACTCTAATTTGAAAAGACACATGCACCCCAGTATTCACAGCAGCACTATTTACAATAACTAAGACATGGAAGCAACCTAAATGTCCATGGACAGATGAATGGATAAAGAAGATGTGGTACATATATACAATGGAATATTACTCAGCCATTAGAAAAGAATGAAATAATGCCATTTACAGCAACATGGATGGACATATAAGTTAGAAAAAGACAAATATCATATGATATCATTTATATGTGGAATCTAAAAATGAACTTATTTACAATATAGAAATAGACTCACAGATATAGAAAATGAACTTATGGTTACCAAAGGGGAGGGGGAAGGGGTAAATTAGGAATGAGATTAACAGATACACACTCCTATATATAAAATAGATAAACAACAAGGACTTATTGTATAGAACAGGAAACTATATTCAGTATCTTATAATAACCCATAATGGAAAAGAATCTGAAAAAGAAGAAAAAAATGTATAACTGAATCACTTTGCTGTATACCTGAAACATTGTAAATCAACTGTATACTTCAATAAAAATTTTAAAAAAGAATGAATGAATAATGATTAGCCTGAGCATTTCTTTGTTCTTAAAATCAGACACAAATATTTATTTTTTTCCTGAGTAGAATTCCTAGGCCAACAGCTATGTGTAATATGAAGGCTTTTGAGAAAGATCTTCATGATTTTATCATGCTCATGGTGAGAAATAAGACATTAAGGTACATACGAAGAAAAGGCAGAAGATACTAGGCTACAGGCAGGAAAAAAGAAAAAAACCCAAAAGTCAAACTTTCTAATAAAAAATACCCATGGATCTGATAGCCGAGAGACAGTTTTCAGCCGTTATGGTCACAGTTTTAGTAGTAAGAATAAAAAATAGAGAATTCGACTCTTTCTTTGCCAAGGTTAGTTAAAGGCAAAATCTTTACTATTATTAGGGAGAGAGAGCATGATATTTTAGGGAAACTGAGGCAGGAAATAGCTAGAGGACTTATACAAATTCCCACATAGTAGATTAAAAGTTCCCTTTAGTGCCAGACTCTTTGACAACGAATTCCATTTGCCATATTTATACCTGAGTAATGAGCAGATCTGCTTGTTCTGGGCAGTAGTTTTCCTTCTGGCAGCTCTGTGCGGTAGGCAATCCTGTGTTTGGCATTTTCTCAATTGGGCTTTCACGAGCTGTTCTTCTTGTTTGTGTACAGCTCACCCCACATCCCCTGGAGCCTGACCCAGGACTTTGCCTGTTCTCTTTTTGGCAGGTCTTCCAGTTACACGTGATTGGCATTTCAACCATGGGACTCCTGGGTGCTCAAATTCTTTCCAATCTAGGATGTTAACTAAACTCACTGTGGTGATCATTTTGCAGTATACACACATATCAAGTTGTTATGCTGTACAACTAACATGGATACGATGTTATATGTCCATTATATCTCAGTAGGAAAAACAAACAAAAAAGATTTTTAATAGTAAAATGTTAACCTGGGGTGGAAAGGCAGAAATTTTGGAGGAGGGAATTTGCCTGGTGTCTTCCAAACGGCTCCTCGTAGGTGACTCAGTTTCTCGTCCTGCTTTTTCCAAAAGGACATTTGCATGATTCTGGATAAGGGGTTGGGGGCGAGGCAGACCACTACTCCTGGGAGTACCAGGCTCTGAACTGAGTACCAGCTACTTCCCCAAACTGCGCATGTTCCCCATTGAGCCCACGGGCACGGTGACAGTCCCAACACCTAAGACATCTGTTGCCAAGGAGACCATCTGGCTGGAATGATGATTTAAGCTTGGTGGAGTTCTAGGTCAGGCATGTTGGCTGGCTGGAGCTCGCACAGCCAGGGTCCATCTCTGAGGGCAGCTTGGCCATTTGTTTTGGGCCTGTGTCGTAACCAACACTGTTCATATTTTATCAAAGTGGAGAAAAAGCGTAAAGGGAACCGTGCCCTTTGAAACTGAGACTGGTTTGTAAAAGAGCAAAGTCTAAAGCATGGTGTGGATTTAAAATGTGCAGCATTTCAGAAAATCCTTGGTTTAGAATTAATTTATGTTAGAACTGGAAAGACCTTAGAAGATACTTATATCAAGCATCGCCCTAAGATTATTCTTTTAAGACTCAGAATTGTGTTCTAGTTCAGTCTCCGCCACCCACTAAGCAGGTTATTATTATTACTATTTTGGCATCTCTAAAAGGAAAAGTTTGGGAGACAGTGCTTTGGGAAACATCCTTGTTCTCCTTACTTGCTGCAAGTAATAAATGCTTCCTTCTCCCAAGGGGGGAGAAAAAAGGGAAAAGTTTGCACAGTGGGGCCCCATGTTCTTTTCAGCACAAACCTGTGATTCCAGAATTTGGTTGTAAAATTAATGTTAATGTAAGTTGCCCCCTAGTGGCTAAAGTTAGAATTGCAGATTATATCAACGTGGAATTTCTGGAAGCAATAAGAAACCTAAATTCTACAGTAACACAGTGATTACCCTTTTAAATGAAATAATGCAGGTACAACAATTGGCACCCAAACTCTCAGTAAACGGTGGGGATTATTTCCATGTACAGCTCACGCTCACCGTGCTTCAGAGGAACTTTCACACGAGTGTAAAAAGAAACCTTGACCATTGTTGACTGCCATATCGTAATAGTAAAAATTAGAAACAGCCTAAATGCCTATCAGTAGGATGGTAGCATGCTTGCCCCATGAAATACTATACAAAGTGAAAATTAGTTATCAAGAGTTACATCTGACCACCTAAGTCACAGCATAAGTACACCTTTAATGCAAATTACCCTCCTCAATAATTTTACCCATTTATACTCTTTGGAACAGTGTATGAGGGTTCTCATTTCCTCATATACTCACCAATACTTGTATTTGTCTGATTTAATTCTTTGGACCAGTCTGATGTGAAATGATATTTTATTTTTTAAAATAAGTGTCCTCGTCCTTAGTAGAGAGGTTAAGCATGTTTTCATACTTCTGTCATCTGATTTTCCTCTCTGTGAATAGCTAGTTCAAATCATTGTTCTAGGTTTCTACTGATTTGAGAGTCTTTTTATTATTTATTTGTATGAGTTCTTTACAATAGATAAGAACTTTTCATTGGCTGTACACTTCCCTCCAGTGTATGGCTTGTCTTTTCACTTTTAATATACCCTTTTTTTCATATACAAGTTTTACATTTTAATGTAGTCAAATATGTATTACATATGTGTGTGTCTATATATATATATTCCCTTTATGGCTTGTTTTATCTTGTGGTGGTGTGTTTAAGCAATCCTTTTTCACTCTTAAGATAAATATTCTACTATATGTTCTTGAAAGTTAAAAAGTTTTTCAACTAAGTCTTTAATTTAACCTACAATTGATTTTTGTGTATAGTGTGAGGTAGGGAACTAATTACATTTTTATATGGATAATCAATTTTCCTAGCTCCATTTATTGAATAACAAATTCTTCCCTGTCTAAGGCAATGGACTGTGGGATCAGAGTGCCTGGGTTCAAATGACAGCTTCACTTTTGATTAGTGGTATGATCTTGAGACAGTTACTCAGTCTCTCTGGGTTTCGATTTCTTCATCTGTAAAATGGAAATAATAATACTAGCAGCTGTTATAGGATTATTGGAGGTATTAAGCAAATTAAGTCTAACAAAATTATTTTTTTATATTTGGTTGCATTGGGTCTTTGTTGCTGCGTGTGGGCTTTCTCTAGTTGCAATGAGTGGGGGCTACTCTTCAGTTTGGTACACGGGCTTCTCATTGTGGTGGCTTGTCTTTTTGTGGAGCACGGGCTCTAGGTGCGCAGGCTTCAGTAGTTGTGGCACACAGGCTCAGTAGTTGTGGTGCATGGGCTTAGTTGCTCCACGAAGTGTGGGATCTTCCCGCACTAGGGCTCAAACCTGTGTCCCCTGCTTTGGCAGGTGAATTCTTAACCACTGTGCCAAAAGAGAAGTCCCAAGTGAGTTAAATTTAAAATACTTAGGGCCTGTCACAAAGTTAAGACTCAATAAATGTGAGTTATTATTATTTTTATTGCAGCTATATTATGCTGCCTCTGTCATAGACCCTCTACACAGTTGAAAATCCACGTGTAACTTACCTCCATATACGTGAGTCCTCCATATTCGAGGTTCCTCCATATCTGTGGTTTGTCATCCATGTATTCCACCAACTGGGGTCATGTAGTACTCTAGTATTTACTATTGAAAAAAATCTGCTTATATGTGGTCTCGCGAAATTCAAACCTGTGTTGTTTGAGGGTCAACTGTACACGGGAGGCTTTCCTGCTCTTTTGCAGATTGTGCAACTTCTCAGCTTCTATAATCTCATGAGCCAATCTCTCATAATAAATCTCTTTCTGTATATCTGCACATATCCTATTGGTCCTGTTTCTCTGGAGAACCCTGGCTAGTACAAGTGCAATGACACTAATAGATAGCTCTGTGCAAGTCTAATAATAATATATTCACCCTGAAGACCAACCACCCCAGGCATCATTATTAGAAAGGCTATTCATTCATCACTGCCAAAGCGATGAGAAACTAGAGGGTTTTTTTTTAATAGCACTTTTTTAGTACGATATGCAAATCGTTGGTTGACTTAGTATAAGATTAATGAGGATGTCTCATGTGAGTGGGGAGATATTCATTTTAGGTTTGATGATTTAATCACAGTTAATTACTTAATTAACATGTAAAACCCTGATGCAACTAAAAGGTGGAATGAACAAGAAACTGGAATAATTGTTTTGCTGAGATGACAGTCATACAGTTGAAAGGGACTAATGCACATTGAACATGCAAAATGGTGTGACTTTTATTTTCTTGGAGGTAAAATAAAAGCCCTTTGAAAAGATAAATGAGCAAAGTTTAAAAACCACAGAAACCATTTCTTTGTTTCACAAGTCCAAAAAGAGTTATAATTTCTAGTAGATCGTTCTAAAGGATTTAAAATTCACCCATCCAACTGTTCATTCCACACATATTCACCGAGCACTCCATTGTATCAGGCATTCTGTTGATCCCCAGATGCATATGCATATTCAGGCCAAGAATGGCAAGACAAAATTAAAATGAGAAAAAAGGACAAGGTGGGGCAAGGGATGATATTTGTGAAGCTAGATATCAGGACACGTTTATAAAAGTGTGTGTGTTTGTGTGTGTGTGAAAGAGAGAGAGAGAGAGAGAGAAACAAGGAACAAAGAAGAGAACTAGGACGGATCTGTGTATGTATGGGAACTTGGTAAATGATAGAATGGCATTATAAAGCAGTAGGGAGAGGACCATCCATTCAATGAATTGTCCTGATTCAATTGGTTATCCAAATAGTAAAAAGAAGTAAAATTATATCACTGTATCACACAAAGTAAATTCCAGTTGGATAAGAATTTTGAAGTCAAAATAAAATGTAGAAGCATATCATCATATTCTCAGCCATAAAAGAAAAGACTGGTAAATTTGGCTACACTAATATTAAAAATTTTCCTAAACAAAAGAGATCAGACACATTTAAAAGCCAAGCTATAGGATAGTAGATAATGTTTGTAACATACATACTTGACATGGGTATTGCATCAGAAGTACTGATCAAGGAGGAAAATCAATTGCATGGGAATAAGAAAAGGCACCACATACAAACACTAGAGATTGGGGTGAGATATAAAGCAATGATAGAAAATAGGCAGAAGGATGGAAGAGCTTATTTACGTCAAGCCACAGAAATGAAAGGACACAAGAACACATAAGAATCTGATCAAAGGCATCTGCCCAAGTTGTCCTTGCCCACTCTGTTGCCCACTGTTCACGCAGTGAGTCTTTCATGGTAATAGTATTAAAATGAGGAGACCACACGCAAATGAGGCAAACAGTAGTTGAAGAAATATTGACCAACAATTTTCCCCAAATGGCAAAAAATATCAAATTACAGATTGAAGAAACTCAACAAACATCAAGTAGAATAAATTCAAAGAAAATCATAGGCACAGGTAAAATTGCTGAAAGCCAAAGGTAAAGTCTTAAATGTGGCCGGGAACCCCCCCCCCCCACAAAACACCCCAAAACAGAATACGTATAGGGGAAAAACAATGATAACAGATGATTTTTCATCTGAAACAATGCAAGCTAGGAGACCATGGAAGGACATCTTTAAAATGTTCAAAGAAAACACAATCCTTGCACTTAGCCTCTTCCCTCCAACACCTTCTCTATAGGTTATATTATCCTTCCTGATGACTTTAGACAGTTTCCATATGCTCAGACTCCCAATTTTAAAATTTTCACCCCAAATCTTTAATCTCCAGGATCATATGCTAACTATCTATTAACATCACCACCTGGACATCTTGCTTTTCACCCCAGACCTCTTTTTTTCCCTATTTAAGTAATGATCCCTAATAGCTGCTCATGCCAGAAACTTGGGACTTGTTCATGGTACCTCTCTGCCTTCGCATGTAATGTATCACCAAATTCTATTCTACATTGAAGACTTTATCCTTTGTCTTTGGCTTTCAGCAATTTTACCTGTTCCTTGGTAACAAATTTGTTTCTTTCTATTTTTAAAGTTACCTCCCCTCTTGTCTGGAAATTTGTAGCAGCTTCCTGTCTGATTTCCTAGTTTCACTCCTCTCCACTCCAGGCTATTCTCCCCATATCACATGGAGTGACCTTTTATATATAGATATAAATCTGATCACATTATTCCCATGTTTAAAACTTTCAGTAGCTTCCCATTGCAGTGAGAAACAATGTTAGCTTAATACCACCTACAAGCCTCTACGTGGTATGCCCTATCCATATCTCTTAACTCAAGCTCCAGCCACACTGACCCTCCTCCAGATTCGTCAATGTGCCAACCTTCTTCCTACTTCAGTAGCTTTACATTTATTCTTTCTTCTGCTGGACAAACTGTTATTCTCTTTTTTAAAAAAATCTGATAAATGCCTACTTATTCATCAAGTCTCAGTTTAAATATCACTGACTTGGAGAAAATTTACTTGACCTCCTATCTAAAAATTTGTTTCTCTTGTTATTGCTTCTCATAAATCCCTCTTTCTTCTCCTCTTTTTCCTCCTTCTTTACAAAGCCCTTAACATGATCACTCACTATACATTTGTCTGTTTACTTTATCAGACTGTAAGCTCCATACAGACAGAAACCGATGTCTGTTTTGTTTAAGGTGTGTCCCTAGCATAATGCCTCATTGTGGACCCTTGTATTAGTTAGTGCTAGCTGTTGTAAGAGAAGAACTCTTAGTGCCAACATAATAGGACTTCATTTTTTGCTCATGTTAAGTTCAAAATGTATGTTCTTTGTTTAAAATGGAAGTATAGTTGATTTACAATGTTGTGTTAATTTCTTCTGTACAGTAAAGTGATCCAGTTATACGTATATACGCATTCTTTTTTATATTCTTTTCCATTATGGTTTATCACAAAATATTGCAAATAGTTCCCTGTGCTATATAGTAGGACCTTTTGGTTTATCTATTCTACGTATAATAGTTTGCATCTGCTAACCCCAAACTCCCACTCCATCCCTCCCCCATCCCCCTCCTCTTTGGCAACCACAAGTCTGTTCTCTATGTCTGTGAATCTGTTTCTGTTTCATGGATAAGTTCATTTGTGTCATATTTTAGATTCCACATATAAGTGATGTCATATGGTATTTGTCTTTCTCTTCCTGACTTACTTCACTTAGTATGATAATCTCTCATTGCATCCATGTTGCTGCAAATGGCATTATTTCATTCTTATTTATTTTTAAAATTTTAGGCTTCATTGGGTGTTTGTTGCTGCTCGTGGGCTTTCTCTAGTTGCGTTGAGTGGGGACTACTCTTTGTTGTGGTGCATGGGCTTCTCATTGAGGTGGCTTCTCTTGTTGTGGAGCACGGGCTCTATGTGTGTGGGCTTCAGTAGTTGTGGCACGCGGGCTCAGTAGTTGTGGCACACAGGCTTAGTTGCTGAACAGCATGTGGGATCTTCCCAGACCAGGGATCGAACCTGTGTCCCCTGCATTGGCAGGTGGATTCTTTTTTTTTTTTTTTTTTTTTTTTTTGCAGTACGCGGGCCTCTCACTGTTGTGGCCTCTCCCGTTGCGGAGCGCAGGTTCCGGACGCACAGGCTCAGCGGCCATGGCTCACAGTCCCAGCCACTCCGCGGCATGTGGGATCTTCCTGGACCAGGGCATGAACCCGCGTCCCCTGCATTGGCAGGCGGACTCTCAACCACTGCGCCACCAGGGAAGTCCTTTCATTCTTTTTTTTATGGCTGAGTAGCCATAAAAACATTGTGTTTTTTATGTTTTAAAAGCCAAAAACACTGTGTGTTTGTGTGTGTGTGTGTGTGTGTGTGTGTACACCACATCTTCTTTATCCATTCATCTGTCAATGGACATTTAGGTTTTTTCCATGTCTTGGCTATTGTGAATAGTACTGCTATGAACATTAGGCTGCATGTATCTTTTTGAATTATAGTTCTGTCTATAAACTATGCCCAGGAGTGGGATTGCTGGATAATATGGTAACTATACAAAATGTATGTTCTTGATGGGTAGTTGAGTGGCTGGAGAATTCTGCTGCATGCAGCATCCAAAGAACCAGGCCAATAGAGGCACTGCCATGTTCAATATGTGACTTCCATAGTATCCCTAGATGTAAATATCCTGTTAGACAGAAAAAGGAGAGTGGAGAGTCTTATGGGTGGTTTTATGAGCCAGGCCTGGAAGAAACTTGCATTATCTTCTCCCACATTTTATTGGCGAGGACTTAGGCACATGGCCTCATCTAACTGCAAGGAGCGCTGTGAAATCCAGCCTAGTTGTGTGCTCAGGAGAAAGGATATTGAAGAATGGATAGCCAGCTCTGCCATGACACTCACTACATTTTGTTGAATAAATTAGTAATCAAAACTTCACACACAAACAGGGGATTTCTTTTCTTCTTTCGTTTTTTTAAATGAATTTGAGAACTACCATGGGAGGCAGTAGTCTTTCAGTCAGTAATCCTCAGTGTAGACATGACTTATAATTCCCTTGGAAGTATCTTCATTCTGATGCGTACCCTGAGTTGGTAAGACAAACTGAACCTTAATTTAGGGAACTTCACAGTACAACTTACAGATATTTCTGTCAAAAACAATTATAATGTTTCTGGTACTTGTATAATTAACTCTCAGGAATCAGTAGGGCTCTGTTTACTGGTGCGAATTATTCCCTGAAGGTTCTGAATAGGCTATGAATTGTAAACCATAAAGAAAAAACAACCCAAACCTAAGGATGCTAATCTTTAGGCAGTCTTATTTAAATTTGGCAAGCTATACACCTAGTTCTCAGTAAACATATGATGTTATAAGGCTACTAGGGTTGGTGGTAGAATATTTTCTTTACAAATTTTTTAAAAATAAGATATATACAACGAGGAGCATATAAACTGCAAATGTACAGTTCAGAGAAAAGTAACAAAATAAATATCCATATATCCACAAAAAAGACCAATAAGTGAGGTATAACTGTAACTAAGGAACCCTCCGTGTCCCTCCCTACTCTCCCAGAGGTGACCACTATCTGAGTTCTGTTTTCATTTCTTTCCTTTCCTTTTATTTTTTAAATGAACTTTTCATTTCTTTTCACTTTTGTTTATGAACTTTACATTTATGGAATCAAAGTGTATATATTCACCCACCCGTAACTTAGTTCTTTAACTCTTCTTTATGTCTTTGTGATTCAAACATGCTGTCATTTTAGGTGCTATATTTATATTTCATTGAATGAATATGCTATACATAATTGTCTGTTTCAAGCAACCTTTTATTACATGGAGAATTCCAACCATACACACATGCAGAATAGTAAAATGAATCTCCATGTACCCATCATCTAGATTCAATAATTACCATTTCATGGCCAATCCTGTTTCATCTATGTCCCCCCCAATCCATTCTCACCAGTATTATTTTGAAGCAAATCCCATATATCATATCATTGCACTGTATCTCTAAATACATAAAATATGGTATATGTATTTCTAAATTTCTGTAAAGAATTTAAAAAAATGATACCATGATCATGCCAAGATTAACAATAATTCTTAGTACCATCAGATCTTCAGTGTTCAAATTTCCAATGACTCAGGTCACTTTTGATTGTTTTTTATGGTTTAAAAAAAGTCAGGATCCAGATAAGATCCACACACTGTGATTAGTTGATGTCTTTTACATCTTCTTAAATCTACAGTTTTATCTCCACTCCGCCCCTTACAATTTATTTATTGAAGAGAAGCTTTGTCTTATAGAATTGCCCACTTTGGATCTTGCTGATGGTATCCATGGGGGTATACTTTGACACATTATTCTGTGTTCTGTATTTCCTATGAATTAGTACTTGGAGTTTCAACTAGACTCGGAATTTATTTATTTATTTTTGGCAAGGCTACTTTAGAGACACTGTTATGTTTTTCATGACACAAATAAAATCTGGTGGTCTTTCCTTTGTAGATGTTAGAAGCTATTGCTGCTCGACACTTAGGTGTATTCATTCATTAGTTATTACTATATGTTCATTCAAATGTTGATGTGTATCTAGGTTGTTTCTAGGTTTTTGCTATTATGAATAATTTTGCTATACTTACACTTTTTATAATATATATTACATATAATATATTGTTATATATTATATATATTCTTATAATATGAGATATATTCTTATTCTTTCTGGTTGATAACTTGAGCAAGAATTTCTCAAGAAATGGAATGGCTGAGTTGTAGGACATATTCAAGTTTAACTTTATAGCCCATGCTAAACTCTTTTCCAGAGCAATTGTTCTAATTTACACTCCCATCAAGAGTGAGTGAGAATTCTTGCACCTTCATTGCCTTGTCCAACTTAAGTTTTGTCCATCTGGTGGATATGTAACAGAATTTCATTGTGGTTTTCATTTTCACGGTAATGGAGGGGGGTGAAAGGAAATTTGGTGTAAGGGTTTTATGTGACCAAGGACATTTCTCATCACCCAGTCTGAGTTGGCTTGAAGAGGACTTATGGAAGAAAGATTAAATCCAGATGTTTGTTCCTTCTTAGAACCTCATAAAACAGGACTTAATACTGGTGTTCTCCACCCCTCCCCAGAAGCTAGAATATTTATTTCTTGTTCATTTTACATATGTTTTTGGTATTTCTAGTTGGAATTCCACTTTAGCTATTCCTGAAAGAACTTTCCAACACCACAGTTTTGATAGCTGTAATATATTCTCCTCCATTTAGGTTAAAGTGGGTAAACCTACAGAAGACTATTTCCAAGTTTGTAGCATGGAGGATATTATAGCAAGAATGTTGATCTACTGAAAAGCTATAATTTTCAAGGAAGGAGTGAAATAGCTAGGATTAAGGTAGCAGAACAAGATGGAAGTTTCTTTGTTCATGCAGTTCCTCCAATGGAAAAATTACTAGTCTTGTGATGTAGAAAGGTTAGTTCATCATGCCTTTGGTGAAATGTGTTAAAAAGACTGGGTGATGCCATGACAAACACAAAATTTGAGAGACCTCATTTAACTTTGGACTACTGTCCATTAGAAGAAGTCTGGCAGTAGCTCATTAACTATGGGAAAAGGTCGTGGGGACAGAGCACAGGCTGTCCCCTCAACACTTTTTGGGTACTCACTCCTCAATAAACGTCTTCATGTATGAGTTGGTTGATTTTAAGATGATTTGCAGTTTGTTCTTATGAAGGGATATTTATGGGTTTATTCCATAAATTGTTACCACTTTGGCAGGATATGCGCTTTTAAAGTGATGTAAACCCCTAAGTAAATGAACAAAGCTCCTAAATTGGAATTTCAAGTGCCAGAGACCACAGCCGGTTCTCTGTTTGGGACTCCTCAGCGTACTGGCTGAGTGAGGCCGACAAGAAAATACCTTTTTCTTCAATGCCTGTCGCCTTCTTGCGATGAAATCTAGGGCAGATGGTGGGGCTTTATTTCTAGGTCCACAGCTGCCAAGGTTGACCCCAAACAGCTTCACAACCAGGGCTTTAACTAGCAGTGGTATTTGGAAATGCATAAGGGCATTTCTGGTTTTTGAAAATGGCCCTAGGAATGGTGGTCTTGGGCATTATTGACACTTAGTGCTTGGGGGCCAGGGGGCAAAATGTCTTACAGTAAGTTGAGCTGTTCTACCCAGCAAATAATGGTCCTTCCGCAAAGGCCAATAACTCCTTTTGAGAAACATGACAGGCTTATTAGAGAGAGTAAGTGCTTTGGTCTTCGCGTTTTATGGGAAAATCCAAAGGTTTTTAGGCAATCAGTACTGTTTTTTGTCTCTAGCATAATGAGAGAGGAGTCTGGAGCTCATAGCCCAATTCTCTAACAGTGATGGCACCTTGACCTAGTTACTTAGCCTTTCTGTACTTCAATTTCTCATCAGTTAATTGAGGATAATCTTAGTACCTATCTTTTGTAGTTGTTGTGAAGATTAAATGAATTAACGCATTTAAAGCATGTAGAAGGTTCCCTAGCCCATAAGAAGCATTCAAAGATGTTAGCTGTGGTCATTCTTTCTCTCATTCCTCTTGGGAAAACTTGACATTGCCCAGAAGTTATTGCAGAAACATCTCTCTGACATGGGAAATCTCTAAGAGCAATATTTTCCTGAGGGTGAAACAAATTCCTGTGATGCAAAGTCGCTGCAAAAAAAAAAAGACAGGGCTTCCCTGGTGGCGCAGTGGTTGAGAGTCCGCCTGCCGATGCAGGGGACACAGGTTCATGCCCGGGTCCGGGAAGACCCCACATGCCACGGAGCGGCTGGGCCCGTGGGCCATGGCCACTGAGCCTGCGCATCCGGAGCCTGTGCTCCACAATGGGAGAGGCCCATGTACCGCAAAAAAAAAAAAAAAAAAAAAAAAAAGACAAAAGGGATCACTGTAAGACAATAGAGGGACATCATAAACAGACATGACTGACTTCCTGATTTTGTCTGGGGATTGGCAAATCTTTAGAGAAATTCTTTAGAGAAATTCTGTTTTGTAAATGAAGTTATAGCGGAACTCCTATTTGTCTTCATATTGGATGTGAGCGCTTTCCTACAGCGGAGTTGAGTAGCTGCCACAGAGACTCTATGGCCTGCAAAGACTAAGATATTTGCTATCTAGTCCTTTACAGAAAATGTTTCCTGACCTCCCTGGTCTAGCGCATCATTCATTTACCTTATGATATGGCTACTTTTCAGTGTCACCCAGTGGCCATTTCTTAACGTAGTGCAGAAAGATACAAGCAAAGGATTTATATAGTGATAATAATACCGATGATAATAGCTAACATGTATTTGCTTACTATGGCCACACATGCTTCTAAGTACTTTACAGGTATTAACACTTTTAACTAAGCACCTATAATAATGCCTGGCATCTCAGTACTTTCTTCAAGTGTATTCAGTTAGTCACTGGCAAAATTGGCCTATGAACCCAGGCAATAGCTGGATGTTGAGGAGAGGCTTTTAAATGAGGTAAATTTATGGTAAGAAGAATTTAAGAAGCCATGTTAGGTAAAGGAGAGGTTAGTCATCTTGGAATTTGCTTGACGATGTGAAAGAAATTCCTTATCCTCAAATCGGTTTATTTCAGTGCAATCCCCAAAAAAGTGGCAGTTTGAAAAGGGCAGTTGAAGCTAATTTTCAAGTTAATTTGTAGTGGAAAACGTGTGAGAATGGACAAGAAGTTTTTGAAAAAGAGTGATTGCCTTGCAAGATATCAGCATATTGTAAAGTGACAATAATCGAAACAATTGGTTTCTGGCAGAAGAATAAATAGCTCACTATACTACAACAGACAATATTCCAAGGTACGTGTGGCAAGATAATAGATGACATACATAGACTTTTAAGGCGGTGGGGAAAGGGCAAATTATCCATTAAGTAAACAGTATTGGGTCTCTTGGTTACCCATTTGAAAATCTTGTACTGGGATTGGTGGGGTCACAGTATGGGTGGAGCTACGCTGTTGACAATTGTCTAAGGTTTTTCTCTTTTGAAAAAGGATTGGACCAGTTTCTAGTCTATTTTATACTTTCATACTTTTTAGACAGTTTATAGTCTCCTGGCAAATATACCTTCTGGAGGAGTCAAATATTCACCATGATAAAGCAAGTTGGACTCTTGATATGGTTGACCAGACATATCATGAATGAAAAATATGAAAGATTCTTATTTTTATTCCACTCTGGAGTTCAGCCATTTTAGGATCAAATCCAGCTAGTAGAGTTAACTTTCCCCTTGATAAAATCACCACCACGAATGCCAACAGTGTAATTTATTTTTGGAAGAATTACAATCTGGGGACACCAGAGGCCTGCACCTTACCGTACAACAAATGACATCTCAGAGGAAAACCTTAAAAATCACAATTCCTGTGGCAACATTGAGTGGGTATCTTGTCCCTGGGGGGGCTTGGTGGGATGGGCAGTCTGTGTGACCCATGAGGGCAGTTCATAATGAGCAGTTTCTAGTTTCTCTTGGGTGGATATCATCTGTTGATGTTTTGAAATACTGACTGAAATCTGAGTAGGCTTTGCTGGACTTCGATTTTCCACTTGTTTTTCAGATTTATATCTTTGATTGGGCACGCAAAGTTTCTTAAAGGCTTCAGCACTGGAAAAAAACGTGTGGTCATTACTACGAATACTGGCAGAGAAATTCTCTCCCCCTTTGGATTTTGTGGGGTTTTTTTTGTTTTTTTTTTTTTGCGGTACGCGGGCCTCTCACTGCTGTGGCCTCTCCCGTTGTGGAGCACAGGCTCCGGACGCGCAGGCTCAGCGGCCACGGCTCACGGGCCCAGCCGCTCCACGGCACGTGGGATCCTCCCAGACCGGAGCACGAACCCGTGTCCCCTGCATCAGCAGGCGGACTCTCAACCACTGCGCCACCAGGGAAGCCTACCCCTTTGGATTTTAAACAGACTTTTTCCAAATAACAACATCCCTGTTTTGAAATTAATTACATGCTGCTGTTTGCCTTGTAAAGGACCACATGTGAATTCAGAGAAACTTTGGGTTTATTAAAAAGAAAGGAAAAGATGCAGCCCTAAAATCTGTGAGGCATAATCAGACTTCAAGTATGAAAAATTTTTAGATTGGTAAAATGTCTTGATATTTGTTTGTTGCTAGAGGATGCTGCGACCTAAAAGCTGACAGAGATGCTTAGAATACTGTCTGGTGTAGAGCCCCATGTACTCCCTCCTCTCAGAGATCAGTTGGGGTTTTGCTGACTCCCTCAAGGAGACAGGAAGAGAGCTACGCATGCTTCCTTCTTTGTTGCCACTGTCTCCTCCTCTTCTTTCCCCAGCCCCTGGGCTGCTACAGTCAGGGGGAAGGGAACCTGTCTGCTCCTCCTTACGGAACGCTCCCCACGGCTCACCCACGCTTGGCACTCAATCCAGGGACTGTCAATGGCCCTCTGCATCCAAACTCCGGTGACTCTTTGTAGAATCTTAGAGGTTAGAGGGAGACGTGGTGACTGATTCCATTATAACTAGAATCTAATGTTTGAAAACCCTCTCAGTGCCTCTGACAAAGTGGTTATATAATCTGTGCTTGATTAGTTCCAACTCCAGGGAACTTTCCTACCTATCAAGGAGCGTTCTTCCTCCCTTTCTCCCTTCCCTTCCCTTCCCTTCCCATCTTTTCTTCTTCCTTCTTTCTTTCATCTATCTGTGATCTATCTGTCTATCCATCCATTATCTATCTATCCATATCCATCATATCTATCTATCTATCTATCTGGCATCTTTATCTCTCCCCCTCCATCTGTGTGTGTGTATATGTGTGTTCAGTGTAATAAGTGCACATAATTTAAAAACTCTTCGGCTGTTTCTCCTTAATATATCTCAACTAGATTTGTATGTTGATCCCTCTTAATTTAAAGTTTTGAGATTGTTTTTTGGCTTCCCACTGATAAAGGTGAGAATTTATTTCACCTACTCCCACATTCACAGACCCTCCGCTGCTGTCCCCCGTTCTTCCAATTAGGTGATAACTCTCAGTTTGATTCATTTTAAATTTACATAATTATTGCCAAGTGACTATTAGTCACAGTGGATCTCTTTAATGTGTTATGATTACCTTTGCATTTTTGAACACATTTTTATTTTATCTAGAATCGGTAATTACCTCGTTTCTTGATAAGTTTCGTTTTCTCTGTATCCCTAATTCACCCTCAGATCGCGGACAGAACTGAATCTCTCTTTTTTTTGGACACACTGCATGGCATGTGGGATCTCAGTTCCCTGACCAGGGATCAGAACCCGCACCCCATGCAGTGGAAACATGGAGTCTTAACCACTGGACCACCAGGGAAGTCCCAGAACTGAATCTCTTTTTAATGCACTTCAACACACCAGGTATTCCACGTGTGTCCTTTGTTTTTTCCCTTCAGGATGAACCTTCCTGTAGCCCTCGTCGTCCTGCTGTGGTCAGAGCTGGCTGCTCTCTGGGCCTGCACTATAGCATAGCTATGTCTCACGATTCTTTCCAGAATTACTCTGGGATTTCCCTTTCCTTCACGCTCTCTTCGGCTGGGCCCTCTGTTCCAAGTTCCTCTGTCTTTGTCTTCCTTGCTCAAGTTCCCTCTCCTGGCATAAACCCCTCCCTACCCCCAATCCCCCACATACCTTTTTTGGGTGAGATAGGTCCTCTAGATAAAGGGTGCATGGGAGAGGAATTTTTTGAGAACTAAATTGTTGGGAAATTTTTTATTGTATCCTAACACCTGAATGATAGTTTGGTGAGTTATGGAATTTTATGTTCAAATTTGTTAATCTCCCACTTTTTGTTATAATGACTTATGTCTTAGGGTTTTGAAGACATTGTTCCATTGTCTTGTAGCTTTCAGTGTTACGATGGACAATTGGCTATTGTAGGTGGCCTCTTTCTTCTCTACGGAAGGTTTTTGGATCAGCTTCTCTCTCTCAGTCACCAGTTTTCTGAAATTTCTTTATTGTGTGCTTTGATGAGGATCTCTTTTTTCATTCATTTTGCTGGGTGTCAAAATAGTCTGTTCGAACTGAAAACAGTATTTCAGTTCTGAGTCGTTTTCTTGCACTGTTTCTTTCAGAACTTCCTCCCATTTGATCTCTTTATTTCTCCTGTATTTGTACATTGAACCTCAGGACGGAAACTTTTTTCTAACATTTTCTAAATTCTCCTTTTGACCTATTTTTCTAGGAGATTTAGCCTTATTTTTCAACCTGTTGAGCTTTTTTACTTTTTTTAAATCAATTTTAAATTTCCCAATTAGTTTTTTCTTCTCTGAATGCTCTCTGCATTTTTATAGCATCCATGTCTTGTTCATGGATATAATATTGATGCAATGCTTCCTTGTGTGTTTCTGAAGATAATAATTATTTTTATTATGATTTAGTTTTCTTCTGTTCCTCGTATTTTCTCTGTTGTTTTTGTTTCCTCTCAGGTTTTTTTCCCCCCACTGTGTTATTTTGGTTTCTGTGTTTTAGGTTAGAGCTTTTCTTCAAGTGCTTAGTGATTCTTGTTTATCTGTTTATATGTTGGTGAGACAGTAAGATGATGATTGGGAAGTCTGAGTTCTTGGAATGGGCTTATGTTGATACATTATTGGGACTCACTTAAGGCTAGAGAGATGGGAACCCAACCATTTCCATGGAGGCCCCTAAGTAACTGGGTCTCTTGGCCTTTTCTCTTGGGCTGACCAGCTTCCTTGGAAAGGAATCCTATAATCTCCAGCCATGGGAGAAATAATTATTCTGGAAGTGAAGGGAGGGAAGGAGACTGGGGTGGGGGAAGGTCTCCCCACTAAATACGGGGACTTTAACTTTATCTCCCACTTTTTGTTATAATGACTTATCTGCACCCTCCACGGGGGGCTCCTGAGTCCAGATCTTCTCAACCAAGGTTACCCTTTCTAGAGAGCAAATCTTCAGTTCTTTGCTGGCTATCAGGGTGGTATCTTGGCTGCATGGAGCAGCTCTCCAGAAAGTCTTACCTACCTCTAGAGAGTTTCAACCTGTCCCCCGCAGCTTCAGCTCAGCCCCACACCATTGCCTTCTAGGGTCTCTCATGCAGTTCACATTTCTGTTCCTTTCTGAGATTCTAGGAAATAAGTAGGTCTCAGGCTTAGGATTGCTCTTTCCACTGTGCCAAGTCTTCTTCAACTGCTTTCCAGCTTCCAGATTTGTAAACATCTCTCACCTCTGTTGTCTCGTTCCTAGTTCACTTTGTTCTTTTAAATAATATATTTTTCTCAAAAAAATTAAGTGAGGTTGGGAAGGCAGTGGATGAAAGGCTGTGTTCAATGCGCTGTTTCTTTATTCACTGAGACAACATGGTCGTTAGAAGAGTCTTTCTTTTTCATTTTGATTTAGATACAATTCACAGGCTCTGCACGTCCAGAGCCTGCGCGTCCAGAGCCTGCGCGTCCAGAGCCTGTGCTCCGCAACAGCAGAGGCCACGGCAGTGAGAGGCCCGTGTACTGAAAAACATAAATAAATTAAAAAAAATAAAGGGAAACTCAAACCTGTGTCCCCTGCATTGGCAGGTGGATTCTTAACCACTGCACCACCAGGGAAGCCTGAATGCCTGTATTTGAAAAGACAGGATGTGGAGGGAAGCATCCCTGAGCAGGGTCTCCTGACACGGCCACAAAGGCCTCACGCAGGAGGTTGGAGGTTCAGCTGGGCCTTGGGGGGGATTGGTTGGTTGGTTCTGGGGTTGTTTACAAGATATGGGAGGGCCTTTCAGGCTGGTAGGAGAACATGAGTCAAAGCTCTGGGACAGGGGCTTCCCTGGTGGCGCAGTGGTTGAGAGCCCACCTGCCGACGCAGGGGACACAGGTTCGTGCCCTGGTCCGGGAAGATCCCACATGCCGCGGGGCGTCTGGGCCCGTGAACCATGGCCGCTGAGCCTGCACGTCCGGAGGCTGTGCTCTGCAACGGGAGAGGCCACAACAGTGAGAGGCCTGTGAACCCCCTCCCCCCAAAAAATAGTTCTGGGACAGGAATACACATCAGGTATGCAGGGAACAATGAGTCGACCAGTCTGATGCCAATAGCTGTGTGGTATATTTTGTAATGATTTCGTTAATTTCTCTCTCTCTCTCTCTCTCTCTCTCTCTCTCTCTCTCTCTCTCACACACACACACACACACACACACACACACACACACACACACTCTCAAGACTCTTTGGGCTCAGGGCTTTGGGGGATCCACGGAGAAGCAAGGCAGCCAGGATTCTGCCTCATTGCCAACCTTCATGGAGATTAGACAGCATCATTGCAGGAAAGGCTGCATCCCGGAGACTTAAGTTCCTGGGCCCTCCTTCTGATCGGGGGGCTCCCACCTCTGTCAGGGTGGCTCCCTGACTGAATTGGCATGAGTTCTGTGAGTTAGACGACCGACACAGGGCTGACTTCAGGGTTGCCTACAAAACTCCCAGTAGCCTGTGGACCCCTCAGAAACTCCAGGATGTTAGAGCAACTCTAGGTACCCCCAGGACTGCTTAGCTCTTGGTCACTACTCTAGCGGTTCCTGGTTATAGTGACAGACTACGTACCCCATCACTGATTCATCAGCTCTCCTCTGCCTCCTGGCTTCCACTATTCATCCCTTTTGCTGCCTCATGGCCTCTGGTTTGATGCTGTCTCTCTTGGTCAACTTGTTTTTGCCTCTTCCTGAAACGCCCCAAGACAGAGAATCTGATACCATATTTTCGTCAATTGCTGTTGGACAAAATACTTCCCACGAGGCCTTCTTATCAATCAGCCCCACGCACTGACGGATGATCATAGTTGGGTTTCTTACCCACAGTCCAATGCGTGCATTCATTCAACAAATATCTATCAAGCACCTGCCAGGGTGGCAGGGTCAGTGATAGAAGGCAGGTGACGGATGCATCCGAAACCTCTCATGACTGCTGTGACACCAAGTGCAACGTAATCTTGGCTCCAATACATGTTTGTGTGTGAACAAGCGGAACTCTTAGGGAACAACAAAACCAAACGAAAATGGTTATTATTTTTTTACCTACTGTCCATTCAGACCTGCTCTGTGGGGCTAATTCTCCCAGCCTCTGAAATCTCATAGGTGCCGTGACTTTTCCGTTTATTTTTAGGTGATTGAAAATGTCCTCCTGTCACTCCCAGTCTTCCCCTCAAGTCTCATTTCAGCAACTTAAATGTGCGGTGCATTGGAATAATCCAAAATCCACGCAGAGCAAGTCTTCTCCCCGCTCTGGTTCAGATGGGCTGCGTGCTGGCTGCTTGGGTGAAAAGCAGAGAAACAGTCAGCCTTCCTCTGCAGGTTTCCTCACTTCCGCAGGCTCGAGTCTTCTTTTCCGGCTTGGTAACCGTGGTTTCTGCCCACTGCCCTCTCTCCCAAGTCAGGAGAGGAGAGGTGAAGAGGAAGGACAGGCAGGAGAAGTCTTCCTTGTCTTGGACTGTTTGAATGGATTCTGGCGTTTTCTGGGCCTGGTAGGTGATGAGAGCTGATGCTTCTCATGAGGGTCTTTGGTGAGTCAGCCGAAGACAGATGCTCTGAATGCTGCGATCTGTGTCTGTACTTTTTGGACACGTGCAAAGGCACCTGTCCTCTCGCTGGCTGTGTCTGGCTGCTTCCTCCACACCTTAACATCAGTGGGCAAAGCCCCAGCAGAGCAGCTGCGTCAGGTGGTCTTGCTAACAAGCGAGTTCAGAAACTGGCGCATCCCCAGCCCTGGACCAAGATTCTTAAAGCACTTAACAAAAAATACCAAAGCTCCACAACTTCTAAAACGAAGGACCGAACCTTAAACAGTAGCTTCTTTAAGAACCGTTTCTCTTGGTGTACCACAGGTGTAAAGCTTTTTAAACTGAATGTTAATAAAACTTTCCACACTTAAAAAAAACAACCCTTAATGGCCCACATCTTGTGCATAGGAAGTACTCATGCCTTCTCATTTGTCTGCACATACGGTGAAGGGTCTACTAGAACAGCCAAACTCTGAGTTCACATCTTCCTAAACGAAACCCCGATCTCTCTTTTCCCAGTACCTTCGACTGGGGCTTGAGGAAAGGCTCTCATTTCTTTTTTTTCGGTACGCGGGCCTCTCACTGTTGTGGCCTCTCCCGTTGTGGAGCACAGGCTCCGGATGCGCAGGCTCAGCGGCCATGGCTCACGGGCCCAGCCGCTCCGCGGCATGTGGGATCTTCCCAGACCGGGGCACAAACCCGTGTCCCCTGCATCGGCAGGCGGACTCTCAACCACTGCGCCACCAGGGAAGCCCGGCTCTCATTTCTGTTGGCAAGATTGAGTCCAGGCAGAAGTACAGTGTGGGAGAGAATTGGGGGTGGTGGTGAGAGGGCCAGGCTTCCATGAGACCGTCTCCCTGTGCTGATTTCCCTAGAGATGGGACAGGTAAGGCCAGGTGTGAACTTGAACGGGTGAGTCAGTGTAAAAGTCTTTCTAGCTCTGTTGGGTAGATGCACCAGGAATGCTGTAGATAGTCTGGAATGAAGCAGGATCTGATGCTGAGAGATCTGGGTTCAGGTCTCCACTTGGTGACTTTCTGTGTCCCTGAGTTTCAGCTTCCTCACCTATTAAATAGGTACATTTATAATCAAATTTCAGAAGGCCCCTGTAAGAATAGAGTTTGACGCGTAAGTACTTGGTACACTCTAAAATAGGAAGCTAACATTAATATTGTTAATCATCCAACAGATTCACATAGGCACCATTTATTAAAAGCCGATTACGAATTAAACATGATTTGGGGCACTGCGGAGGGGAAGGCGGATTTGGATGTCACTATTTCTAAGAGCCAGCTCTGAGGAGTATCTCCTGCTGGGGGTCCTGGTGGGGTCTCGGGGCAGCATGAGAACACTGAGTGTCTGGGTGGGGGGTGTGTAGGGGCCCAGGATGAGGAAGAGGGGAAAGAGGGGGCCCGCGGGTGCCCTCGGGTCTGCGAAGTATGGAATCGGCGAGTGCCTGTGTGTGTGGACAGTATTGCTCACCAAACTTTACAGCTGCTCAGGACTTTGATTCCGATTAGAACCGGAAAATGTTCAGGCTAAAAGGCCCTGAGATACCATCTTTGCCGACCCCTCCTTATTTTGTGGCCCCCAGAGGCTAAATGACTTGATCAGAGTTTCACAGTGAACCAGAGGCAGAGCCATTTCAGAACAAATGACCCGAACACTTCCGATCCTCTGTCTACAGCCCTTGCCTTCCCTCAGCTGTTCCCTGCAGGCCTCATCCACCCTCTTCCTCCTTCAAGTGAGTGCGTTTGGTAAACGTCTGTGAGCTTTTCATCAGGAGTCAGGGAAGGAGCAGTGCTGCCTTTCCATAATCTAGAGATCTGTAGTCAATATTATTTTCAGAACAAAGGACCCCAATGTCTGAATCAGTGCATCTGAGGATAGGCACCTATTTTTACCTTGGTAGATGAGGTTCTCAGTGTTCCTTACAGCAGTGTCTATTTTTAAAAAAATACCACAGTAGCCTCAATGTGGTCATGATAATTTCACAGCACACCTGTCAGACTGGCAACCTGCTTTTATTATTGCCTTAAGGTAACATGCATCCCTAGCCCCTTGGACCACTACAATATTCTATTTTCCTCATCAGACTTTTCATATCTGCCACAGTTCAGTTTCATGTGCATTTGTAGATTACCCTTTATGTAGGTCATTGTGGTACCAAAAATGAAAAAAATAAAGAAGCAAGCAAACCAACAGAGAAGCTCTACTGTAAGTTAATTTGAAGCTTGAGACACTGACTTTACCTGGTTTTTCTTTCATGCTAAACACTTTTTTAGGTTTTGACCTCCACTGCAAAATTAACATGGCTTTCTCTACTTATTTTTTCCCCGCCCAAGCTCAGACAGATTTCACACAGTTTCCCGCCTCACTCCACCTTCCTGGCCGAGGAGGGGTTAGAAGCATCCAAGTCAGGGATAAACAAATGTTTTCAATGTCCTCTTTACTATTCTGAAATGAAACCGTGAGTAAATAATTGATCCCCTGGAGACTTCCTCATTTCTTCCAATTTGATGGTCTGCCACTGTCTTGGCAAGTTGTTTCACTTTTAATTCAGTTTATTTCCTTCTTTGTTTCATCATATTCAAGACTGGTCTGATTTAGAAATGTAAGATGCTGGACTTTATTTATTTTATTTTATTTTTTTAATGTTTTTTGGGGGGGGATATAGTCGCTTTACAATGTTGTGTTAGTTTCTGCTGTACAGCGAAGTGAATCAGCTATACTTATACATATATCCCCTCTTTTTTGGATTTCCTTCCCATTTAGGTCACCACAGAGCATTGAGTAGAGTTCCCTGTGCTATACAGCAGGTTCTCATTAGTCATCTATTTTATACATAGTAGTGTACATGTGTCAATCCCAATCTCCCAATTCATCCCCCCTCCCCCTCCCCCTTTGGTGTCCATACGTTTGTTCTCTACATCTGTGTCTCTATTTCTGCTTTGCAGATAGGTTCATCTGTACCATTTTTCTAGATTCCACATATCCGCGTTAATATATGATATTTGTTTTTCTGACTTACTTCACTCCGTATGACAGTCTCTAGGTCTATCCTGGACCTTGTTTTAAATAGAGTGTCAGCAGAATTTACAGTTGCATGATGAGTTAGGGTAGCAACTAAGAATCATGGGAAACACATCCTGTATCACAAAATCCTACTGTGTATCTAGATGTACTTCACATTCTAAGACAACGTAATTGGCAGGAAATAGAGACTTGATTGGTGAAAGAGATAGTGGTATAATAATATCTAGACTCCAATAAAGATGTGAAAAAATGAAATAAAGATAATTTAAAAGTGAAAAAAATAATATCTAGAGAAATTGGGTGGTGGACTTCTGGTGGGAAAAATCTGAGTGGAAACCATGTATAGACTCCCCACCCCACACTTGTAATGGATAATTCGGTGGCATCGGTTTTTATTGTTGTGCTGCACAAATTTTTATAACAAGACATGGGGCATAATCATATGAAATATTTTTATAACAGCCGAGATAATGACATTGACGTCCTCCTCTACTGGTATATGTGTAAGCAGGTTCTTGTTTCCATGTGCCGCCCTTTTGATGTGGCCTGTGTTTGGCAGGGCAGTGCTGTACCCTCTGAGTGGCATAGCACAGTGGTTTTGGAGGAGAATGGTAGAGTAGATTCAAAACAGGATTAGTAAGTACAGGACTGCTGGTTCTATGCTCGTTTTTAAAAACAGCTATGTAATCTACTTTTACATGATTTGTTAGATGCTGAATTTTAATGGTGGGAGAAAGGGAACGTACAGGTCTTTATTGCCAAGTAGGTATCATATTTACCCACATTTGGGATTGAGGTTCAAAATATCTAAACACCCTGATAGCGTGGGCACTAGCCAACCAGAACGGATGCCAGTTTGCAAACAGCCCTTGTGGACTTATGGGTAATTATCGACTGAGAACCAACCCCACACTAGGTAATGCGCTCCCCTCTGTAATGGATAAGCTTGGGTGCAAAAACCCCAAAAGACATAAAAAGGGGGACTGTCTTATTAGGCTCAGTTGCTGCCCAGAGCCATCTGTGGGTATGCGATCGGATAAAAGTGAAAAACAGCAAAACTAGCTTTCAAAGAACGTTTAACAGTGTTATTGATCAGTCCTGCCCCTGGAGAGTTAGCTCTGACGGTGTATTGATGATTGTATTGTTGAATTTTTTGTTTTAGTGGGAGTAGCTGGTACTTCTCTCCTGCCTGGAGCACGTTTGGAGACCAGGACAAGCACCCCCATATTTCATAGGGTAGCAGATGGTTCCCCTGGAGCTGGGAGACACCTGGGCAGCATCTCTTCCCACTGCTCAGAGTTCAATTTGTGCATTTACAAGGAAGGCCAGGAGACTAAACCCATTTACAAAGCACAGATGGAGGTGTTAACACAGCCCAGCCACATGTGCCACTCAACCCAGGCCATTTGGCTTTTCAAAAGAGAGTATTTTAAGTCATCCGTCTGCACTCTTTCCTACAAGACCCTCCGCCAACACAGTCCCCCGACAATTGTTTTAGGTATCTGGGACTTCTTTTTCTTTTTTTAAAAAAAATTATTCTTTTTAAAATTGAAGTATAGTTGATTTACAATGCGTTAATTACCTCTGTACAGCAAAGTGACTCACTTATACATATATATACATTCTTTTTCACAGGATATTGAATATAGTTCCCTGTGCTATACAGGAGGACCTTGATGTTTATCCATCCTGTATATACCAGTTTGCAACTGCTAATCCCAAACTCCCGATCCATCACTCTCCCACCCCCTCTCCCTTGGCAACCACCAGTCTCTTCTCTGTGTGGGACTTCTTTTTCTTTTTTTTCTGGCCGCACCGTGCGGCATGATGCATCTTAGTTCCCCAATCAGGGATTGAACCTGTGCCCCCTGCAGTGGAAACTCAGAGTCTTAACCACTGGACTGCCGGGGAAGTCCCGGGACTTCTTTTTCTTAATTCCAGTTGTTGCAGGAGCCAAAGGACCGTGGCGGCTACCTTGTTGAACCTTTGGAGCAAGTGTCAATCACAAGTGTTTTTTTGTGTCCCCTTTGACTCTGAAAACTTTTAAAGGGATTAGCCAATATATAGCTCAAGGAGTTGAATTCTGATAAAGGTATAAAAGCTTTAAAATAAATAAGCTTCTGATCTCATGCTGGACCTGAGCTCAAAAGAAATACAGTGACTCTGAAACAGATGTCTTTTTCTTTTTAAGCCAGAAGGGAACAGCTAAGCCAGGCTCTGACTGCTTGCTGAACAGGGCACATGTGTCTAGGTTTTTTTTTTGCTGAATAAGTGCCGAGTGTCAAGAGATCTGGGTAAGTCCCCGAGGGCAGTAAGGATGGATCTCCCGTGTGCTGTGAAGGTATGATGGGCTGAGAAGGTGGGACGTAGGTTCAGGAAAGGAATGTTGATGGTGTAGCACAGAGGCAGAGGGGAAATGCCTCCATGTGGAAAGAATATGTATACGACTCAGCCAGAAAAAAGAGCAAAATAATGCCATTTGCAGCAACATGGATGCAACTAGAGATTATCCTATCAAGTGAAGTAAGCCAGAAAGAGAAAGACAAATACCATATGATATCACTTATATATGGAATCCAAAATATGACACAAACGAACTTATCTACGAAACAGAAACAGCCTCACAGACATAGAGAACAGAGTGGTGGTTGCCGAGGAGGAGTGGGGGAGGGATGGAGTGGGAGTTTGGGATGAGCAGATGTAAACTATTGTATATAGGATGGATAAACAACACGGTATTGCTGTATAGAACAGGGAACTATATTCAGTATCCTGTGATAAACCATAATGGAAAAGAATGTGAAAAAAGAATGTATATATATGTATAACTGAATTACTTTGCTGTACAGCAGTAATTAACACAACATTGTAAATCAACTAAACGTCAATTAAAGATATTAAAACAAAAAAGAAGGACTATGTACAGTTCAGCTTCAAAAGAGAGAGAATTGGGAAAAGCATATTGTCGGTAAAAGTTGGAGCTTTGGAATCAGAAAGACCTGGGTTCACGTTCTACCTTGCTGATTGCTAGCGGTGTGACTTTGAGCTGTAAATTGGGGCAGTGAGATGGAAGCATAACACCCAGCTGATGGGGTTGTTGAGTGTACCTACCTCCTTCTGGCACAAAAGGAGTTTGATAGGGGTTGGTTCTTTATTCAGCTTCCCATTTCTAGGGCAAAGCTCTGATATGGAACATTTGGAATCCTTAACTCACTCTTAGTTGTCAAGGAAGCAATGAATTGAGTCATGAAGACCCATTAGGAGGAGCTCAGGAACTGGTTTCCCCCTCAGTCACTCTCCAACTGTGACTTCAGACGAGCCACTTCTCAGAAGCTTCTATTTCCTCAAATGCAAACTGAGGGGTTTGGAAGTTAAGCATCTTCCAGGATAGAAACTTACAGGAGCATTACCTTTATTATTTCAGGAGACCAGGGCCACTTGCCTTCATGTCTTTCTTTTGGGGAAGGTGATGGAAGACCCAGAGAAGAAGTGAAGCGTAGGGGTTAAAGCTGGAAATTAGAATCTGTATAAAATTAGTAAAATACTTTCATCTCATTAAAAAATGAGATCATCATACACTGCTATAGACTATATACGTATATATGAATTTTTAAGTTAACTTTTATTGGAGTATAGTTGATTTACGATGTGTTAGTTTCTGCTGTACAGCCAAGTGAATCAGTTATACATATACATATATCCACTTTTTTAGATTCTTTTCCCATATGACAATATCTAGGTCCATCCATGTCACTGAAAATAGCATTATTTTGTTCTTTCTATGGCTGAGTAATATTCCATTGTATGTATGTGTGTGTGTGTGTATATATATATATATGTATATATATATATACACACACACACACATACACACCACATCTTCTTTATCCATTCCGCCATCGATGGACATTTAGTTTGCTTCCGTGTCTTGGCTATTGTAAATAGTGCTGCTGTGAACATAGGGGTGCACGTATCTTTTCGAATTATGATATTGTCTGGGTATAAGCCCAGGTGTCACTCCATCTTCTTGGTCTTAGCATCTTCCATCAGTAAAAGATGACTCGACCTTTCTAGCACTGCTGCCTCAGGGACCTGCTGGTGCAAAGAGTTCAGGAGATGGATGTGCTCCTTCATTCATTAAATAAAACTCGCTCACACAAAATAAGCAACCGTATGAAACATGTATAAGGCTAGCTTAATATATAGAGGTTATTTACCTTATTGTAATTATATTTTGAGTTCTTTTTTTCAGATAATAAAATTTCCCCCAGCTTTATTGAGGTATAATTGACAAATATTATATATCTCTTGTGTGTACAACTTGATGTTTTGATACACGTATACCTTGTGAAATTATCACCAGTTGAGCTAATTAACTTATCTGTTTCCTCCTTCTTTTTTTGTGGCAAGAACACTTAAGATCCACTGTCTTGGCAAGTTTCAAGTGTACAATATGGTATTGTTAACTATAGTCTCATTGCTGTACATTACATTTCCAGAGTGTATTCATCTTGCATGCCTGCAACTCTGTACCCCTTGACCTGTATCTCCCCATTCCCCGCCCCCCACCCCAGCCCCTGGCAACCATGCTACTCTCTGCTTCTATGAGTTTTGACTATTTTAGATTCCACAGCTCAGTGAGACCATGGAGTATTTGTCTTTGTCCGGCTTATTTCACTTATCATAATGTCCTCCAGCTTCATCCATGTTGTCTCAAATGGCAGGATTTCATGTTTTAAGGTTGACTAATATTCCCTTATATATTTACACCGTACTTTCTTCATCCACTATGGGCATTTAGGTTGTTTCCATATCTAGGCCATCATCAACAATGCTGCAATGAACACAGGAGTTCAAATACCTCTTCAAGATTCTGATTTCATTTCCTTTGGGTATATACCCAGAAGTGGAATTGCTGGATCACAGGGTAGTTCTATTTTTAATTTTTTGAGGAACCCCCATACTGTTTTCCGCAGTGGCTGCACCAGTTTACATTCCCACCACCAGTGCACAAGGGCTTCCTTTTCTCCACGTCCTTGCCAACATTTATTTGTTGTCTTTTTGATAATAGCCCTTCTCACAGGTGTGAGGTGGTATCTCATTGTGGTTTTGATTGGCATTTCCCTGATGACGAGTGATGTTGAGCATCTTTTCATGTACCTGTTGGCCATCTGCATGTCTTCTTTGGGGGAATGTCTACTTAGATACATTGCCCATTTAAAAATTGCTTTTGTTTGTCTTTTGGCTATTGACTTGTATGAGTTCCTTACATACGTTGGATATTAACTCCTTATCCACCCCTGCAGTGGTGGAGTGGGCTGCTAGGGCCCTCCTGCTCTCCTTTTCCCCCACAGGTAGAATTTGTAGCCAAGGTGATTCCTCTTGGTGCTGAACTGTACCAGTCTGAAGGATGGGAGACACAGTTAAACACTTTGTATAGCTTTCTATGAGGCCTTCTTTGTTTTTTCCCCTCTACTGGGTTGTTACAGCTTCTTAACTGTACCCTGAGACTCTCCCAGAGCTATTTTTCTCCATGACTAGTTGTTAAATTATTGTTTTGTGGGGTACAAAGGCTGAGACCTCTTAGTTCTCCATCTTACTAATGCTCTCCAACTCAGTCATATGATCTTTTTTAAAATATTTTTTATTATATTTATTTTTTAACGTTTTTATTGGAGTATAATTGCTTTACAATGGTGTGTTACTTTCTGCTTTATAACAAAGTGAATCAGTTATACATATACATATATCCCCATATCTCTTTCCTCTTGCGTCTCCCTCCCTCCCACCCTCCCTATCCCACCCTTCTAGCTGGTCACAGAGCACCGAGCTGATCTCCCTGTGCTATGCGACTGCTTCCCACTAGCTATCTATTTTACATTTGGTAGTGTATATATGTCCATATATACACTACCACTCTCACTGTGTCCCAGCTTACCCTTCCCCCTCCCCCATCCTCAAGTCCCTTCTCTAGTAGATCTGCATCTTTATTCCCATCTTGCCCCTAGGTTCTTCATGTCCTTTTTTTTTTTTTTTTTTTTTTTAGATTCCATATATGTGTTCGCTTACGGTATTAGTTTTTCTCTTTCTGACTTACTTCACTCTGCATGACAGACTCTAGGTCCATCCAACTCACTACAAATATCTCAGTTTCGTTTCTTTTTATGGCTGAGTAATATTCCATTGTATATATGTGCCACATCTTCTTTATCCATTCATCTGTCGATGGACACTTAGGTTGCTTCCATGTCCTGGCTATTGTAGATAGAGCTGCAATGAACATTGTGGTACGTGACTCTTTTTGAATTATGGTTTTCTCAGGGTATATGCCCAGTAGTGGTATTGCTGGGTCGTATGGTATTTCTACTTTTAGTTTTTAAAGGAACCTCCATACTGTTCTCCATAGTGCCTGTATCAATTTACATTCCCACCAACAGTGTATCAGGGTTCCCTTTTCTCCACACCCTCTCCGGCATTTATTGTTTGTAGATTTTTGATGATGGCCATTCTGACTGGTGTGAGATGATATCGCATTGTAGTTGTTTTTTTTTTTTGCGGTACGCAGGCCTCTCGCTGTTGTGGTCTCTCCCGTTGCGGAGCATAGGCTCCGGACGCGCAGGCTTGGCGGCCATGGCTCACGGGCCCAGCCGCTCTGCGGCATGTGGGATCTTCCCGGACCGGGGCACGAACCCGTGTCCCCTGCATCGGCAGGTGGACTCTCAACCACTGCGCCACCAGGGAAGCCCCGCATTGTAGTTTTGATTTGCATTTCTTTAATGATCAATGATGTTGAGCATCCTTTCATGTGTTTGTTGGCAGTCTGTATATCTTCTTTGGAGAAATGTCTATTTAGGTCTTCTGCCCATTTTTGGATTGGGTTTTTTGTTTTTTTCATATTGAGCTGCATGAGCTGCTTGTAAATTTTGGAGATTAATCCTTTGTCAGTTGCTTCATTTGAAAATAATTTCTCCCATTCTGAGGGTTGTCTTTTCGTCTTGTTTATGGTTTCCTTTGCTGTGCAAAAGGTTTTAAGTTTCATTAGGTCCCATTTGTTTATTTTTCTTTTTATTTCTGTTTCTCTAGGAGGTGGTCAAAAAGGATCTTGCTGTGATTTATGTCATAGAGTGTTCTGCCTTTGTTTTCCTCTAAGAGTTTGATAGTGTCTGGCCTTACATTTAGGTTTTTAATCCATTTTGAGTTTATTTTTGTGTATGGTGTTAGGGAGTGTTCTAATTTCATTCTTTTATATGTATCTGTCCAGTTTTCCCAGCACCACTTATTGAAGAGGCTGTCTTTTCTCCATTGTATATTCATGCCTCCTTTGTCAAAGATAAGGTGACCATATGTGCGTGGGTTTATCTCTGGGCTTTCTATCCTGTTCCATTGATCTATATTTCTGTTTTTGTGCCAGTACCATACTGTCTTGATTACAGTAGCTTTGTAGTATAGTCTGAAGTCAGGAAGCCTGATTCCTCCAGCTGTGTATTTCTTTCGCAAGATTGCTTTGGCTATTCGGGGTCTTTTGTGTTTCAATACAAATTGTGAAATTTTTTGTTCTAGTTCTGTGAAAAATGCCAGTGGTAGTTTGATAGGGATTGCATTGAATCTGTAGATTGCTTTGGGTAGTAGAGTCATTTTCACAATGTTGATTCTTCCAATCCAAGAACATGGTATAGCTCTCCATTTGTTTGTATCATCTTTAATTTCTTTCATCAGTGTCATAATTTTCTGCATACAGGTCTTTTGTCTCCTTAGGTAGGTTTATTCCTAGATATTTTATTCTTTTTGTTGCAATGGTAAATGTGAGTGTTTTCTTAATTTCACTTTCAGATTTTTCATCATTAGTGTAGAGGAATGCAAGAGATTTCTGTGCATTAATTTTGTATCCTGCTACTTTACCAGATTCATTGATTAACTCTAGTAGTTTTCTGGTAGCGTCTTTAGGATTCTCTATGTATAGTATCATGTCATCTGTAAACAGTGACAGCTTTACTTCTTCTTTTCTGATTTGGATTCCCTTTATTTCTTTTTCTTCTCTGATTGCTGTGGCTAAAACTTCCAAAGCTATGTTGAATAATACTGGTGAGAGTGGCAGCCTTGTCTTGTTCCTGATCTTAGTGGAAATGGTTTCAGTTTTTCACCACTGAGGACGATGTTGGCTGTGGGTTTGTCATATATGGCCTTTAACATGTTGAGGAAAATTCCCTCTATGCCTACTTTCTGGAGGGTTTTTATCATAAATGGGTGTTGAATTTTGTCGAAAGCTTTCTCTGCATCTATTGAGATGATCATATGGTTTTTCTCCTGCGATTTGTTAATATGGTGTATCACATTGATTGTTTTGCATATATTGAAGAATCCTTGCATTCCTGGGATAAATCCCACTTGATCATGGTGTATGATCCTTTTAATGTGCTGTTGGATTCTGTTTGCTAGTATTTTGTTGAGGATTTTTGCATCTATGTTCATCAGTGATATTGGTCTGTAGTTTTCTTTTTTTGTGACATCTTTGTCTGGTTTTGGTATCAGGGTGATGGTGGCCTCATAGAATAAGTTTGGGAGTGTTCCGCCCTCTGCTGTATTTTGGAAGAGTTTGAGAAGAATAGGTGTTAGCTCTTCTCTATATGTTTGAAAGAATTCGCCTGTGAAGCCATCTGGTTCTGGGCTTTTGTTTGTTGGAAGACTTTTAATCACAGTTTCAATTTCAGTGCTTGTGATTGGTCTGTTCATATTTTCTATTTCTTCCTGGTTCAGTCTCAGAACGTTGTGCATATCTAAGAATTTGTCCATTTCTTCCAGGTTGTCCATTTTATTGGCATAGAGTTGCTTGTAGTAATCTCTCATGATCCTTTGTATTTCTGCAGTGTCAGTTGTTACTTTCCCTTTTTCATTTCTAATTGTATTGATTTGAGTCTTCTCCCTTTTTTTTCTTAATGAGTCTGGCTAATGGTTTATCAATTTTGTTTATCTTCTCAAAGAACCGGCTTTTAGTTTTATTGATCTTTGCTATCATTTCCTTCATTTCTTTTTCATTTATTTCTGACCTGCTCTTTATGATTTCTTTCCGTCTGCTAACTTTGGGGTTGTTCTTCTTTCTCTGATTGCTTTAGGTGTAAGGTTAGGTTGTTTATTTGGGATGTTTCTTGTTTCTTAAGGTAGGATTGTATTGCTATAAACTTTCCTCTTACAACTGCTTTTGCTGCACCCCATAGGTTTTGGCTGGTCGTGTTTTCATTGTCATTTGTTTCTAGGTATTTTTTGATTTCCTCTTTGATTTCTTCAGTGATCTATGTGTTTGTATTTCTTATAGATTTTTTCCTGTTATTGATGTCTAGTCTCATAGTGTTGTGGTCGGAAAAGATACTTGATACTATTTCAATTTTCTTACATTTACCAAGGCTTGATTTGTGACCCAAGATATGATCTATCCTGGAGAATGTTCCATGAGCACTTGAGAAGAATGTGCATTCTGTTGTTTTTGGATGGAATGTCCTATAAATATCAATTAAGTCCATCTTGTTTAATGTATCATTTAAAGCTTGTGTTTCCTTATTTATTTTCATTTTGGATGATCTGTCCATTGGTGAAAGTGGGGTGTTAAAGTCCCCTACTATGTTGGTGTTACTGTCGATTTCCCCTTTTATGGCTGTTAGTATTTGCCTTATGTATTGAGGTGCTCCTATGTTGGGTGCATAAATATTTACAATTATTATATCTTCTTCTTGGATTGATCCTTTGATCATTATGTAGTGTCATTCTTTGTCTCTTGTAATAGTCTTTGTTTTAAAGTCTATTTTGTGTGATATAAGAATTGCTACTCCAGCTTTCTTTTGGTTTCCAAAAGATGGAACATCTTTTTCCATCCCCTCACTTTCAGTCTGTATGTGTCTCTAGGTCTGAAGTGGGTCTCTTGTAGACAGCATATATACGGGTCTTATTTTTGTATCCATTCAGCCAGTGAATGTCTTTTGGTTGGAGCACTTAATCCATTTACATTTAAGGTGATTATCGATATGTATGTTCCTATTCTCATTTTCTTAATTGTTTTGGGTTTGTTACTGTAGGTCTTTTCCTTCTCTTGTGTTTCCTGCCTAGAGAAGTTCCTTTAGCCTTTGTTGTAAAGCTGGTTTGGTGGTGCTGAATTCTCTTAGCTTTTGCTTGTCTGTAAAGGTTTTAATTTCTCTGTCAAATCTGAATGAGATCCTTGTGGATAGAGTAATCTTGGTTGCAGGTTTTTCCCTTTCATCACTTTAAATATGTCCTGCCACTCCCTTCTGGCTTGCAGAGTTTCTGCTGAAAGGTCAGCTGTTAACCTTATGGGGATTCCATTATATGTTGTTGTTTTTCCCTTGTTGCTTTTAATATTTTTCCTTTGTATTTAATTTTTGATAGTTTGATTAATATGTGTCTTGGCGTGTTTCTCCTTGGATTTATCCTGTATGGGACTCTCTGTGCTTCCTGGACTTGATTGACTATTTCCTTACCCATATTAGGGATGTTTTCAACTATAATCTGTTCAAATATGTTCTCAGTCCCTTTCTTTTTCTCTTCTTCTTCTGGGGCCCCTATAATTCAAATGTTGGTGAGTTTAATATTGTCCCAGAGGTCTCTGAGACTGTCCTCAATTCTTTTCATTCTTTTTTCTTTGTTCTGCTCTGCAGTAGTTATTTCCACTATTTTATCTTCCAGGTCACTTATCCGTTCTTCTGCCTCAGTTATTCTGCTATTGATCCCTTCTAGAGAATTTTTATTTTCATTTATTGTGTTGTTCATGATTGTTTGTTTGCTCTTTAGTTCTTCTAGGTCCTTGTTAAACGTTTCTTGTATTTTCTCCATTCTATTTCCAAGATTTTGGATCATCTTTACTATCGTTATTCTGAATTCTTTTTCAGGTAGACTGCCTATTTCCTTTTCATTTGTTAGGTCTGGTGGGTTTTTATGTTGCTCCTTCATCTGCTGTGTGTTTCCTTGTCTTCTCACTTTGCTTAACTTACTGTGTTTGGGGTCTCCTTTTCGCAGGCTGCAGGTTTGTAGTTACCGTTGTTTTCAGTGTCTGCCCCCAGTGGCTAAGGTTGGTTCAGTGGGTTGTGTAGGCTTCCTGGTGGAGGGGACTAGTGCCTGTGTTCTGGTGGATGAGGCTGGATCTTGTCTTTCTGGTGGGCAGGTCCACTTCTGGTGGTGTGTTTTGGGGTGTCTGGGACCTTATTATGATTTTAGGCAGCCTCTCTGCTAATGGGTGGGGTTGTGTTCCTGTCTTGCTAGTTGTTTAGCATAGAGTGTCCAGCACTGTAGCTTGCTGGTCGTTGAGTGAAGCTGGGTGCTGGTGTTGAGATGGAGATCTCTGGGAAATTTTCGTCATTTGATATTATATGGAGCTGGGAGGTCTCTTGTGGACCAGTGTCCTGAACTTGGCTCCCCCACCTCAGTGCACAGCCCTGACGCCTGGCCAGAGCACCAAGAGCCTGTCATCCACATGGCTCAGAATAAAGGGAGAAAGAAAGAAAGAAAGAAGAAGATAAAATAAATAAAATAAAAAATATTATTTAAAAAATTGCAAAAAGTTATAAAAAAAGAAAGAAGCGAACAACCAAACCAAAAAACCATTCCACCAATGATACCAACTGCTGAAAACTATACAAAACAAAAACAAAAACAAAAACAAAAACGGACAGACAGAACCCTAGGACAAATGGTAAATGCAAAGCTATACAGACAAAGTGACACACAGAAGCATACACATGCACACTCACAAAAAGAGAAAAAGGGAAATAAAAATATATATCGTTGCTTCCAAAGTCCACCTCCTCAATTTGGGATGATTCGTTGTCTATTCAGGTATTCCACACAGGCAGGGTACATCAAGTTCATTGTGGAGATTTAATCCTCTGCTCCTGAGGCTGCTGGGAGAGATTTCCCTTTCTCTTCTTTGTTCGCACAGCTCCCGGGGCTCTGCTTTGGATTTGGCCCCGCCTCTGCGTGTAGGTCGCCTGAGGGTGTCTGTTCTTCGCTCAGATAGGACGGGGTTAAAGGAGCCGCTGACTCGGGGGCTCTGGCTCACTCAGGCCGGGGGGAGGGAGGGGCAAGGAGTGCGGGGCGAGCCTGCAGCTGTAGAGGCAGCGTGACGTTGCACCAGCCTGAGGCGCACCGTGCGTTCTCCGGGTTAAGTTGTCCCTGGATCCCGGAACCCTGGCAGTAGCGGGCTGCACAGGCTCACCAGAAGGGGGGTGTGGATAGTGACCTGTGCTCGCACACAGGCTTGTTGGTTGCGGCAGCAGCAGCCTTAGCGTCTCATGCCCGTCTCTGGGGTCCGCGCTGTTAGCCGCGGCTCGCGCCCGTCTCTGGAGCTCCTTTAAGCGGCGCTCTGAATTCCCTCTCCTCGCACACCACGAAACAAAGAGGCAAGAAAAAGTCTCTTGCCTCTTCGGCAGGTCCAGACTTTTTCCCGGACTCCCTGCCGGCTAGCCGTGGTGCACTAACCCCCTGCAGGCTGTGTTCATGCCGCCAACCCCAGTCCTCTCCCTGTGCTCAGACCGAAGCCCGAGCCTCAGCTCCACGAGCAGACAAGCCTCTCGGGCTGGTGAGCACTGGTCATCACCGATCCTCTGTGCGGGAATCTCTCTGCTTTGCCCTCTGCACCGCTGTTGCTGCGCTCTCCTCCGTGGCTCCGAAGCTTCCCCGCTCCGCCACCTGCAGTCTCCGCCCGCGAAGGGGCTTCCTAGTGTGTGGAAACCTTTCCTCCTTCACGGCTCCCTCCCACTGGTGCAGGTCCCTTCCCTATTCTTGTCTCTGTTTTTTCTTTTGCCCTACCCAGGTACGTGGGGAGTTTCTTGCCTTTTGGGAGGTCTGAGGTCTTCTGCCAGCGTTCAGTAGGTGTCCTGGAGGAGTTGTTCTACATGTAGATGTATTTCTGATGTATCTGTGGGGAGGAAGGTGATCTCTGTGTCTTACTCTTCCGCCATCTTGAAGCTCCTCTGGTCATATGATCTTATATGTAGAAAACTCTGAGTGGGTCTTTGTTCCAGAAAATGCACTTCCCAGTTGGCATGAAACTCTTTTATTTCTTTTAATTAAAAAATTTGAAATGTATGCTTCTGGTGGTTAGGCTTTGAAGATTTTGTAGTACTTCACTGGCAGAGTTTGTGTCTTCACCTTGCCTATGGAATGACTTTCAAACTCTTTATCCAAATGTTTGCAGCACTGGACATTTGGCTCTAATGTATTTTCCTGTCTGGAAACTTCTGTTCTCTGTGTACTTCAGCTAGTCCATTGATTTGCTTACTTTCCCCAGAAGGCCCAGCCCCAGGTGTGCAGTCTTTGCAGGAGTGTGGGATCTTGTCTCCAGGAAAAGGACAGCTGATTCTGAGTACAAACTAATCCACCACCTTTCCTTGAAGTGTCTTAGTTAGAACTCAGAGCCAAGGGTGCTCTCTGGAAGGAAACAGCAAGACTAGCCCTAAAGACAGATTCAGGGAGATGCTCAAGGAATGCTGTCCCCATTTAAGAGAAAAGGTTTTAGTCTGTAGGAGAGAAATTTATGGGTGAAAAGAAATCAGTCACGTCTCATAACTGCAGTTACTAAATTTTGGCTGGTGTTTTGAGTAGCACACATCTTAGGTGAAATAGGGAGCAGAGAGGAAAATTCACAAAGTTCTTTGGGAGAATCCCAAAAGACAAGCCAGGTACTTCTAGGCACGTAGTAGGTGCACAATAAACACTGTTGAATGATTTTCTGATTGAGGAGCAAAAAAAGAAAAAAAATGTCGAATGAATAATACACTGAATGGTTTTCCAAGCTCTCATTACAGTGTTTTAGAAGGAAGCACAAAAGTGTGCCTTAAATAGAGTATTAGAGTTGTTTTATGCCCGGCTATCTTTAGGAGAAATTGGGCTGACCAAGGCAGGGGTCAAAATAATTCTTGTATTTTCCCAAATCCCTTCCTTCTGTTGAGAGCTAGGAGAAGCTGGTGTTGGAGAAACATAATTAAAAAAACCCAAATCTTCCCTCAATCCAGAAAACCTCTCCACAAAGGTAGCAGAGAAAGAAAACCATTGTATTACTGCGGGAGCACGGGGGCATTAAACCAGACTGTGATGTGCGTCACAGTCAACCCACTGGGAGTTTGCAAAGAGAGAAAGGAATTTCACCCCCTTAGATGGCCAAGCAGACACAACCTGTGATAGACCCGTTCTCAAGAGAAACAATCACTGGTCCTCAAGCGAGGCAACTTTACAGTGTCTTTTCCCACTCATAGTCTATCCTCACTTTCTCATGGTAATTGGGGCACCACCTGCACTGGCTTTATTTCCAAGGAGAAACAAAACTCTCATATATTTAGGACAGGAGGTAGTTTTGCAAATCGAAGCCAGGTGCCCATGAGGTCAAGCTCTTATGCTCCCAAGGGAACCGGGAGAGAGGCGCTCTATCTCCCTTGATGTGTGCACTTCAAAAAGGTGGCTCCCAGGTCCCTGAGAAAACATTCCTGAGTGGTGAGACCTCCAAAAAAAAAAAAAGGTATGTAAAGTTTAACATACATTTGAGAAAGACAGAGAAAGAAATTCTGGAAGAAAAGGGAGAGGAGAGGGAGAAGTTTCTTCTCTCATTTTCAACAGGGAGAATTAGCTCCTGTTTTCAGTTGGTGTTTGTCCTTACCCTGGCCAGGGCTGGAATCGTTCTGGACCAGACATAGTCTGTTTCCAAAAATCTTCTCTTGTCAGGTAGCAGGATGGGAAACAAAATAAATGGACTCTACCTAGAAGACATTCTGAACTTGAAGACCATATGTGAACTAGGAGATGTGCATTTAAAAAAGAATTCCCTGCCACTAATGGTGTTCAGTCTTCTTTTGTCCACACTGTAAAGGCCCAGGTGGCTGGACACAACACTCTCAGTTAATGTCAGAGAGGCTGTTTCTGAGCTGCTTCTCAGAGACAATCAAGAATTATTCCTCTTGTTGCTGATTTGACTTATAAGACACTCTAGACTACCTGTCTATCCACCCATCCATCTACCTACCTACCCATCCATCATTATCTATCTATCTATCATCTATCGATATATTGATATAGTTATATCAATAGCTAGAGATATAGATGATGGATGGGTGGATAGATAGATAGATAATCTTCCCTCAGGCTCATGATCAAATTGAAAATATTAAGCGACTCTCATTAGGAAGCATCCACTAATTCCCCGCACTGTGCAGGGGCATCTTTTATTCTCATAATGGACCATAAGCTCCATTTTATAGGTGGGAAAATCTCATCCAGGAAGGTAAGTGATGCTGCAAAGCTTATCATGGCTGAGCTGGGACTGGACCTCAGGTCTGTCTGGTTTCCAAACCCACAGTCTCTCCGCAGCTCCCCATGTCCCCAGCACATCTCGGCTTACACATGGGATCATAGGAAGTGATTTTTTTCAACCAGTGTGTTCACAGTAGGGGGGCCAACAAGCTCTCAAGATTGTGTGGAAGTAGTTCTGGCACCAAGAGGAAAGCTTCACTAGCTGTGACCCCAAAGCCCTCGCGATGCTGCAGCTGGGGTCTTTGTTCTAAATACCGTCAAAGATTCTCCCCTTGACCAAACTCCACTCAGCCTTCCTGAACTCTTTTTCAACTAAGGGTTTCTCTGTTTGTCTCTGCATTGTCCAAGTTTAGCAAGAATCTCGCTAAGTCAGTTTAACCAGAACCCTCACTCGGGGCACCTGATCGGTTTCCTCATCCCCCAGGTGAGGTCTGATCACCTGGCTTGCCTCAGCAAGATCCCGATAGGTCGGTTCAGCCAGAATCCACCTTCCCGCTGCTGTTTCCTCTTAGTAATCTTCCCTCCACTGCCCTGCCCCTCACCGCCACCCCGCACCCCGCCCCTTCTCTATAAACGCCCGCTTTCCCATGCAGTCTCGCCGCTACTGCAGTACCCATCGCTGCAGCCGCCTTGAATAGTCATCCTTCCTGCACTTTCACAAGTGTCACTGGGTATTTTCTTTAACCACATTGACACGTTTATAAACCGCGGTGTGGATGTCCCACCGGCAGGATGCCAACTCACGAAGCGCCGGAGAGAGGCTTTCTTCCTGTGTGTCCGGAAAAGCTGAGCTCTGCAGTCAAAGAGGATATTGAAGGCCGGTGAGGGAAAAAGCAGGCGAGGGAAGTGAGGTGACAGGACAAAAATGGAGAGAAGAGTAAGAACCGCGATGGGGAATTCACGTGGACAAGAAGCTGGGCGATGGTGGGAGGTTGTGCCGTGGGAGGAGGGAGGTGAAGACCTGGCAGGGATGGCATGGCCCGCCTGCACGTGTGGTGGCCGGATGGGCAGGATGGCACAAAGCTCACTGCCGCCTTCTCCTAACGCACTGCTGGCTTCATAGAATAGTGTGTATCAATTTCCCAAGGCTGCTGTCATAAATTACCATAAGCTGGGTGACTTGAAAACAACAGAAACGTATTTTCTCTCACTTTTGGAGGCCGGAAGTTCAAAGTCAAGGTGTTGGCAGGACCACGCTCTCTCTGCAGGCTCTAGGGGAGGACCCGTCCTGGCCTCTCCCAGCGTCTTGTGGCCCCAGGTGTTCCTGGGCTTGGGGCTGCTTCACTCCAATCTCTGTCTCCATCTTCACCTGGCCTTCTCTTCGCCCTGTTGTCTCTTGTAAGGACACTCGATGTTGGATTTAGGGTCCAGCCATAAAATCTAGGATGCTCTCACCTCTAGATCTTTAACTTAATGACACCTGCTGAGACCCATTTACCAAGTAAGGTCATATTCGCAGGTGCCAGGTGGACGTACCTTTGGAGGGGCCACCATTCAGACACCACACAGTGCATTCATTTACTTCCTCACCTGCCCAACAACTCATTTTGAGCCCGAATATACCAAGGAGGTGTGGCAAGGACAGAGACAAACCAGACAGAGATTCTGCCCTCAGGGGTGTACAGTCCAGAAAGAGGGGCAAAGCAGATGCTTGTAGAGCTTGATGAAAAAATGGTGAGTGCCTGGGAAATGGACAGAGAAATACAATAGGATGGGACCTTAACAAGGTGAGAGACACATCAGCTCAAGTCGGGAGTGTTTCATGGCAGTCTTGATACTTGAAGTGGATCTTGGGAGATAGGAAGACATGAACTTGTGGGAATGCGGCATTCGAGGCAGAAAAACTAGCTTCCCGAAGGCCTGGAGGCAGGAGACGATGGGGATTCACGGTCAGTGCTAAGAAATCCGGCTCAGTGGGTGCACAGGGGAGTGAAAGGCAGAGATGAAAGGTGATGGTAGAGAGGCTGTCTGGGGACAAGGTGGGGCGCCCTGGATGGGGTTCAGCCAGGGAAGATTACACAGCGTTTTGAACGTGAGGGTGTGGGATAATAACCTTGATTTCTGAAGATAATATTTTTATATTTCATAAATAGTAAAAATTATTTTAAGCTAGAGATATTTGAGATTCAGTAGATGCAGAGAGAGGCCTTCCTGGAGCTTTCTTTATCTAACTAAAAGCAGACACTTAAGAGAAATAAGGACCACCGTGAATTCCTTCTTTGGGGTGGGTCTGACCCCAGGAGTGAGGCTGAGTAAACCTACTTCCATGAATCTCCATCTGGGGGCAGTTTTTGGCCCTGAAGAGAATAAGACAGGAAGACCACTCATACCTATGCGGACAAACGTTATCACAAACGTTCTTGTCTCCTGAAACCCCTATTTGCTCTTTGCGTTGGAGGCTTTTCTTCTTCCTCTCTTTCCTCTGGTAAGCTAGCTATTTAAGCCCCAAATTCTGACCACTCCTTTGAGTGCCTCACCACGTGTACGCATGTTGCATGTGTAGATAAAAGCATGCTTCTCTTGCTCATCGGTATTTTGTTCATTTAATTCACAGGCCCTCAGGTACTGAACCTAAGAGGTAGAGGAAAAGTTATTCCCACTCTACAGTTTATATGTTGTCTATGTGAATTAAAATGGAGAAGGAGACTTAAGATGGGGACACTGGTTCATCTGCTATTAAATAATCCAGGCACGATTAGCAGGAGAGAAAGTAGAGATAAGTATATAGTTTGGAAAAGTTGCAGAGGCAGAATCATAAGAATTTGGTAAGAGAGAGAGGGAGGTTAGAAAGGGGGAGCGGATAGTCAACAAGGACTCTGTGGTTCTGAGCCTGGATGACCAGGTCCATGATGGTGCTGTTAATAGAATGAGGGACTACAAGAGATATAAAGGTCATAAGTGAACAGGATGAGTTAGTGGAACCTGTGTGAAGCCTGGCAGAGGCTGGAACTGGGGATGAGGATTGAGATTGTCTGCGCTGCACGTTCGTGAAGGCATGGCGTGGGAGGAGAAAACCAAGGAAAAGTGAAAGCAAGGAGGGAAGAGGGACTTGGAGGTGATTTGGGGAAGGAGGGAAAGGGGCCAGCCGAGGGTAGCAGGGGGTGGGTAATCAAAGGTGGAGGGAATGAAAGAGCAAAGGGCTGTGTCAGAACATCCGAGGGGCCAAGATCAAAGAGAGGGTCTTTCCTTGTATAAAAAGCTGCAGAGGGGTAGATGAGGAGCTAGAACATTTCACATGAACTGGCAAGAGGGCGTCCTTGGGGGAAGCAGTGTCAGGAGAGAAGTTGGAGGGCAGAGCTGAGTTCTGGGGTTGGAGATCACTCCTTCAAGAAGCTTGTGGGGGGAAGAGCATCCCAAGTACTGGGAGCAGGAAGTGCAAAGGCCCTGAGGCAGAACTGTGTCAGGGTGGTGGGGAAACCACTAGGACTGAAGCCAGTTGAGCAAAGTTGAGAGCAGGAGGCTAAAGACCTCATCCTGCAGGTCCTTTGAAGGCTGTGTAGGGAATCTGGAATAAAGTATGTTGGAAAGTGAGTGGAAAAAAAAAAAAAAGAAATCTTGTGGGGAAGGAAAGGAGGAATATAATACTAATAACTTAAAGGTTATCTGAGTTTCTCTCCTGTTGGGGATTTTTAATGATTCTCAAAATTTAAAACATTAATTCTAGCTGCATTTTGATGATAACTAAAACAGAATCAAGTTTGGAGCAGGGGGAGGGGCAAGTAGGGAATTAAACTATGAAGAGGCATCTTTCTTTCTTTTTTTTATTCCATTTTTACATATGCACCTCTTTGTCATTAAGTCACAACATTTTATCAAAATATACACACAGCACAGATATTTTAAACATGGATAGCTAGAATTCTTATTAAATAAGATCACGGCAGATAGCATGCATGGGTCTTTGTCTTGAAGGATGTCTCTCTCAAGAGACGTAGGAGTCATCAAATCATCAGTAATGGTATAATAAAGGGATGGGTTACCTTTTCTCTAGAAGAATTACGCACTTCATTTTTTTTTTTTCCTGTTCTATTGTGAGGATGGTGATGAGAAACTGCCACTGATACTGAAATCAACTGAAAATGGATGGATGGAAAGGTTTTATTGGCAGGAGTAAAATGACTCTATCTTTATTGGACTCTGAATTTAATTCTACGTTGACAAGATAACCAGAGTAGGGGTCTGGCACGTGGATGACACGAACTCTCCCCACTTTCCTCTTGCCTGTGAATTTCATGGCTAAATCAGAATGAATGAATGTGTAAATCTCAAGTTACAAGCATGTTTATTATGAAGAATTCCCATAAGAACCTATTCAGGGCTTCCCCTACTCCCTACCCTTGACACTCGCCCAGGTGTGAACAGAATAAAATGGGTTAGTGGTTACTTGTCTGCGGCCGAGTGGATGCCCGTGCTACGCCAGGCAATGTGCACTTTCAGTCTTGAGAAGTCTGGACTCTGCTCCTTGAGTCAACACGTATGTCACTGATCAGGAGTTGGTGCCCAGGTGAAGAGCCGTAACTTAGAGTGGAATTAAGTTTTCAAATCTTTCACAGTGCGGAGAACCATCTTCAAGTAAATAACTACAGTAAGGAAGGACCTAACTTCAAGAGTGGCTGTGAGAGATGACAGGGGAGAATCCAAAGGGCATCGTCATTAGTGAAGCAGAGCTGGTTTCTGCTACAGATGCAAAGTCGGTGAGGAGGTCAAAGGGCTCAGCCTTTATTGTTGGCTGCAGATGCAAAGTCCGTGAGGAGGTCAAAGAGCTCGGCCTTTATTGTTGAGTGTTTCTTTTCTTTTCCAAGTTGAAAAGGAACCCAAGAAGTGTCACTTGAACCGGTTCACAGAGAGAAAGCAAATCCCTTCGTGTGTCTGGAGAGGCGAGTTCAGGATATCAGCTTCTCCATCCCTGGATTCATGAAGGAAAAGTTCCGGAACATGTTCTGGTCCATGCTGTTGATCAGCGCTCTGTCTGCAAATGACAGCCGGGGCTTTTCATTCAAGAATTCTTTGTCGAAATTGCTGCAGTCGTACGGTGATTTCTTGACCAGCGTTTAAGGGGTGGGGAGAAAAAGAGAGGAAAATCAGCCACTGAATTCATGATTCATTCAAGACATGGCTTTTGTCATCTAGGCTCTAATCTGCATAAGAAAACGTTGGCACCTGCAAATCAACGAAAGTAATACTGATAGATGATTGTATAGGGCCTTTATTGAACATCTCTAAGATCCTGACTCATCAGCGTATCAGTAGTGTAATTAAATTCGTACACGGGAATTCCATGATGTGTACATTCAAATAACTTTACATGAAGCAGGACTGACAACCTTTGAAAAAGTGGTAAGCCCCAATTTGATCTCTGTCTTTTTAGTCTACAGGGGACAGTGGATGGGGGGAGTGGTAGGTTGGGGTGGGAGCAGAGGGGGCGCAGGATCGCAGGAGTTTTGCAGATTATATATCCCGGTGATCGATATCCTTCACTACCATTGGTTCCCCTACTCAAATTAATTTTATTCTTTTATTTTTAAAATTTTTACTGGAGTATAATTGATTTACAACGTTGCGTTAGTTTCAGGTGTACAGCAAAGTGAATCAGTCATACACATACATGCATCCACTCCGTTTTAGATTCCTAATAAGGACCTACTGTGTGGCACACAGAACTCTACTCATACTCTGTAATGGCCTATATGGGAAAAGAATCCCACATTAATTTTATTATTAAACATCTTGGACTGTCTTCCAGAGACAACACAGATTGGGGTGAGCTCCCTTCTGGTCACCTGGTCCACTGGTGCCCATGACAGAGAAAGAGACCTATTTATAAATACTGTTCAGGATGGTGTATACGTCAGCTTTCTAAGATTAAAAGCAACCGTAATCAAATGTCACCCTTACGTGAGTGTGACTAAGATCCAGGCCCATCCCACCCTCAAGGGGCCCCTGAGCTGCTGAGGCCAGTGGTCTGTGGTCTCTGCCTACAAACAGCCACTCAGACCACGGGTCAGGGAAATCCCTTCCTACGGGAGGAACTGGGAATTGTCGCATAGGGAAAGCAGAGCTGAAATGTCTGATTTTTATGTGGAAAATCTTGAGTCCATTGCAGTCTACCATGGAAGCTGAGACATGAATGACGTTGTCCTGATGAGCTGGAAAAAGGCAAAAATTCATCATATCATAAACAAATTATTAACCCATGTAGTAGCAATGGTGCTGTTACGAATAGTAAGAGTGCTAGAGGCCAGCCGGTAGGACCCTTGGAACATCTCCAGAGCTTAGGACAAATGTTGAGCACAAGTAACTCTTCCTGCCCTGGGGGCACAGGGCTGCTTCTGGCACGACTAATAACAGAAGATACTTTCTGGAGTGAACGCTCTGCTTTGAAATCCATGAGCCTGTGCCACCGCCATGCGAAGATGGTTCATGTCTACCCAGGTCGTTTGCTACCTTATTCCCAGAATCACCAGGAATGGGTAAAGATGGCAAATCCACCACTTTGCTGTCCTCCTTAAAAAATTATTATTTACTCTTTAAGTTGTGGTAAAATGTACATAACCTAAAAATGACCATTCTAACCATTTTAATGTACAGTTTAGGGGCGTGAAGCACATTCACGTTGGGCCATCCATCTCCGGAACTTTTTCATCTCATCTTTGCTTCATTTTATGGTGACCCAGGAAGTTCTGCCTTTTCTCGGGGAGGTTGGTGGCTCTTGCTGGTGGGTATATACATGGGAATTTAGAGACCAGTCTTTTTCTAAGTATCAGTTTACTTCTTAAATGAAGAAACACCTACCAGTTACCATTGGGGTCTGTAGTTATATGAACAGATGACAAATGTCCGAGAAACTTTCATAAATATCACAGAAAACATGGATCCAAAGCTCCCGTCAAAGGATGCAGGGTTTATACTGAGGTTTGGGTCATGCGGACTGTGACCCTGAAGCCTGGACACACCTGTGCAAAGCTCCACATGGCATCTGAGGGTCATCCCCACATATACATGTTCAGTCTAAGGCATGTACACGTGGTGATCCGTTCTTCACACAAATACATTTGATCACACAGGTTAAATTCTGCCAGTGAGTAACACCCCCTCCCACCCAGACCAACAGCCTGATTAAAGAAGACTTTCTTCCAAGAACTGCAGAGGGTGGGTGGGAAGTCGAGGCCCCGGCAGCCTGGGTGTGATGTGAGGACTGTGCTGGCAGGACCACAGGGCCCCAGAGGCTCCTTACCACCTTAGGCCTGAACGGAGGGTCAATCTCCTTCCTTTCCAGCTCTTCCCAATTGATCTCCCGAAACAAGGGGTGCTGGCGGATGTCTCCCCTCACCCCCAGGCGCTTTTCAGGTTCTCTTACGAAGAGCTGAAAGGGAGCAGAAGGGAAGCAGTTACTTCTCAAGGGATGAACCAGGCCCCTGGGAGGCAGGACAGCACGCACTTGACTCCACTAAGAGAAGGGCCCGGCTTTTGCCACCTGATTTCCGAACCTTGTTTTTCTACCAACCACCATAAACTATCGACTCAAGTCAAACCAGCGGCAACAAGTCTACTGAATATTCCAGAGTCTGGACTTTGCTCTAGAAGTGCAATGTTTTGAGTTATCTAGACCTGGGTTGAAATCAGCTTTGCCCTGTGTTGTTATTCATGGGACCTGGCAAGTTATAGAGTCAGTTCCCTCATCAGTAAGGTGAGGGAAGTATCCTCCTCACAGGGCTGTTTTGTGGGTTAAAACAACAACAACAATACACACACACACGCCCGCACGCACACACAGAGGTGTGTGCTAATTCCTGGTCTGTAGAAGCCAACAGCAGAAAGGAAGTGACCAGTGTGTGTGTTGTTTGGTTTACTGTCCATCGATCAAGTTTGATTTCTTTAAAAACTGCTTTCTTAGGATTACAGTCTTGCTCTAAAGAAAAGCTCACTTCAGGCGTGACATAAACTAGCCCCTGACAATCAGCTTTGTATTTTGTAAGGCATCTGAGTATCCGGAATCACTCTTCCTTCCTGCAAACCTGCTGGACACTAATACTTTATTCAAATCATCTTTAATCATCTCTGACCCATCACACATGTATTTCCTCTTTGTGCGCTCCCCTCTCCTATTACTTTCCCCCATGAGGTCAAAATGAACGTTGGCCAGCACAGGAAAGAAACCGGGAAACTCTTCAGACTTAAATAAAACATGTCACGGGCTTTAAGGAAGTAGAAGAGTCCTAGAATAGTCTTGGGTCCTGGGGGTCTGGAGTAGTTACCTCTTCTCTTACGTCAGCTAGATGTTTATGTATCAAATAACTGCTTATTACAGGGTATCATGGAGACTCTGAGTCTTGAAAACAGAATCCAAGTCAAGTGCAGTGATTTTTCATGAAGTTCTGGCGGGACTGGACCTCCATGTGCACCTACATTGCATGAACCTCTTGCTTATACCTCTCATAAGAAGAGTCAGTCTTATGTGTAGTCGGAATCTTCAAAAGCTCTAGTCTATAATCACTAACTAATTAACTACCATGCTGTAGCAAAGTGGAGATTTTTTTTCTTTCTTTTTTTTAATTAGGAGACTCCTCTAAAAGCCCAAGTGAGACCTCATGTGACCTCCTAGTATATCCAAGTGGTAAGTTGTTGGAATGGCCCCAGCTTCCTCTCCCCTTTTTCATATGGAGGCCACTGAGGCCTCTCTATGGAAACTTAGGGTTCCAGAGCACCCCATTAGAAAATCACTGCATAGTGGATATAACATGAGACTGTCATTCAGTCTCTTGGCCTGGGGCAAGTTTTCTGAGTCTCAGTTCCCTCACCTGTAAAATGAAGGGTCAGACAAGGTGGTCCTTATGTCCCGTGAGTCCTAACATCCCCTGAACCCCTAGGCCCGTCTTCCAGGCTCTCTGCAATGCTGACACTCGTCCTCTGATTTCACTGTGACCTTCTCTTCCATCCAGACACGTCTACTCATTGCATACGCATCTGCCTTTCCTACCTCTGCCCTTCACCAATGACATTTCCATCTTGCCAGGGTTGCCCTCTCCCCACATCCACTCCACATTTCTTCCTCTTCTTCTTTAAATCCTGACTCACCTGTCAGGATTCAGCTTATACCCCCTCTTCTCTGTGAAGCTTTCTTTGATTACCTCCACCCATGGTGAGCTCTCTCTCCTCAAGTCATATTCACATGGTTGGTTACATCACTCATCCCACCCAATGTCCCTTGAGAGTCAGGTCTTGTGCTAGAGGCCTCAACGAGACCATCTTGACTTTAAAGGCAGATTCTAAAAGCAGAAAGCTTTTAGAAACCGAGGCTCAGAGTAGCTAAGTAACTTGCTTAAGACCACGGGTCTAGCCAGCAGTAGAGCCTAAATGATGAGCAACCCCTTCCTACTTCTGGTTTTGGATGGTCTCTCCTCTGTGGTCCATAGAACACCTCCCTTCCACTAAAGGAAATTAGCACACTGTGTGTGTGTGTGTGTGTGTGTGTGTGTGTGTGTGTGTATTTAAACCCCCTTCCACGGGGGTTTAAAACCTCCCTAGAGCCTGCTGTAGTGTAAGCTCTGGCAGGCAGATATCATTTATGTTTATGTTTCTTACAGAATCCAGCCCAGTGCCATGTACAAAGCAGACACTCAATAAATGTTTGTTGAATGCATGAGTAAGCTGTCTTTCTACTTTTTTTCTAGATTACGTGTCTTAAAGTCTCTGTCTTCTGTTAGTCTCTTGGTTTCAGCATATAGAACAGCCTAGAGAAAAGTTCACAGTACAGCACACTTTCCTATAGACTCAGACACCAGCAAGAGTCAAGAGAGGGAAAAGCAGATTGATGCTTTCAGGAGAAGAGGGAATAAGTGACTTGCCCCCCATCCCTTGCCTTGAAATGATCCTGATAAATGTTCGACTTCCACTTCTTAAGGATATTTTGATGAAGCAAGGTTAGAGAGAAGGTGCGAGTGCCCCATGAACAAGCCGAAACCCAGCCTCGTGTTGTTATAATTAAATGCTTCAGGGAATCAGGTTAGAGGTGTGCACATGCTAGGTTTCCTGTTAGTTTTCCCCAGTAACATGCAGCATTTGTTCCAAGAGGATCGTGACAGAGAGCCTCCTGGGCCTGGTATATGTACCTGTGAAATTAAAAAAAGTTTTTTTTAAGATAAAATGTATAATGAGTAGATCGTATGATCTCCAGCCTCAAGACTCAAAATCCTTTCCCGTTTTGCACAGATGAGTGAATTATCTTCTCTGCCCTGCAGCCAATCACCCCCCACACCCTGGTCCTGAAGATGCCTGTTGACCTTATGGGAGGTCATCGTCTCTGCCACCGGGAGGCTGCACCGAAGGAATAAATGTTCATGAAAGAAAGACTTGATTTTTGTCCATAAAAGCTGTCAGAAGTGTGGTTTACACTTACAGGAAAAAGCCCATCTCTGACATAAATGGTCAGGATGCAGCTGGAGTTTGTTAAATTTATTCGGTTATCTGGGCAAGAAAGCAGTGCTGGGCTGCTGGGGATGGACCCCCGCTTCGCCCGGCTCAGCGCCTGCCACTGGAATCTCCCTCCCTCTTTAGTCCCTCTTCAGATGGCTCTTTCTACAAAAGGGAGAGGTATTTCTGTTTACGATCGTTCGTTTTCCATCATTTTCCAAACAAATGGACAGGACATCCTGGATGAATAAATGAGGAAGAAAGGGGCGTGTCTTTGACAATAGTCAACTGGACAGCAGTGTCCCAGCTGTAATTCTGTTTTTTTTTTCCTTTTTGCAGTATGTGGGCCTCTCACTGTTGTGGCCTCTCCCGTTGCGGAGCACAGGCTCCGGACACGCAGGCTCAACGGCCACGGCTCACAGGTCCAGCCGCTCCGCGGCATGTGGGATCTTCCCGGACCGGGGCACAAACCCATGTCCCCTGCTTTGGCAGGCGGACTCTCAACCACTGTACCACCAGGGAAGCCCCCAGCTGTAATTCTTTAAAAAAATTAAAAAAAAATTTTATACAATTTTTAAAGGTTACTTTCCATTTACAGTTATTACAAAATATTGGCCATATTCCCCGTGCTGTACAATACATCCTTGAGTCTATCTTACACCGATAGTTTGTGTCTCCCACTCCCTCACCCCCTCCCCACTGGTAATCAGTAGTTTGTTCTTTATATCTGTGACTCTGCTTCTTTTTTGTTATATTCAATAGTTTTTTGTAATTTTAAGATTCCAAATATAAATGATATCATACAGTATTTGTCTTTCTCTGTCTGACTTACTTCACTTAGCATAATGCCCTGCAAGTCCATCCATGTTGTTGCAAACGGCAAAATTTCATTCTTTTGCATGGCTGAGTAGTATTCCATTGTGCATGTGTGTGTGTGTGTATATATATATAAAATATATATATAATCTTGTTTATCATTCATCTATTGATGGACACTTAGGTTGCTTCCATGTCTTAGCTATTGTAAATAGTGCTGCTATGAACACTGGGGTGCATGTATCTTCTTGAATTCGTGTTTTTGGTTTTTTTCGGATATATACCCAGGAGTGGAACTGCTGGCTCATGTGGTAGTTCTATTTTTCGTTTTTTGAGAAACCTCCATACTGTTTTCCACAGTAGCTGCACCCATTTACGTTCCCACCAACAGTCTACTAGAGCTTCTTTTTCTCCATGTTCGCCAACATGTGTTATTTGTGTTCTTTTTGATGATGGCCATTCTGACAGGAGTGAGGCGATATCTCATTGTGGTTTTGATCTGCAGTTCCTTGATTAGTTTGATTTGTACTTCCTTGATTAGCACATTCTTTGAATGTGCTTGTTGGCCATCCTCATTTCCTCTTTGGAAAATGTCTTCTGCCCGTTTTTTTAACCGGGTTGGTTCTTTTTATTTGGTTTTATTTTGTTGTTTTTGATGTTAAGTTGTATGAGCTGTTTATACATGCTGGATATTAATCTCTCATGGGTCAAACAATTTGCAAATATCTTCCCCCATCTGGTAGGCCGTCGTTTCGTTTTGTCGACTGTTTCCTTTCCAGCTGTAATTCTGGACGGAGCACAGCCTCTCGTGATGTGCATGTGTTCAGCGCGCTACGTGCATCCATGCCCTTTGAGGGCTAAAGAGGTTGAAGTCTGGTACTGACAACACTGCTGTTACAGAGGCCGCTGAATACTCTTTGCTTAGCATTTCCAGAGGACCCGTTACTTCTGGCTTTCAGAACATTATGTAAAATTCCCTAGAGGAGGTTTCTCTAGAAATGATAGATCACCTTTGATTTTTGCAGAAAAGGGAGCTCAGGGCTGTGGGGGCTGTTGGATTAAAATCAGAGCACAAGAGGCACAGGGGCAACTAGAAGCCAGTCTCACAACCAGCACATTGCCGGGTGGCCACGAATTTTTATCAGCCCAGCTCCTGGAAAACAGACAGCTGTCTTCTTCATGGACAAGAACAGAGAATTTTTATTAACTCACAGGAGAAAGAATAGCCCAGACTCTTCCACGGGGGTTTAAAACCTCTTTCACCAGCGAGTCCTTTTTCTTCACCGTCTTTATCCTTAACTGTCTCGGTCTCTGCTCCAGTCACCAAACTCACTTTCTACTCTCACAGCAAATCTTCTTCCTGCCACTGAAACTGCAGCTGACTCTCTCTTTTTTTGTTGTTTTTTTCGTATTTGCTGGAATTTAGCCTTAGATGTAGTTTTGGTTTTCAACTTTTTATTTTGAAATAATTACAGTGTCTCAGTCTGCTTGGGCTGAGACTGGGAGGCTTACAGAGCACACATTTATTTCTCATGGCTCTGGGGGTGAGAAGTCCGGGATCTAGGTGCTGACGTGGTCGGTTTCTGGTGAGGCGTCTCTCCCCGGCTTGTAGATGGCCGTCTTCTTGCTCAGTGCTCACATGGCCTTTTCTTTTTTATTTATTTATTCTTATGTTTATTTATTTACTGATTTGTTTTCTTATTAGTCATACTTTTTTTTTTTTTTTTTTCAGTACGCGGGCCTCTCACTGTTGTGGCCTCTCCCGTTGCGGAGCACAGGCTCTGGACGCGCAGGCTCAGCGGCCATGGCTCACGGGCCCAGCCGCTCCGTGGCATGTGGGATCTTCCTGGACCAGGGCACAAACCCGTGTCCCCTGCATCGGCAGGCGGACTCTCAACCACTGCGCCACCAGGGAAGCCCTAGTCATACATTTTATACACTTCAGTGTATACATGTCAATCCCAATCTCCCAATTCATCACACCTCCCCACTGTGGCTTTCCCCCCTTGGTGTCCATGCGTTTGTTCTCTACATCTGTGTCTCTATTTCTGTTCTGCAAACCAGTTCATCTGTACCATTTTCTAGGTTCCACATATATGTGTTAAAATATGATATTTGTTTTTCTCTTTCTGACTTACTGCACTCTGTATGACAGTCTCTAGATCCATCCACGTCTCTACAAATGACCCAATTTCGTTCCTTTTGATGGCTGAGTAATATTCCATTGTATATATGTACCACATCTTCTTTATCCATTCATCTGTTGATGGGCATTTAAGTTGCTTCCATGTACTGGCTATTGTAAATAGTGCTGCAATGAACATTGGGGTGAATGTGTCTTTCTGAATTATGGTTTTCTCAGGGTTTATGCCCAGTAGTGGGATTGCTGGGTCGTATGGTAGTTCTAGTTTTAGTTCTTTAAGGAACCTCCATACGGCTCTCCATAGTGGCTGTACCAATTTACATCCCCACCAACAGTGCGAGAGGATTCCCTTTTCTCCACACCCTCTCCAGCATTTGTTGTATGTAGATTTTCTGATACCCATTCTAACTGGTGTGAGGTGATACCTCACTGTAGTTTTGATTTGCATTTCTCTAATAATTAGTGATGTTGAGCAGCTTTTCATGTGCTTCGTGGCCATCTGTATGTCTTCTTTGGAGAGATGTCTATTTAGGTCTTCTGCCCATTTTTGGATTGGGTTGTTTGTTTCTTCAATATTGAGCTGCATGAGCTGTTTATATATTTTGGAGATTAATCCTTTGTCCGATGATTCGTTTGCAAATATTTTCTCCCATTCTGAGGGTTGTCTTTTCGTCTTGTTTGTAGTTTCCTTTGCTGTGCAAAAGCTTTTAAGTTTCATTAGGTCCCACTTGTTTATTTTTGTTCTTATTTCCATTACTCTTAAGAGGTGGATCAAAAAACATCTTGCTGTGATTTATGTCAAAGAGTGTTCTTCCTATGTTTTCCTCTAAGAGCTTTATAGTGCCTGGTCTTACATTTAGGTCTCTAATCCATTTTGAGTTTATTTTTGTGTATGGTGTTAGGGAGTGTTCTAATTTCTTTCTTTTACATGTAGCTGTCCAGTTTTCCCAGCACCACTTATTGAAGAGGCTGTCTTTTCTCCATTGTATATCCTTGCCTCCTTTGTCATAGGTTAGTTGACCATAGGTGTGTGGGTTGATCTCTGGGCTTTCTATCCTGTTCCATTGATCTATGTTTGTGTTTTTGTGCCAGTACTATGTTGTCTTGATTACTGTAGCTTTGTAGTATAGTCTGAAGTCAGGGAGTCTAATTCCTCCAGCTCCGTTTTTTTTTCCCTCAAGACTGCTTTGGCTCTTCGGGGTCTTTTGTGTCTCCATACAAATTTTAAGACTTTTTGTTCTAGTTCTGTAAAAAACGCCATTGGTAATTTGATAGGGATGACATTGAATCTGTAGATTGCTTTGGGTAGTATAGTCATTTTCACAATATTGATTCTTCCAGTCCAAGAACATGGTATATCTCTCCATATGTTGGTATCATCTTTAATTTCTTTCATCAGTGTCTTATAGTTTGTGCATACAGGTCTTTGTCTCCCTAGGTAAGTTTATTCCTAGGTATTTTATTCTTTTTGTTGCAATGGTAAATGGGAGTGTTTCCTTAATTTCTCTTTCTGATTTTTCATCATCAGTGTATAGGAATGCCAGAGATTTCTGTGCATTAATTTTGTATCCTGCTACTTTACCAAATTCATTGATTAGCTCTAGTAGTTTTCTGGTAGCATCTTTAGGATTCTCTATGTATAGTATCATGTCATCTGCAAACAGTGACAGTTTTACTTCTTCTTTCCCAATCTGTATGCCTTTTATTTCTTTTTCTTCTCTGATTTCTGTGGCTAGGACTTCCAAAACTATGCTGAATAATAGTGGGAAGAGTGGACATCCTTGTCTTGTTCCTGATCTTAGAGGAAATGCTTTCAGTTTTTCACCACTGAGAATGACGTTTGCTGTGCGTTTGTCGTGTATGGCCTTTATTATGTTGAGGTAGGTTCCCTCTATGCCCACTTTCTGGAGAGTTTTTATCATACATGGGTGTTGAATTTTGTCAAAAGCTTTTTCTGCATCTATTGAGATGATCATATGGTTTTTATTCTTCAATTTTTTAATAGGGTGTATCACATTGATGGATTTGCATATATTGAAGAATCCTTGCATCTCTGGGATAAATCCCACTTGATCATGGTGTATGATCCTTTTAATGTGTTGTTGGATTCTGTTTGCTAGTATTTTGTTGAGGATTTTTGCATCTATATTCATCAGTGATACTGGTCTGTAATTTTCTTTTGTTGTAGTATCTTTGTCTGGTTTTGGTATCAGGGTGATGGTGGCCTCATAGAATGAGTTTGGGAGTGTTCCTTCCTCTGCAATTTTTTGGAAGAGTTTGAGAAGGATGGGTGTTAGCTCTTCTCTAAATGTTTGATAAAATTCACCTGTGAAGCCACCTGGTCCTGGACTTTTGTTTGGTGGAAGAATTTTTTTTTTTTTTCTTTTTTTTTGCCGTACACGGGCCTCTCACTGTTGTGGCTTCTCCTGTTGCGGAGCCCAGGCATCGGATGCACAGGCTCAGTGGCCATGGCTCACGGACCCAGCCGCTCCACGGCATGTGGGATCTCCCCAGTCCGGGGCATGAACCGACGTCCCCTGCATTGGCAGGCGGACTCTCAACCACTGCGCCACCAGGGAAGCCCTGTTGGAAGATTTTTAATCACAGTTTCAATTTCATTACTTGTGATTGGTCTGTTCCTATTTTCTATTTCTTCCTGGTTCACTCTTGGAAGTTTATACCTTTTCAAGAATTTGTCCATTTCTTTCAGGTTGTCCATTTTATTGGCATAGAGTTGCTTGTAGTAGTCTCTTTGGATGCTTTGTATTTCTACAGTGTCCGTTGTAAATTCTCCTTTTTCATTTCTAGTTTTATTGATTTGAGTCCTCTCCCTCTTTTTCTTGATGAGTCTGGCTAATGGTTTATCAATTTTGTTTATTGTCTCAAAGAACCAGCTTTTAGTTTTATTGATGTTTGCTATTGTTTTCTTTGTTTCTGTTTCATGTATTTCTGCTCTGATCTTTATGATTTCTTTCCTTCTGCTAACTTCGGGTTTTGTTTGCTCTTCTTTCTCTAGTTCCTTTGGGTGTAACGTTAGATTGTTCGTTTGAGATTTTTCTTGTTTCTTGCGGTAGGCTTGTATAGCTATAAACTTCCCTCTTATAACTGCTTTTGCTGCATCCCATAGGTTTTGGATCATCGTGTTTTCATTGTCATTTGTCTCTAGCTATTTTTTTATTTCCACTTTGATTTCTTCAGTGATCTCTTGGTTATTTAGTAACGTATTGTTTAGCCTCCTTGTGTTTGTGTTGTTTCCAGGTCTTTTCCCTGTAATTGATTTCTAATCTCATAGTGCTATGGTCAGAAAAGATGGTTGATATGATTTCAATTTTCTTAAATTTACTGAGGCTTGATTTGTGACCCAAGATGTGATCTATCCTGGAAAATGTTCTGTGTGCACTTGAGAAGAAAGTGTAATCTGCTGTTTTTGGATGGAATGTCCTATAAATATCAATTAAATCTATCTGTGATTGTGTCATTTAAAGCTTGTGTTTCCTTATTTATTTTCTGTTTGGATGATCTCTCCATTGGTGTAAGTGGGGTGTTAAAGTCCCCCACTATTATTGTGTTACTGTCGATTTCCTCTTTTAGAGCTGTTAGCAGTTGCCTTATGTATTGAGGTGTTCCTATGTTGGGTGCATATATATTTATAATTGTTATATCTTCCTCTTGGATTGATCCCTTGATAACTATGTAGTGTCCTTCCTTGTGTCTTGTAACATTCTTTATTTTAAAGTCTAGTTTATCTGATATGAGTATTGCTACTCCAGCTTTCTTTTGATTTCCATTTGCATGGAATATCTTTTTCCATCCCCTCACTTTCAGTCTGTATGTGTCCCTAGGTCTGAAGTGGGTCTCTTGTAGACAGCATATATATGGGTCTTGTTTTTGTATCCATTCAGTGAGCCTGTGTCTTTTGGTTGGAGCATTTAATCCATGCACGTTTAAGGTAATTATCGATATGTATGTTCCTATTATCATTTTCTTATTTACTACAGGTTTGTTTTTGTAGGTCCTTTTCTTCTCTTGTGTTTCCCACTTAGAGAAGTTCCTTTAGCACTTGTTGTAGAGCTGGTTTGGTGGTACTGGATTCTCTTAGCTTTTGCTTGTCTGTAAAGCTTTTGATTTCTCCATCGAATCTGAATGAGATCCTTGCCTGGTAGAGTAATCTTGGTTGTAGGTTCTTCCCTTTCATCACTTTAAGTATATCATGCCACTCCCTTCTGGCTTGTAGAGTTTCTGCTGTGAAATCCACTGTTAGCCTTATGGGAGTTCCCTTGTATGTTATTTGTCATTTTTCCCTTGCTGCTTTCAATAATTTTTCTGTCTTTAATTTTTGCCAATTTGATTACTATGTGTCTCGGTGTGTTTCTCCTTGGGTTTATCCTGTATGGGATTCTCTGCACTTCCTGGACTTGGGTGGCTATTTCCTTTCCCATGTTAGGGAAATTTTCGACTATAATCTCTTCAAATGTTTTCTCAGGTCCTTTCTCTCTCTCTTCTCCTTCTGGGATCGCTATAATGCAAATGCTGTTGCATTTAATGTTGTCCCAGAGGTCTCTTAGGCTGTCTTCATTTCTTTCCATTCTCTTTTCTTTATTCTGTTCTGCAGCAGTGAATTCCACCATTCTATCTTCCAGGTCACATATCCGTTCTTCTGCTTCAGTTATTCTGCTATTGATTCCTTCTAGTGTGTCTTTCAGTTATTGTATTGTTCATCTCTGTTTGTTTGTTCTGCAATTCTTCTAGATCTTTGTTAACCATTTCTTGCATCTTCTTGATCTTTGCCTCCATTCTTTTTCTGAGGTCCTGGATCATCTTCACTATAATTATTCTGAATTCTTTTTCTGGAAGATTGCCTATCTCCATTTCATTTAGTTGTTTTTCTGGGGTTTTATCTTGTTCCTTCATCTGGTACATAGCCCTCTGCCTTTTCATCTTGTCTATCTTTCTGTGAATGTAGTTTTTGTTCCACAGGCTGCAGGATTGTAGTTCTTCTTGCTTCTGTTGTCTGCCTTCTGGTGGATGAGGCTATCTAAGAGGCTTGTGGAAGTTTCCTGATTGGAGGGACTGGTGGTGGGTAGAGCTGGCTTTTGCTCTGGTGGGCAGAGGTTAGTAAAAACCTTTTCTTGGTGCATGTGTTTGGAGGGAGAGATCTCTCTCTCTCCCTCTTTTTATAAGGGCATTAATCCCATCATGGGGGCCCCACCCTCTTAACCTCATCTACACCTAATTACCACCAAAAGGCCTCACCTCCTATAACCATCACATTGGGGGTTAGAAGACTTCAACATATGATTTTCTGGGGGCGACACAAACATTCAGACCATACATATAGATTCACAGGAAGTTGAAAAGATAGTACAGAGATGCCCTGTGTACCTTTTACCTAGTTTCCCCTAATGCTTCCATCATATATGGTGATAGCACAATATCAAAACCAGTACACTGTGTGTGTCTTGTTCTGTGTCATTTTATCCCATGTGTAGGCCTGGATAATCACCAGGACAAAAAGAATACAGAAGAGTCTTAACACCACAAAGGTCTCCCTTGGGGTCCCCGTTACAGTCATTCCCCCGCCTCCATGACCCCTGACCCCTGACCCCCGGCAACCACTGATCTGCTTTCCATCTCCACAGTGTTGTCCTTTCAAGAGTGTTAATACATACGTGGACTCATACAGTATGTGACCTTTTGAGATTGGCTTTTTTTTTTTCCACTCTGCTTAATGCCCTTGTGATCCAAGTTGCTGTATGAGTCCATAGTTCCATCCTTTTAATGACTGCATAATATTCCACACACACCACTGTGCAACTTTTCTCCTCCAACTGGAAGAAATCCTTTCCTCCTCCCCAGTCTCCCTCTCCTTTGGAAACCACCACTCCCAGCGTCTTTCCCTGAACTTATTTCCATTACCTTCACCTGGACCCAGTTAAGCCTCCACCACATCCTTGCCAGGTGTTCTCCCTTTGCTGAGCTGGGAGGAGCCGGGTTTGGGAGGCACAGCTGTTCAGCATTACGGTAAAGGTCGGTTGCAATGGCGGCTGCAGGGCCTCCAGGCTCCCCAAGCTTTCTCCTCGTTTCCTTTTACCAGTGAGTTTTGATGGCCCAGGCCTTCTGAGTGCAGCCTTCATGCCACGGATTGAGCAGACGCCAGAGCTTTCACACCAGAAAGCAGCCGTATGCAAGCCAGGAGGACTCTCACCAGAAACCCACCCTGCTGGGCCTGGATCTTGGACTTCCAGCCTCCAGAACTGTGAGTAAACAAATTTCTGTTGTCCAAGCCGCCCAGTCTATGATATTTTGTGTTATGGCAGCTAGAGCCAACTAACATACCTCAATTAAATCCTTCCAAGAGCCAGTTAAAAGAAACATAGCAACTGTAACAATGCCTGAAGTTGCCCTTATGGAAAGCAAAATTGTTTTAAGTTCCCATCCTGCTAACTTATTTTTACTCTTGTCCTCTCTTTTTTAAAACTGGTTAATTATTAAATTAGCTTTCATTTTATAGATGTTTTGTCCAGTCACTAAAAGTGAATTTAATTGGCTGTTTGTGGAGTTTTCTAAGTTTATTGCTTGTTCGGATCAATTGGAAAGTGAAAGCTGAGGGGTACTGGCTCAGATTTTTAAATACCATCAGCCTTGGGCTGGGTCTCCTCCTGGGGCTTTGTCAGCACTTCAGATTCAAGATCTTGATTCTTTAGGGAGAAGTCCACAGTTGCTGCAACATTTCAGATAACCCTAGACAAGCTGATAGCTGTATGAGAGAGGGAGAAGTGTATTATGCCCTTTAAATTGAATTTTGAGTTCTTCATGAGAAAAAAGATGGGCTGGGTAATCTTATAAGTTTGGATTTAAAATTCATTGATAGCGTCTGATGTTGAAAGATCTTATCCTAGCCCCCTTTTCACTGTGAGAAGAGCAGGGCTAAAAATTATTTCCCTAAATGACTTTTTTTAGCCAGCTGATATGAGTTGCCACAAATCAAAACCCTGTTTTGTTCAAAACGCCTGCATTCTCGGTCCACTTTAGATTTTCTGGGCCTTGGTAACATTTGTAGGTCTTTTTGATCCACATAGTTGCTGGGACAGCTCAATAAATGTAGGTGCTTACTATGATATGTAATTAGCATGAGTTTTTTGGGGTTTTTTTTTTTTTTTACAACTTGTTACAATCACACTGTAGATGGCATTTTGCATCTTCAAAAAAGGTAAACTGGGACTTAAAGTGTAAATCGTTAATGATGGCTTTCAGGTGCTTCCTCTGAAATCTTTAATGATGGCTTTCAGGTGCTTCCTCTGTGTTAGTTCGCCCGGGGAGCTCCTGGTTTATGGCTAGTGATTCTTGGAGTCTGGTTTACATCTGTAGCTCTGGGTGCCAGTTCTTAATCGATCCTGGGTTATCATGGGCGGTGTGTGACTCCGGCTTTGCTGGTAAATTCTGGAGATTCCTGCTAAGATGGTAACAGTCAAGGATTCAGGATGAAAAATACATCAGTGTTTCCCATGGACGCAGGTAGGGAACACGGCAGGAGAGCTGGTCTGCGTCCATCTGAAGGACTGCCTGTGAGATTGCCCACTCAGCAGGCAGTGAGTCTCGGGGTGGAGTGCTGGTGGCTTAGAGTTTGGTACAGAAGCTGGGCTGTGGAATGGATTGAGCAGCCTCTACGTCAAAAGCTTCAGCTAAAAATGTTCCCAGTTATAGGTATTTCCAGAACACCTGCTAGAATCCCATACAAAGCCTTGGCTTTATTTTATTATTATTTTTTTGGCCATGCTGAGCAGCTTTCAGGATCTCAGTTCCCTGACCGGGGATTGAACCTGGGCCACGACAGTGAAAAGTGCTGAGTCATAACCACTGGACCACCAGGGAGGTCCCAAAGCCTTGGCTTTAAAACCCACCAGGTTCAAAGAGCAGGGAGCCCCTCAGCCATATAAGAGCAGTCCTTTCTCCTTATAATCCCTCCAGCCTCTCTGTGTGTTTGGTCTGAAACAGAAACCCAAGAGCTGGAGAGGAAGAGAACATACATGCGGTAGACACACTATGACCGTACTCCCTTCTCCAAGGCGAGTGGCTGCCAGCCATGAACTTGGCCAGAGGAAAGGGAGTGGGAGTCTTTTGAGTTAAGACTGATATGACGACTTATATCTTGGACTGAACAGCTTCAATTTCTCAGCTGAGACAGTGTTTCATGACTTAGGAGTGACAAGAAGTTTGTCTTTTCCCCAAGAGTGAGCAGAAAGTTACGCATCCTATCCAAGTCTTCATCCAGGGGCAGAGGAAGATTTTTAATGATAAGTTTCAGGTGTGCAGTGCTATAATCACTACAGCTAATCACCACTGAAGTCTGGTTACCATCCATCACCACAGCGTTGACCCCCTTCACCCATTCTTTGCCCAATCTTCCCCAACCCCTAGTCGTCTGGGAACCACTAATCTGTTCTCTGGATCTATGAGCTTGTTTTTATTTTACTGGGTTTGTTCCCTGTTTTTAGATTCCACATGAGTGAAATCACATGGTATTTGTCTCTGTCTGACTTATTTCATGAACTTTAACACCCTCTAGGCCATCCATGGTGTTGTAAATGGCAAGATTTCATTTTTATGGCTGAGTAATATTCCATTGTGTATATATACCACATTTTCGTCTATCCATCCATTGATAAACACTTAGGTGGTTTCCATATCTTGGCTATTGTAAATAATGCTGCAATGAACATAGGGGTCCATAGATCTTTTCCAACTAGTGTTTTCATGTTCTTCGAATAAATACCCAGAAGTGGAATACCATATGAGTGTGTGGCAGTTCTATTCTTAACTTTCTGAGCAATCTCCATACTGTTTTCCATAGTGGCTCTACTGATTTACATTCCCACCAACAGTGCAGGAGGGTTCCCTCTTCTCCACCTTCTCCTCAGCACTTATTATCTCTTCTTGATAAGAGCCCTTCTCACAGGTGTGAGGTGATAGCTCATTGTGGGTTTGATTTGCATTTCCCTGATGAGTGACGTTGAGCACATTTTCATGTGCCTATTAGCCATCTGTATGTCTCTGAGAATTGTTTATTCAGATCCTCTTTTGTCCATTTTAAAATTGGGTTGTTTTTATTGTTGAGTTGTATGAGCTCTTTATACATTTTGGATATTAATCCCTTATCAGATATATGATTTGCAAGTATCTTGTCCCGTACAGAGTTTTCATTCTGATGATTTCGCTTGCTGTGCAGAAGCTTTTTAGTTTGATGCAGTCCCATGTGTTTATCTTTGCTTTTGTTTCCCTTGCTTGTGGAGTCAGATCCCCGAAGACACTGCTAAGATGGATGCGGATGAAGTTACGGTCTATGTTTTCTTCTAGGAATTTTACAGTTTCAGGTGGACTGAATAGGTTGAATAGGGACTATGGGAAACAAATTTTAAGCCCAAAGTTGTTTGTTCAACAGACCAATTACATCTCAAAGCAAGGCCATTCAAGAGTCATGGAACTGGTTTCTGGGCATTTCTTTTGTAAATTTTGCATGTGAGGGTCTATCTTATGCTCGTTTTGATTTCTAAGGTTCATCCTATTGGTGCCTCAGTTAAAACAGATGGTGAGCAGCCTCTTTAAATCTTGTTTGACACAATTACTGTTTACAATGTATAAATCAGAATTTAGAAATGAATGGGAACACTGATCAGAAAACCTAATACTAATCATATGAAGGTCTCCTTGACTTCACGTCTTACCTGCACTAAAAGGTCCTTAGCCTCCTTCTCGAGCCATCGTGGGTAAAAGGGGCTGTCCATGCGGATGGAGTGGAAGAGCTCCTCTTCATCTTGCCCATGGAAAGGTGACTGACCTATTAGCATCTCATAGAGAAGGACGCCAAAGGACCACCAGTCCACAGAATGGTTGTACTTCTGACCCAGCAGGATCTGTGGGACCAAAAGGCAGAGACATAATTAATCGAAACGAGGTTGACTTGAAAACCCTGCATGGACTTTTCAGGGCCACTCAGGACATAACTGATGAAGAACAGTGCATGGTTTTAGCAAAGATTACACTGAAAACTGTAGCTTTTGTGAAGTTAATGATTGGATAGAAATAAGTGGGCAGTACCAAAGCTAAGCAACATTTTTGCATTTCAACATCTTTCTTCCCCCCTCTGGCCTTAAGCAAAACTAAATTGTACCATCAGCTCTTCATTTTCCTGTCTGTGATGGGAGCCCATGGGTGGTAGCTTCAGACCTAAGAGAGCTGATGTGTATCTAAGCCCTTCAGTGCCTCTGAGGTGAATATCTAAATCAAACCCATGTGTTTTATGGACTTCTGTGGTCTTGAGTCTTTGCATAAAGTTCTGTAGCTAATCAGGCAGCCAAAGGGGTCATCTGACCAAGTCCACCCCTTAAACCTAACTAGTCACGGTTACGAAGAGTCGAATTTTGTGACTATGCCAAGAGAGACTAGGATAACAAGCTGATAGATGTTTGTGAAAATAAAGATCAAGTTGCAAACAGAATTTTGCAGTCTGCTGCGGACTTCCAGTATAAAAATGCTATCTACCGGCCTTAACTCAATATTTGAACACTGAGGTTAATTCTAAAGTAAAAAAAAAATAAACTTAGCCTTAAGGAATAGTGTAAAAGTAGACCCCGGGAGAATGATAAAATAAAGATGCACACACTGCGCGATCTTAGTTCAGGTACGTTTGCCTTAAGTGGGGCCCGGTTCACACGCAATTCCCAGGATGTGCCACAAGAGGGAGCCCAAGGCAACCAGAAGCTGCCCTGAGCATCGCATCTTGGTAAGCAATTTCGTTCGGTGGATTAATGGAAAGAAATTTGGAAGGATAGGAGACAGCTGAGGTAGAAATTAAGTCTTCCAAGGCTAGGGGATGTTAGTAAAGAATTTCAGTCTTAAGTTAGGAGAAAGAAGCAAAATGCCGATTCACACTCAGTTATACACTGTATGAACAGAATGTCTGCAAATGCCTGCTGAGGTGTACTGGGTGTTTCCCATACTTTGTGTTTATTTGTAAGCACCTCTGGGGTAGGTGCCGTTATCCCTATTTAACAAAGGACGGTGACTGAGGTTATGTGTCTTCTTTAAGGTTGCCTGGTTAGTGGGTTGAAAGCTATGTTCTGGACCGTGGTCTCTTGGGATTTTACTACATAATGTTCCTTTTCTATTATAATGTTTCCAGGATTTAAACTTCGATCTAATTCATGCTCAAATTAGTCTGTATTTTAAAAGAAATTGGTGTAGAAACAATGGCTGGAGTGGCTCTTTTTCTATCTCAGCCCCTGGTGCCTTCTTATGGCCATGCTGTCTTTTGTCCTGTTCTCTCCCCATCTTTACTCAAATAATTCAGATGATAATGACGTTACCACTTCACGTCAGAGTCCCTCTTTCTCTCTTAGAGTAAGAGAAAGCTACAGTTCCATCCACCTCTTGGAGCCAGTGATCTGAGGTCTGTACATGGCTCACTACATGATGTGCACAGCGGGGAAAGCGTCCTTAGAAACCAAGTGACCACCAATGCCTCTATGGCTCTGGTTTCCGAGTGACTCCTGCTTTCTCCAGGGAGCTGCTTCTAGCTACTGAAATTCCACCTGGACTTACTAAGTGGCTAGTAGATGTTGGAAAGTAGGGTGTCTCCCTATTTAACTATTTTCTATTCTTTGTCAAAATGAGTGTGGACCTCCAATTATACGTTAGACCCTCGGTCCTATAACCGTGACATAGGGAACCACAGAGCTCTGGGGAAGGTCTCGGGAGACGTGGGCTGGTGAGGCTATTCCCTGGTTTGAGGGAGCACAGTCTGCTTTTTCATGCATCGTTCCTGAGGCTGCCCTGAATGCACTTGTTTTTTGTGTTTCGGGCCCTCCGCCCATATCATTGAGGTCCCCGGGGAGAGGGCAATGGGTCAGTGAGTGAGATAAAGGAAAAGCTTCGCAACGGAGATGATGTGAGTGGAGCTTTGGAAAATGGGTGGGATTTTGATGGGAAAGGGAGAGGCTAGAGACAAAAGGCCCCATCTCCAGCACATGTTCAGAGATGGGCATTTGGGGTGCATGTCTTGGTGTGGTCATTCACGGAACAGGTGATGGGTGCTCTGAGCTGTGGAGGAGGAGACTAGACACTAAGGTGGATAAATCATGGTCCTTAGCTGTGAGAAATTCAGTTTACTGGCAAATGGGATTACACATGGGCTGTGGTAGCACAGAGGAGGAAACAACTGATTATTCCAAGAAGCCAGAGGCACCTTCAGGGAGAAGATGACTTTGGAGGTGGGAGTAAATCAGACCAAGGATTCCGAGGGCACGGCTAAGGGATATGAGAGAGAAGGAAACGGATGTCTCAGGACATATTAAGGACCTTCTCTTGGGGTTTTGGCTTGTACCCAGCTGACAGTGGGGACTTCCTGAATATTTTTAAAGGCGTGGCGTGACAGGTCTTCCCGTTAGAGAGGTAGATCTGGTGACGTGGCGGAACAGCGGCCCTCAGAACAGGGCATGCACCCCAGGGAGCACCCAGACGGTGTAACGCCGAGATACGGGAAGAAAATATTAGAACTTGTATTTATTCGAGTTTAAAAACTTCCAGTAGTGGCACTGATGCCCTCATTTAGAAATTTGACCAGTGACTAGGTTTTCCAAGGGAGGAACGGGAAGCCTCATCTCGGGAGGAGTTGGTGGTGGATTGGCTAGAGCATTCGTCTTGGGCACATCGTAAGGTGCGTCACTATTACGATTACTTCTTATCCTAAGGTGCGTCATTTGCGTTGCATGCCCAGTTAAGGGGATCGGTGGGTTCTGTTTGAACTGAACTCATTTTCGCAAACTGGAACGTCCTTAAAAAGTGATCTGCAAAAGAGACTTGGATTGAAGACCATGCTAACAATGCAGAGTAGAAAACGGCAAGTGCAGAGATCTTCCGTCCTCCTAGTACCAGCTCTTTGTCACGTTATAACGAAGCTAAAAACAGTGACCGTCTCATTAGTTGTGACAGGAAGCTGGCTAAATCAGAAAACACTGTCGTGCATTCTGGACTTATATCCACTCTCTCCAGCCACGAACCTTGCCTTACGGACATACTGTAGCATCTGTCTTCCAGTGTGCCTTTGTGAGGGCTCTTTCTCGGCTATGAGCCAATAAAACCAGCAATTGAAAGAAACCAAGCAGACTTTTGAGTGGCAGAATCATAAAGGGTTAAACCAAGATTTTACAAAGTTATTTAGCCTCATTATTTTAATAAAGCATAAAATGTGCTATTAATAGAATACAACTTAGTTATTTAAAACTTTATTTCATCTTGAGTTCAGCCTGTTCCTTTTTCTGCATGTTTGATAACAGACTACATTAGTTGGTGATAATGTATAATAAATATACATGTGCCGGGGATGCTTTTTTAACTGATGAGGGAGCAAGATCAGAAAGTTTGAAAATATGTAAAGATGATGCATTGGCAGTTGGGTGGTCATAGAGAGGAAAGTCTGGGTCAAAAGGCATCACCAGGATCCAGACCAGAGGTGCTGAGGGCCTGGACCAGGGCAGCAACTGGAAGATGGGGCGGGATTGGAGAAGCTTGATTTAATCCCCAAAGGGAGGATCAAAAAAGAAGGGAGATTCTTAGCACAATCACAAGATTGGGGAGGCATGAAAACAGATGTGTGAACCCCTGAGGTCTATATTTAGAAGGTCTTGGTGTTTGGATTTGGGAGGGGTAAGAAGGAAGGAGAAGACTTGGAGGATTCCAGTTTTCTGGCTCTAGGGGACTGGACGGATGGATGTGTATGTCACTCATCCAGAAAGGGATAAAGGAGAAGGGTGTGTGCATGTGTGTGTGGGGGCAGTTTCAACAGAGAGTGGGTTTGGGATCTGTTACGATCGAATGGCCTGTGACAGTGAGTTGGAGATCTCTGCAGAAAAACAGACATACAGGTCTGAAGCAAGAAGTTTGGGCTGGTCATACTGATTTGGGAGTTGAAATCATAGTCATAGATATAGCTGTTCATGGAGAAGGCACAGGGAGAACAAAGGGCCAGGGGCGGAATTGTGTGAAGACAAGCAGGCTTGAAGATGAGAGAATGAGATTGGAGTTGCAGAGAGAAGCCAGTCTCTGAAGGTAAATTCTGGAAGATGCCAAAGGAAACAGAATTGGGAAGGAAGGATTGCCTGGGAAAGGGTTTGGCATAAGGCGTGTATAGACAGGACAGGTAAAAGCCATGATTTCTTGCTGACCAGAGGCCAAGCTTGAATTTAAACAAGGGGAAATCTAAACTAAGTACATACGTACAGGGCAGAGTCTCCTGTTTCTTAGACTGAGGAGGCTACGGTTACTTTGGCTATGACAGGGATCTGCTGCTGAATTTGTTTTGCCCAGGAAACCAGAGGCCCATCGCTGTCTATCCATCAGACAGCCGTCACCACTCACACACTTATCAGTAGTTGTTCATTCACTCTTTGAAAAGCTATCTATTAGCACCTTAATGTGCCGAGCCTTGAGCTCTGTCCTTGGATATAAAAGTGGATAAGATCACACTGATCTACACATACGATAAGTGGGGCAAAACTTTACACGCCTTGTAACAACATCCGTGTCCTGGTTCTGATACTGTACCATAGTTACGTAAGCTGGAACCAGTAGGGGAAGGGTAGATATGGGTGACATTTCTGTACTATTTTTGGCAACTTCTTGTGAATTTATAATTCTTTCAAAAGAAAGTTTTTAGAAAGCGAATAAGAAACAGCCTCTGACTTTAGAGCAATCACCCAGTAGTTCAGAGAGACCCAAAGATAGAAAAGCCGCGATAAGTTTGTGCTGCGGGAAGGACCAAGGGGGAAAGGCAGTGTCTCGTCTCCCTGGGGTGGGCAGCTGGCGTTGATGGAGGCCTTCTGAGCAAACTCTGATCTTCCAGGGGCTCAGAATATGAGCGCAACGGCTTATTTTGTTTTCTCTGTTGCTGTTTTTAAACTTTCATAGGCTCTCCCATGGGACCCAGGAACAGGAGAGAGAAGTGGGACCTCTCCAGGCTCACACAGTAGCAGCTTGGAAACCACAATTTAGGTTTTTCTGGCCCCACAATGAAACCCCTGGACTTAGGTAGATGCCTGTTCAGTGTCCGCCTGGCTCTTCACCAGTTGCTTCTTCTGCTTGGTCTGAGCAGAGTGACTATATTTTAAGGCTGGGGTGGGAGAGCCAGGATGGGAAGGGCCTGCTGGGTCCCTCACGCCTTGGCGAGGTGCAGGAGTTAGCGCGGGTACCGCGCCCAGTGCGACACTAGCGGCGCCTAGGTGCAGCTGCATTTGTCAAATACTCCGAAAAGCAAATACACATCCTGAACGAAAATAGTTTAAGGTCTTCTCATTTTCAGGGGAGAAGGAAGCAGTGGTGCTGGCCCCGGGGAGGCGGAGTTGTACGGGTGGGTGCAGAGCGGCGCGTCCTACCTCCGGGGCGATGTAGTCGGGGGTCCCGCAGAAGGTGTTGGTCCTGGCGTCCCCCAGCATGTTCTCCTTGCACATCCCAAAGTCCGCTATTTTGATGTGTCCATCTTTGTCTAACAGGATGTTATCAAGCTTCAGGTCCCTGAAAAACAAATCAGATTCGCACTTTAATAACACACGGTTTTGTTAACATGGACTTGCCCTGTGATGAGGGCTTGCACGTCCCGTCACAGCCTGAAGGGCAATGAGTAGGTACTTTGCTGGTCCTCCTGTCTCCTCCAGGGTCACTGCTTCTCGTCCTTGGTGTTTCCTCCTTGACCAGCGTCTCTTGCCCAGGACTGGACGTACAGTACAGCCCCTCGTGGTCCAGGTCGGCTTTCTCTGGGCCTGGCTCTGACCGAGTTCTGTATCTTCTGTATCAATACGTGGCCCATCTCCAGAGCTCCCTTCATAGTTCATGTATGATTGGCGGAGCAGGTGCCGAGATGGGGCCACATAAAGGTCATGCGCTATCTCTGCAGAGTAGCATCCCTCAGTGTTAAGAGGGGCCCTCAAGAAACAAAGCCTGGATGGAAAGGAATACGCTGGTGATGAAATGTCGTGGGGGCTGTGTTTGGTGACGTGTCTGGTGTAGGGTGGTATTCAGTACTACACAACACGTACACCCATCCACTTCCGTCCAAGGTAGGGGTGTAGATAAAACTGACTCTTCAAGGGAATGGCTGGCTGCTACCGATTCCCCTTTCTGACTTGCCAAGAAGTACAGCTAATATACCATGGACAAGACACAGACCTGAGGCTCTTAATCCCAGTACCTTTCCTGGGGGTAACGGAAAAGGAAGAAAGGCCTAGAAATATACTCATTTTATGCCATTCTCTAAGTATCTGTGTTTGTGGATAAATTATCCTGCACCTAATTCGAAGACCAATTAAGGAAAGATGTCCCTAACCCAGATTAATTCTAGAATCAGAATCCATCTGCTACCAGAACACCGTGTCAATGACTTCCTCTGTCCTCAGAGAACCAGTATCCTTGTAAGGCAGCCCACTTCATTTTTTAGGGATGTGTAAGTGGTGACACGATTTTAAAAACACGGGCCAAACTATGCCTCCCTGTGACTTTACCTGTTGGCCTGTTTACCACACGTGACCGCCTGGATATTTGGAAAGTGACACCAAGCTTTCTCTTGTCTTTCCTTGACCAAGTTGAGGACCTTTACTCCTCCACACAGCATGGTATTCAGACTCTGCAACATTCCGGCCCCTGCCCTGCACATATCTCGAATTTGTCCATTTTCTTCTTCAAAGATGGTTCTCAGAATGAAAGCGGTGTCTTCCGGGCACGTGATCTCACAGGTGCAGATGGCGGTGGCACCCTGAGCTTCTGGTCTAGTCCTCTTGCCTCTGAGCACCGTGGCTGCACTAGTTATTTTAGAAGCTCCCTCACAACGATGCTTAATATGGAACTCACTGTAAACTATAACCTCCAGGTGTCCTTCCCCGCCCCCCCCCCCCGCACAAACTACCATTATACCATTTTCCTGTCATCCTGTACCTGCGAAACGGATTTTTTAAAAAGATAATCCAGGAATGACACTTGACATGAGTTTCTTTAAACTTTTATCGACTTTAGTCAGTGGCATTTTATGAATTCTAGTCGGTTATATAACATCCAGCTTTCTCTTCCTTTATCTGCCGTGAATTTCTGAGCTTTGTGAAAACTCCTTTAAGTCTAGGATATGTGGTGGGCGGTGGCTACCACTGCCTTCCTTAATGAGCTAAGACGACTTGGGAGAGAAGAGCTATTGCTGTTGCCTTGTTCTGCACCTCCTCTAAGAGAAGATGCTCAGAATCTCCTTCTCAGAGATTCTGCTCCCAAAGGGCCTGGCAAGTAGCTCTGTCTCCTCCGCCCCTGTTGATTGAGCCACAGGTGGAGGCCTGACTCTGGATTCTTCTTGGGGAAAACTTGCTGAGGTTGCAGCATGACGGCACTCGTCCGTCTCGGCTGGGTGTCTGATGCATAGGGCTGCTGTGGCGCGCCCTCCACCATGCCCTTGGAGGGACAGAAAACCAGCCTGTAAAAGAAGAGACGGAAGTGGCTCGGCCAGGAGTAGAGACAGAGGCCGCATGAACCCGAAGAACAGCCCAGCCAATGAGAGAGCAGCCACTTCGGTTCTGATGGGTTTGCGTTCTCGGTTCTGCTTTGTCAGTGAGGCTTAGCTTCTGCTTAAGCAAAGGTTTCAGTGGTTGTATGATGCTTGTAATCGATACCCGTATCCTAAAGTCCCGTCACTATTTGTTTTATCTCCTTTGTTACACTCTAAGCTTCACGAGGGCGGAAAGCGTATTGCTTGGTACTTGCTGTGCTGTGATGCTCTGACGCGAGTGTAACACGTGTTGCTGTCATTCCATAACCATCTGAGTGAGTTCATCCCCAACCAGTGACCATCTCACCACCAGCGAGTATCAGCTACAACTAAGTCCCAAGTAATGGTTCCCTTTTGTTGCTTTCTCACCTTCTGTGAGTAAATTAGCCAGAGGACGTGAGCATGGGATGCAGTTCTGTTTTGGTGCAGAAATGCTGCTAGCAGGTGTTCCCCAGAGCTGACCTCTTGCATTGCTGACCTCTGTCACTAATGCATCAACGATGGTTTCTGTCTGACCAGGTGCATGGATACCTCCAGGATACATGTATGTGTGTCTCACATTCAGATCAGTTTCGGTTCTGTTTCTCCCATCCTAATTCAAATGCTGTCGCACTTTCATTATTAGGACTGAAAACTTCCAATATGTCTAAGTCTTCTCTGTAGGCAGGCCTTCTGCCTTGTTCCTTCATTTTAATTAAATCCACTTTCATTGTGACTTATGGATTATATTCCAATAAGTCCAATTATAGGTCATGTTTAACTCCTTATGCTAAAACTGCAGGTTCATTTCCTAATCCACACTCTATGCGATAGTGATATCATTTTGAGTTTCTGCTATATGAAACATATTTGCATCATTCGCAGCCACGTATGTACGTTCCTAGAAATCTGGCTGAAGGATGGTTTTAGGGTCATCACTAGGGAGCCAGATATCCAGCTGCAGTACTGTACATAGCTCAAAAGGATAATGAACATAATATCTAATATTGGAATTTCTTTCACATGCATTTTATCATTTGATTCTCACAATAGCCCTTTGATCTGGAATCACTATTTTTATTCGTATTTATCTAATGGAAAACAAAGGCTCTTAAAATTATACAATCTATCCCAGCAAAGCCAGGCTTTACCCTCTTTTACATCCCCTTAAACCATGCTCACCCGGTCTTTCGCATTGAACTGGTCTTGCTGAGATACCTAGAGTCTTCTGTGATTGCAAGGGTACATTTTAGTCAATTCTAAAAATGAATGTTCTCTAGGCCTCAAGCTAGGAAAGTTTCATGTTCAATTTTCAATCCACCCTCTAAAGTGGGCAGGGTGTCTACAGGGCTGGGAGAGAGGAGGTCATTGAAGCTTTGAGAGATCTAAGTCAGAAGGAGAAAGGTCTAGAAGGCCTGCCATGCAGAGCCAGACACCCTGAGGGGCAGGAAGGGGTGAAGGCAGAGGGAGACGAGCTGGAGAAGCCACAGGACCCAAAGGCCAGAGTGTTCACAGGTACCTCACAGGACACCAGGACCCAGAAGGGGCCTTCAGGGTCCAGGTCACCTGGCATGGCTCTTGGAAGCACCCGTCTGCCCAAAGGGCTGCACATCGGGGCATCAGGTACAACCGAGAATTCAGTGGAAGCCTTTCTTTCCATTGTGTTGTCAACATAAGCAAAGCTTCTCCATTTGGAAGAGGCAAAGTGGGAGCCAGAAGAAACAGCTTCCAAATCCAAGTTTTGTTCCTAAGTAGCTCGGCCAAGCCATGTCTCCTCTCTGATCCTTTAATGACTCATCCATAAAATGGGTCCAGTGGTGCCTGCCTTGCTTATCCCACAGAACTTGTGAGCATCCAGTGAGGTCATCCACATGAAGGCATTTGTAAGTGGTTTCAGATATAGGCGTTGGGTCCAGTGTCATCGATCAAAGATCATCTTAAGGTCCCTTTCAGTTCTAAGAGTTCTAAGACTTGAGACTCTAGATTCTGCTGCTTCTACGTCTGCGTATTTTCCGGCTCCTTGGTTTTACGTTTAACCTAAGCCAGGGCTGAGGCATCTTTTAAGATGCCACCGCTTTTACGATGCCACCAGTAATGGTAGATGATTGACGTTGCCACCTGCTTCTCTGCATCTCTTGGCCTCAATTCTTGCGACTGCCAACAACGGCCTTTCCAGAAAAGCTGGACACAATTTGTTTAATATTCCTCCACTCGACCTCCTTACTCCTATCTCTTTTTGTTGGCACACCCTCACCCATTTCTGATGATACCTTCATTATTCTTCCCTTTGGCAGTTACTTCTTCTTTTTTTAATAAACTTATTTATTTTATTTATTTATGTTTGGCTGCGTTGGGCCTTCATTGCTGCCTGTGAGTTTTTTCTAGCTGCGGTGAGCGGGGGCTATTCTTTGTTGTGGTGCACGGGCTTCTCATTGTGGGGCTTCTCTTGTTGCGGAGCATGGGCTCTAGGCATGTTGGCTTCAGTAGTTGTGGCTCGCGGGCTCTAGAGCGCAGGCTCAGTAGTTGTGGCACACAGGCTTAGTTGCTCCGTGGCATGTGGGATCTTCCCGGACCAGGGCTCGAACCTGTGTCCCCTGCACTGGCGGGCGGATTCTTAACCACGGTGCCACCAGGGAAGTCCCGACACTTACTTGTAATTAGAATCTCATTCACTTAGACTTTTTTTTAGAGTATGCTGTTTGTGTCTTTTCATGTACTTACATTTTACCTCCAAAAAAACCCAAAATAAAAATCCAGAAAGTGGCTTAATTATGGATCCAGAGGTTGGGACTTCTGTAGCTTTTGCATCCACCACAATGCTTAACCAAGGCTGTGTGTTTAGTGGCTGGTCCGTCTTCGTTACCAGTTGTAGTGGGTTTAGTGGGCTCCCCCCCCCAATAAAAAGATATTTATGTCCTAGTCCCTGGAATCTTGTGAGTGAGACCTTATTTGGAAAAAGGGTATTTGTAGATGTAATCAAGTTAAGGATCTTGAAATTAGATCATCTGAGATTATCTGGGTGATCCCTAAATCCAATGTCAGGTGGACTTGTAAGAGACCTACAGGGAAGACACAGGGAAAAGAAGGCCCTGTGAAAACTGAGGCAGAGACTGGAGTGACCCCAAGCCCAGGAACACCTGGGGCCACCAAAAACTGGAGGGGGCAAGGAAGGATCCTCCCCTAGAACCTGCAGAGGGAGCGTGGCCCTGCTGACACCTTGATTTTGGACCTCTGGACTCCAGAGCTCTGAGGGAATAAATTCCATTGGCTTAAGCCATCAGGTTTGTGCTAATTTCTTACGGCAACCCTTCAAAACTAATATGATGATCATGAGTGGTCAGAAAAAGGAAACTAATAGAATCCCCTTGTTAATTCAGTGGCCAATGCAAAGTTTAGGCCAGTAAAGTTACAATGGGCAGTTGAATAATTTCTTAAGGCCAATCTCGGTGTCAGTGTACCTGCCGGATGACCTCCCCCAGTTTTAATTATTCCATGTCTTTCAAGGATCTCCTACCGCCTCAGTGAGTACACTGCTAAATAAACCCAGGATGCTTTCTTTGTGGTGCATAAGAAGCCTTAGAAAATATTTCTCATGGATGTAGTAAGAGCTCTAAAATGGGTACAATTTATGATATTAAAGACACTTATGGACCCTCATTGGTCTTTGTCCTGAGTGTCAATAATTTACAAGATGAAATAATAGAAACATCGTGATGTGGAGAAAGAGACTATACTGGGGCATGTGGGGTTTGGTTGCATGAGGTCCCCTTCAGCCCTAAGATCTCTCTTCTCTCCAGTCTTCCTAACTCTTCCTCCCTCTTTCCTATCCATCCATCCCACACAATCTACTGAGTGTCTCAGTATAGGTATATCTTAGGGATATTGCAGGCATTACAGATATAAAGAGGAAAACAACCACGGAATGTGATCAGGGTTTTCAGTGTTCTGGTATTTCTCACTTTCCTGAAGATTAAAGAATGGTATAAAACAGATTTTTAATCTATCATTTTGGAGATAGCCCCTGCTCCCCCAAATACAAAAGTATATCCAAAGGATGCCAAAGAGACGGCTTAAGAAAAATGAGCTCCCAAACCTCCCCTACGTCTTTAGTTCTGGGCTCTAAATGGGGCAGCCCTCACTTGGCTGGACCCTCTGGAAACGGAGAGGTTTCCCTAAGTGAATTTTCAGCCTATTCTGTAAGCACCAAAGCCCAGTACTGGCCATCCCAGACGGAATGCTTCTGGACTGTATTATACACAGTTTGCCATCTTCAACAATCTGTGTGGAACATCACTTAGCCTGTACTGATGACTCCGGTCATTCCTGTGGGCATCTGCTGCAGAAAAGCACGTGATCCCACTGTCTCGGGGCCTTGAGGTTGTCCTGCATCTTCCCTTTATGTCGGTTCTCAGCTTCCCTTGTCACCAGTGGTCACTGTGTAGGCCTCCAGCTCCTCAGTCAGCATCCTGTCAAGCTCCTTCCTTCCTTTTTTATTTGTTTTCTTCAATATACCCCCCCACCCCGCCCAATCTGCGGGAAACGAGACAACTAAGCCTTTGAAGATCTGTATGCTAAGTGTCAACTGTGCTTTGAGAGAAGTAAGGAGACTGAAGTACATCAGCTTTCATCCAAGAAGGATGTGAAATGATGGTGTCCAATAGCTTCTGGACAGACATCCACTCAAGAAAGAGGGCACACATGGCATCCTGGGCATGCAGACAAGGTGTAGGCTTGTAGGTTTTCGCAGGTGTGTTTGTTCAAGGAAGGCCTCCCCTTCTCCCTCACCCAAAAGGAGGACATTCAATGTGCAAATACAGGCAAGAAGGAGAGACACAAAAGACAGAAGAAAGAAAGCAACAGTAAGAGGCCAAAGAGAAAGTAATGGAAGGAAATGAGACAAAAGGTAGGAGAGAGGGAGAACAAAATGAGATCAGAGCCTTATTGCTTTTTTTTTTTTTTTTTTGTGGTATGCGGGCCTCTCACTGTTGTGGCCTCTCCCGTCGCGGAGCACAGGCTCCGGACGCGCAGGCTCAGCGGCCATGGCTCACGGGCCCAGCCGCTCCACGGCATGTGGGATCTTCCCGGACTGGGGCACGAACCCGCGTCCCCTGCATCGGCAGGTGGACTCTCAACCACTGCGCCACCAGGGAAGCCCCCCTTATTGCTTTTGAGAGCGGAATTTCTTACTTGGTTGGTAAATCACCATCCGTGCTGTCACTCTGGGCAGGAAGCCCGGGTGTGGAACTTTCTGCCACAGAAGCACACTGACCACTTCACGTCCCTCAAGCACAGTGATGAAATCACCTGGACCAGGAAATCCAGTTATCCCAGTACTTGTTTCCAAAGAGTAAAATTTACCTGTAGACTATTCCTTTGGAATGAAGGAACTGCAGACCGAGAATGATTTCGGCAGCATAGAACCTGAGGGAAGGAAAAATCAAGGCTCAACATGAATGCTTACTAGGAAAAAAAAGTTCCCCTTTCTATAGAGTGAGTGTGCAGTGCTCTGCTAAACGTGCGCACGGAAGTTTGTTTCATCACAACAAAAGGAAGATATCATCCATCCTACACATCCAGTCTCAGACCTGAGAGAATGAAATGGAGCCGGTATATTTAGCCCTACCCGCATCTAGGGCTTATTCTTATATTATAAACTATAAGGTTCAAACTGTCATTTTTTTTTTTTGCTAATAGAACATTCAGAAACACTCAATGTAACGATAGGGAAATAATTTTCCCTTTTATTTTAAAATCTACTTGGACCCTTCAGACCTGTCTGCAGGTCATTCCACATAGCCTGAGAGGAGGAGAAACGCACACAGGCAGACCTCAGGGATCTCACGGCTTCGGTTCCAGACCACCGCAGTACAGCGAGTCACACGAGTTTTTTTGGTTTCCCAGTGCATATAAAATTATGTTGACACTACAGTGTCGCCTATGAAGCACGCAATAGTATTATGTCTAAAAAAAGCGTACATATCTTAATTAAATACTTGTGAACTATACTTCAGTTAAAAAAATATGGCTAAAAGATGCTAACCGTCATCTGGCAAGGCAGAGCTGCCACAAACCTTCCTTTATAAAAAAAACCAAGTATCTGCAAAGCACGATAAAGTGAAGTGCAATCAAACGAGATACGCCTGTATGAGAAGCTGGGAGGTGATACCTTGCTCTCCACCTTCCAAAATGACAGACTCAAAGGAGGTGAGTTTACAGGAGGATTAAAGTTAGAGATAAGGGAGAACTTCCCGCAAGTGAGGTCTGCTCGATCTTGGAGAAGAACGCAGAAACCCCTTCCTGGGGGAGGCAGTGAGGACAGATAGATAGCATGTGTCTGCGATGGCTTTCGTGCCTTACACACCTGGAAGGGACCCCGAGAATCCTTTCTAGCAGAAAAATACCCGATGATTTCTGGGCTGCAGGAATCTCATAAAATTATCTCCGCGCACTTGGCCGACGGTTCCTGGAAGCAACGAGATCAGTGGCGCGCTACCCACTGGATTCGACAAAACAGCCGCTTCAGCCGGGGTTTCTGTAGGAGCTCGTGGAAAAGTCTCTCTCTCAACGCAGCTCGACCTGAACCCCCCGGAGTGTTCACTAGGGGTGAGTGAGATTACTGAGCGTACAGCAAGCAAGGCTAGTGTGCACCCACCCTTTTCAGTGGAGCCAGGGGCACAGTTTTCTTGTGTTTGACCGTCTCAGTGGTTTGATGACTCAGGAAAGAGGGCCTGAGGGAGGAAGGGTGCGGGGCTTCTGTGGGACTCAGCTGCAGTCCCACCTAGTAAAGCCACCCTGCTCGATTTCGCCAGCGCCTGGAGTGGCCTGATGCCAAAGAAGGAGAACGTATTCTCGAGAGAGAGCAAATGTCTCTTCCTGTTTCCTGTTTCTCCTGCCCCCAGAGCTGGCTGACTGATGCCTTCACACTGAGCTTCCCTTGAGACGCCTCCGTGAAGCCCCTCTGTGCTCCATTTGACTTCCATTCAAGGGGCAAATATTGCTTCTGGGCTCGGATGATTTAGAAGCCTGATGAAGTGGGGCGGCTCCTTAAGAAACTAAGCAGTTGATCTCGCGGCAGAGAAGTGAAATAAAAGCGACTTGAATTTAAGTTTCGCAAGCTGGGAAAACAGTTGCCTCATTGGATGTGTTCCTGGGGTCACCTCACCCTGGGGTTTAGGCCCACTGAGTGAGAAACAGGAAACGTGCCACGTGGGGAAAAGCACGGTGCGGGCACAGTGGACCCCAGTCCCTGACAAGACCAGTGGGAACCCCCCAACCCTACCAGGGCTCTTACGTGGCTCTGCAAAGATCGAACTTGTGGCAGCTCTGGATGTGGTACATTAAGTCTCCTCCGTTGAGATACTCCATCACAAAAAAGAGGTTTTCCTGCGGAAAGACACAACCATCCCAACTGTGAGCTTCTTTAAAATAAGAAAACAAGGATTACTTTTTAAATGGATTTCATTATTTCAGAGGAACCGATTCTGTCTTGAAGTCCCTTATAAAAAGGCTGGCAAGACGATTTAGCGGATCTGTATAGCATTTCTGAACCCCAAGAAACCTGGGGAGTCCAGGAGGAGTATGTGGGATGTTTGCTAGGATGCCTGGATGCTAGCACGCAGCAGATGGGGCACAGCACGAGGGAGGGTCCACCCGGACTTGACCACCCGACGGTGGGATGGTCTTGGGCACTTCATGGATGCTGGCTGTATACCTACTGAAATTGACAGTGTGTAGGATGGTAAAAAGTACAAACCGGGGGCTCTGACTACAGGGGCAGGGCTTGAAAGCGTTCACTCGTTCAACACTCAGTAAGTAGTTCTGAATGTATTCTTCGGGTATGGCCAGAGCGAGAGTGGGTGTGCTCATGCGTGCCTCATCCACCCAGGATGGAGACAGCCCTGCCTTCAGGGAGCTCACAGTCAAGTCTGGGCTTACTTCCCTCCAGTCCTGACCTCACCTGTTGCAAGTCACGGCTTATAAGCTGTGCTGCTCCTAACAGGACGCCATGCATGTTGTTAGAGCCGCTGCCCCTGGACGGCAGCTGTCAAAAGCAAGGCTGAGTGGTCTTCGGACCGTGGTCGAAGCATCAGAGGTGGCTGATTCCAGGGAGCCTGAGCTCCTCCATGGTGTGAGACAAGAGTTCCTCAATATGTATATTTATGACCCTGGGAGCGCCCTGACTTTGAGAGTCCCCGTGAACCACAGAATTAGTGATCTGCTCAGTTGGCGTGGAGACAGTTGGGACAGACGGGACTCAAGGCAACTCTTAGGATAATGGGCTTTGCCCCTACTCGGACCCGAGTTCAGATTTCCTCTATTTGTGACCTTGAAGTTACTTAACCTCTCCTAAGCCTCATATTTTTCATCTGCAAAATGGAAGAAGTAATATTCCTACTTCATAGGGGCGTCGTGAGTGGTAAATGAGATGACCTATGTAGAAAGCTAGCCCAGCGTTGGCACTCAGCCTGCACTTCAGAACTGGTGGCTGTTGTCATAGTAAACAATTTAAAAGCCAGTCAAAAACACAGATCACAAGAACTAAACAAATGCAGAGAGATTCCACGTTCATAAATAGGAAGACAGTATTGCCAAGATGTCAGTGCTTCCGAACTTGACCTACAGATTCTCCACAATCCCAGTCAAAATCCCAGTGAGTTACCTGGTGGGTATCGACAAAACTGACTCTAAAGGTTACACGGAGGAGAGGCAGAAGATCCAGGATAGCCAACAACATGTTGAAGAAGAACAAAACTGGAGGACTGACCTTACCCGACTTCAAGACTTAATAAAAACTACAGTAATCAAGATGGTGGTATCAGTGAAAGACCAGACCAACAGATCAATGGAACAGAAAAACCTAGAAACAGACCCATGTAAATATAGTCAACTGATCGTTGACAAAGGAGAAAATGCAATACAATGGAGCAAAGACGGTCTCTTCAAGAAATTGTTCTGATCATCACTGTATATTATCGTATTTCCACATTTCTGAATTTTCATTTGCACAACGTCAGAAAAACAAAACACCCAGCAGATACTTCTCAGAGAAAGGAACCGCACAGTCCTGTGGATCTTGAAAGAAGGAGGAAAACAGGGAGTTAGATCTCCTCCAACAAGTTAAATCTCCTCCAGCGCTATCTTTCTGTTCCAGTCAGAGCTGGGAGAAAATGCAAAGTAGGCAAAGCGAGGGGAATGTGGGCTTGTGACATGTGTTATTCCAGCAAAGACCCTCTTCTTAATGCCGGTGATACGTTAACTGATGCAAATGATTCTTCCGGGTGGAGTGAGAGTTGAAGTTGTGATGCTGGTGGGGGGTGGGTAGGGTGGGGATGGGATGGTCCAAAACTGCCCTGGACTTAGGATTTGTCAACAGCTCCTGGCACAGCATCTGCAGAGAGGAAATTCTCATCTCTGTGTGTCTCTAACTAGCTGTGTGATCAGGTAAATCATACCATCCCTGGGCCTCAGTCTCAACCTCTGAAAAATGAGAAGTATTGGTGAGACAGAATTTCTCTTTACTAGCCTAAAGATGCCCTGATTTTCACCTTAATTTCTCTTCCTTTTTCTTGGAGGAAAATATGAAATCCACAAACTTTGGTTATTGAGCACATGACAAGACCTATGTAGTGCTTCCCAGATGATAAAACACATGTTGATAAGAAGGTGTTATGCTGTAAAATTCTTAAGAGAAATCTTTGTTCAGAAACTGTGTATTGGAAGTAAACTGAAAGGTATAGAGATGAGCCTTCTCTCTGAATCTTCTTCCACGGAGGTCAGTATTATGGCTGGGTTCATTATGACCTATCATGATGCCCCAGAGAAGTTCACGAAATAGAGGTCAGAGGGCTTCCTCCCGTCTCATTCGTCTCCTGATTATGCTAATAGAATTTGGCTAGTCGGGGGCAAATACCTCTGTGTGTCACGGTCCTGAATTCTTTAATGTCTAAATTAATCCCGCCATGCACCGAGGGCTGAAAAGCAGAATGGGTTAGGACCTAATGGGTTAGCGCTGTTGTGTAGACCAGAGTGTCAGGTGAATCACTTTTTGATTGGTCTTTGTATTGTTTCTGAATCATGTGTTTCTTGCTCTAAGAAAGATCTCGAGCGCCCCTGCTCAGAGAGGAGTATGTATTATTTCTGATTTCGGAAAAGAGTCCAAACAAAGGATTAAAACTCAATAACCTCCAGGATTTACCCTCCCAGTCCAAGCACTTGGTGAGTTTTTCACTTGGCCTACTTGGGCGGCAAAATCATAGCATTTTGTCAGGTAGCTCCGTGAAAAGTGAGTTTTAAAAGAGGAAGCTTGCCTTACTCAGGGTGTTCCCTCCTGCAGGGAAACGGCTAAGGTTCTTTTGAATGAAACAATAAGACACTGAGCTTATTTCCATCCTGTCCATGAAGTCAGTTTTACTTGGGGTTTGACAGTACAATGATGACAGCCACTGGAAGAGGTGATTCACTGAATAGTGCTGAAGAACCTCTCGCTAACAAGCAGGGATTTGCTACATCATTCAACAACACTGATTTCTCTCTCAGCTCTCCGGTTTGCAAATATACCTATGGCATACATACCGTCCTGTATGCCAGATTCATAAAAACAAGAGAGTCAGAGTTAGTTATTGCTTTGCTGTGATTTTCTGGTAACCGAAGGATATAATCAATGCTGACATTCTGGAGATAGATGGGTATTCAAAGCTCTGTGGCTCTTTTTTTTTTTTTTTGCCTTTAAAAAAGGTACTTATTCTTGCAAAGTCATTTAAATATATATACTGAGTACTTTCAAAAATTGAAAATAGCAAAGGATTCTGTGTGTTTGTGTACCAAGTACTGTATTTCCCAAAGCGTCTACAAATATCTTGCATCACTTGGTTGATAGAACGGTATATTTTATTCTCCTATGTACTTACAAAAATATGACAGACCACTTTAGGGGGCCTCTAACATCTAAATTGCTTTGTATTCATCTTCTTTGTAAAATCTCTATATCAAATTTAGCCATGAAAGCGATTTATACTGGTAAAAAGGAGGAAGCAGGTAAAAGCTATATACAGAAATACAAATACTTAGTTTGCCCATCTAAGAGCTGGAAAAAAAAATCATCTTTCAGATGACAGACATGTACTAATCTCAGTGGTTTTCAAGGCCAAATCCTTTAAATCATTATGGTCTAAATTCAACCAAGATACTGCCTTTGAATCTCTACCTTTGTGGATCCCACCCTTGTTACTGACACTACCGATGTCCTGAGTCTGCACTAGTGTCAGACTGGAGGTGAGTCTCCTTCAGATTGACGACTACCTCCAAGGAGGTTTACATCTTTACTTCTACTTATTGTTCCCCGCCAAGCAAAGGTTTAGTTTGGAATTGCAAGTTGTGAGAGCTGCATTCTTGACGTCCACAGCTCTGTGGTGGGGATGCATTACAGGGGCTTCCTGTGTCGAGGAAGAGCACAGAGCTGGGGTCCAGGCTGCCCAAGCCAGGAGCTTACAGAACCAGCCAGGGCCCCACGTGGGGACGGAGCCTGCACCCGGATGGCACACCTGCAGGGCACCTGGACACGGGCTCACCCAGACCGCCTGCTGCTACGTGCACACAGCCTGCGTCAGTGTGGTCATTGACACGCAATGTCTTAGGTATGCTTGTCATTTAGAAGGCTGGAGCCATTCCAAATGTGGAGTACTTGATCTATTCCTTCCTTGTTTAGTGAGCTATAAGCTAAAACACCCTAGAAAACAGGTTTATTTCCTTTTTCATAAAGAATAAGCCATCAGACTTGAGGACACGGGGAGGGGGAAGGGTAAGCTGGGACGAAGTGAGAGAGTGGCATGGACATGTATTTACTACCAAATGTAGAATAGATAGCTAGTGGGAAGCAGCCACATAGAGCAGGGAGATCAGCTCGGTGCTTTGTGACCACCTAGAGGGGTGGGATAGGGAGGGTGGGAGGGAGACGCAAGAGGGAGGAGATATGGGGATATATGTATGCATATAGCTGGTTCACTTTGTTATACAGCAGAAACTAAAAGCCATCAAAAAACAAAAAAACGAACAGATAATCACACGTATACTTTTGATATCTAAGCGTTGCATGTGTATGTGTGTGAAGGAAGGAGGGAGGAAAGGCTCTCTGCAGACCAGCAAACTCATTCATTACAGCCTGTTTATATTTCTACTGTAAGTCTAATTAGTAAAACTCACTGCCTTGGATAGATTCATTAGTACCTGTCAGAAATAACGTGCCTGAGTTTCTAGAGGTTTGTACCTGCACGGGGAGCTTGGGCTCAGTTGGTATTTTCTGGTTTAACCGTCCCATGGGGTTATCTTGCATTAACTAGCAAATTATTTTCTTCCATAACGGAAGTACAAACAATGATCCATTTCACGAATTTTAAAATTGTTTTCCCTGATACGATTGGGTCTCTACTAAGAGGCAATAGAGCTGTTAGGCTGATGGACTTTGCTACCAAACTGCCCAAGGGTGAATCCTGGCTCCCTTGCCTGACACCTGTGGTGCCTTTGGCCCCTGTAGGGGCCACCTCGATTTCCTTGTCTGTAAAATGGGGATAATAATAGTCTCTACTTCAGAAGGTTGCTATGAAGATTAAATGAGCTAAAATACACAACGTGCCTAGAACATGGACTGGCACATAGTAAATGCTTTATAAACATCATCTGTTATTATATTTATGACCACAGTTATTGTATACAATATACACACAATGCATGTTGAGAAATATATATTCCCAAACACAGAGGGGTCCCTGGAACAGACTAGGTTTTAACATAAAAGGCAAGTTTTAAGGAATACGGTTTTGATGTGAAAATGACCCTACTCTGCTGAAGATTTTACAGTTACTAAATTATCACTACGACAAAGAGAAAAAATATACACAAGAAAGATGAAATACTCAAAAATCCTACCTGTGGGTGCCTTGAATGATATAACTAGAAACGACCCTTTTCTTCTTATAATGCTTTTGTGTATTTTCCAATTTTTAAAGTATGTTTTGGTGTAATTACTTTTATAATTAGGGAAAATGTTAAAGAATTTTCCTTAAGAATTTATAAGTGAGTGAGTTTTCTATCACTGGATGTTTGTATGGTGTAGATTCTCAACATCTGCCATGGGGGTTTGCTATCTGGCATGGAAATGTCGATTCAGTGTCTGATGTAAAGTAAGATGCTATCTTTTTTAGTTCACCGAAATTGAAACTGGCAGGCTTAAGTATTATGAAGCAAGCATGACCAGGTACAGGGGAGTAGAGTCATGTGATAAAATACTTTCAAAATCACTTTTAATCACCAGAATACAAATAGAATAATTCTTCTTAAAAAGAATAACAAAAATCTAAAAATGGAAGCATCATTAAAGTAAAATTTTACATTTACAATATGAAAGATGATTAATACAAGATTAAAGTGATAGATTTAACAAAATCAGTGGTGTGATTCTCACAGGGCTGTGTTTGCATATATGAATGTCCTAGAGAAATTAAAAGCCCTAGGGCTGTCAAAATATATCAGTATTTAAAACATGAGATCATTCTTTAGGAGGACATTTTGTGAATGGATATTCTAGTAAAGGGGAAATGTCAAGAGGGCTCAGTTATTCTAATATGATGTAGCTTCTACCCTGATTTCTCCTTAGTATATGATTACATTTGCTTTTAATGAGAGAATGAAAATAAAGAACATGGAAAACTATTTAGTAACGATGACTGTTCAGTATAGCTAGTCAAGTACTGAACCACTAAGGGGACTGTTGCCGAGTGTGCATACATTACTGGGTAAGTGAGAACTTTGTAGCATTAAAGATGCTATCATTTTATCAAACCTGTAACAATTAATTTTGAAAATACATGGAGAACACAGTAAATATCATGCACATGAGGTCAGGAATATAGAGTCCCTCTCCAGAAAAAATAAGAAACGGAGGAAAAGAATAATTATAGTCATTTTTTCAGGTTTTTGCCCCAAGGCTAGTAAATTAATAAATTTTATGCGAGAAGATTTGCATGTCTGAGGAAATAAAATTAGAATACCAATATTTATTAAAAATATCCAAGTATACCAGTATCCTTTTCAGAGTACCATATGTTAAGCATATGTAATAAATGCTGTAACATCCAAGATGACAGTTATTGATATAACAGTATGGAAACCGGAGAGTACATGTCAACTCAACTTCGGGGTATATCCTATTTTAGCCAGTGGAAAGTGCGGGACGGTGTGCCCTGAAGAATGAAGGGGAGCTGGTCCAGATCTAAAATTAAAGGAAATAATCCACATTAGGTATTTAGCCCTGTGCCTGACATAGAGTAAGAACTCCATACATAGTAACCTTTATTATGTCTATTATTATTTTGTTAGAACAAGTTAAATACGTTCTATATTCCAATATGTTCTCTCTCTATATATATCTTGAGAAATATACCTTCATAATGACCAAAAAGGCATGTGATGAATTTAGAATTCTTCCAAATCTTGTACTAGTGAAGTTGCTGAATGGGGAAAGCATCCTACCCCCTCCAGCCCCTAGCCTCCACAACAGGGAAATGCACACGTTTTGAGCTATTGGGGCATGGAATTCTGGGGTCCTAGAGATGGAATGAGGGATGAGGGGCCATGGTCCCTGGCTCCATGGGGGAGATGCTTGGTTCTAAGGTTGAGGACATGCAGTAGATAACTGTCCAATTAAATGAGTTGGATTTGGTGTCTAGGTACCTTGAAATCTCAACTTTACTAAGTTTTGGATTGACAGTATGATCTAGAAAAGAGACTAGATTGTGATCAGCTAGGCTGATCATGATTGGATCTCAGTTTCCTTAGCTGCAGAATGAGAGTATCTGATGTGATAACCTCTACAACCCCTTCCTGCTCTTAAAAATTTCATATAGTCTGTCATTACAATAGAAAAAAAACAAAGAGTATAACAAATCAGATTAGTAGCTGTAAGCAAACAAGATGTCTCTCAATAGGTGAGGGATAAATTATAGCACATCCAGACAATGGAATGCTATTCAGTAATAAAAAAACCAACTATTAAGCCATGAAAAGACATGGAGGAATCCCAAATGCATGTCGCTTAGTGAAAGAAGCCAATGAGAAGGCTATATATACTGTGTGATTTTTAACTATATGACATGGAAAAGGCCAAACTATGGAGACAGAAATCAGTGGTTGCCACGGGCGGGGGGTAGGGGGTGGGAGGGATGAATAGGTAGAGCACAGAGGATTTTTAGGATAGTGAAACTGTTCTGTATGATGCTGTAATGGTGGATGCATGTCAGACATTTGTCAAAACCCATAGCATGTTCAATACAAAACCCCTAATGTAAACTGTGGACTTTAGGTAATAATAATATAGGTAATAATAATATATAAATATGACGCATCAGTTATAACAAACACACTAGACTAAAGCAAGATGTTAATGGGGATTCCCTGGTGGTCCAGCGGTTAGGACTCCGTGCTCTCACTGCCGAGGGCCAGGGTTCAATCCCTGGTCTGGGAACTAGGCTCCCACAAGCGGCACTGTGCGGCCAAAAATAAATAAATAAAGTGTTTAAAATAGGGGAATGTGCGAGGTGTGGAGAGAGGAAGGGGATGCATGAGAAGTCTCTGTTCTTTCCAGTTTTTCTGTGAACCTAAATCTGCTCTAAAAAATAGTCTATTAAAAAAACAAAAACAAAAAAACGCTAGTAGCTATAGACCAGCCAATGCATTAAAATACAACAAATGTACCAGAAAAAAACCTTCTTTAGAGTCTTCCTCATGTGGAGTTCATAAAAAATTAATAAGATAATGGCTGAAGAAGATGGAGACTATTAAGTTCTACTAAATTCTAATGTTTATTTACCCTGTCAAGGTAGAAATGACACAAAGAAGGTAGCACTGCAGTTTCTATCTAAAATCTGAAAAATATGACTTCTAAAAACATCTTTATTTTGGTCGATAGTGTCCACTTAAAATATTTGTAACTGCTCTTCTAGAAATATTTTTTTCATAGTTTCTTGGAGAATTTGCTTATTTCTTTTAACCTATTAAACACGTAGGATTTAAGAGCTCATTCACATTTCTGGATAAATACAAATCATTCTAAAATGGTGGTAGAAGTTGAAATAATAAGTTTTATTTCAACTTGTGTTGAAGGTTGTTTTCACTTTGCCAGTTTTCTGTCCCTGGGAAATTTTCATCACGAACTTTGTCTCCAAACTCTGGCTCTTAGATGGTCACTCGCAATTTGTGCTTCTGTGTGTTAGGCAGCCTTTACTGGAGCCCCTACTGCTGACGTGTCAAGCCCTGTCTTCTGTCTCCATGGTCCCGTTCCTGTCCCTCTCATTTCCAGCCTGGAGACACTTCCTACTTTATTTATTGTGGTGATCACCACCATGGTGAGCCCACCCGGATTTCCTCCTCTTCTTAGTCTCTCTTCCCCGCCTCTCCCTCACACGTCCTCTCTCAGAAGTGACCCCTCTCCTTGTGTTTGCCGTATCCTAACCCCTTCGTCTTCCAGAATCTTCCACCACAAATTCCTCCCTTTCTGGAGCATTCTCTATTACTCATAACCCTTGAACCCTGTGATCATAACAAGCTTCCACCTTCGGAAACACACTTTCTGAAAGACTGCCGTGTAACTGCCAAGTTCACCCGCCCGCCAGCTACCCCCCTGTCACCTGACATATGTCCTCAGCCTCCCAGTGGGATGCTTCCTTCTGTTCCCCCTAAGTGACAGTCAACAGGTGGGCTCCTCACCAGCCTGACCCCATGGGCCCCTCTTTCCTGACATCCTTCTCTCTCCTGGCTTCCAGTGACCCTACTCCCCTGGTCCCCCCCTCACCTCCCTGAGGGATCTGTGCTGTCACTTTCCCTCTTCTCCCCCCACCCTCCTTACGAGGGGACTGCGCTTTGGTTTGGTCCTTGAACCACTTCCGTGGGTTTATCCCAACTCTCATGTATTCCCACAGTGTCAACGACTGCCTGTTTGCAGAGTCCTGCATTTTTCCTTTCCTTGAGATGTGTGCCATGTCCCCTCCAACGCACGTGGTCTTTGGTTGAATTGGGGGATGCACCTCCAGGTGCCCTGTTGTAAGAACGCTGGGAATGACACGTATTAGGCTGCCGTTCGCTATTGATCATGTATTTTCTCTAAGACTGTCAGCTGAGAAAAGGACACATAAGTGACCTGAGTGTTAATGTGGAGAGACGAGAGGTGGATAAGAATGATTTTGAGGTCAAGGTAGAGAGTCCACAGGCTGCTAGGGGCACAAGATCAAGGGGACTTGGGTCGAGGGGGAGATAATGGACTTGAAGGGCACAGAGGGGTGGAAGAGTGGACACCAAGGGTGGACGTCCTCTCCTCTCGGCCAGCCTTTCTGGAACCTGAGGATGCTGGCAGACATGCCCCAGTCAGCCAATGTAATTTACCAGAAGACCATTTCTTTTTAGTTTTCTTCCCCTACAGCTCCCTATCCCAAGAACATTGTCTAGAATGCTGTGGGATCATTTTTTTAAAAAGAGAGAAAACATATTCTTGATATCAAGGGAAAATACTATTTAAATGGAGAAACCAAATAAATGCATCTGAAAGCGGTCACAGGAAGGGGCAAACCACAGGAATGAAACCACCTTTCTAGGTCTTGTCACCTGAGAAGCCTGAGGAGGTGAAAGATAACGGTCACTAAATAGGACCTGGTGAATCTGAAAGATATTTAGGGGGGAGATCCTCTTTGACCCTTCAAAGGAGGGCGACATAAAAGTGAGAAAATATCTGTAAGCTTAAAAGCAGGTGTGCAGAAAGGGCACGGCATCTCAGACGCAGCAGGCAACACGTGTAGTCACAGGATTCCTGCATACGTGTTCACTGATTGCCTATTATCACCAGGGTCTTGTGAGGGGTGTGTGTGTAAGGCAAGCTTTTTGAGTACAACAGGAATTTACCACGCGTCTACTGTAAATTGACTCTTTTTGGTACATTTACTGTGAATCTGACATCTGCTGAATCATACTTTAGTTGCACAGAAAGGACATCTGAAGCACAGCAAAGTGATGTGCTATTTGTGAAATAACAATTTTCAAGCAATCTTCGTATCAGAAAACTGCCAGGGTCCTGTAAAGAGAAGAGACACTTCTCCGTTACTTACAAATGGGGACACACAAAAAGTTAATTCTTGTCTTAGTTCATGGATAAGTGGTTTTGAGGATGTGGGTTTTCTTTTCCTCGTTAAAATTGTGATAGTTGCTAGCGCTCCTAACTCAGCTGGAGGGTTTGTGGATTAAAGTGTGTTTTGAACGCTTCAGACGAGGTAGTTTCTGAATAAAATGCTTGACCTGAAAAACCTTCTGGCGATCTCAGATGGATTTTACCTTCAAACTATGGGAATTCCAGAATGACACACTTTAAAAAAAACTGCCAAGCTGAAGTCATTTTTCTTCTATTTCAAAGAATAACAACTTGCAGTTCATATGGTACTTTCTCCATGAAGGATTCAAACTTCTCCGCAAATGCTATTTTCTTTTTTAAACGTTATCCCTTTGGAGGCTAAAAGGGGACGACCAAGGTTCCAAAGAAAGGTTCGGTGACTTGTTGAAAGTCACGTGAAGCGTCAGGCGTCAACTCCTGCTCTGAAGTCATGAGCAGAGGAGTGACCATGGTGAGGCCACCCTGGAAGTTAAGCCTCATGTGTTCTATAAAGGGAAAGTGAAACTCAGTTTTCTTTTCCATGAAAGAGACGTTGCACAGTAATGCTGACAAAAAAGGGTCACCTGGTTCAGACAGGGCGTGTGGAAGTCGAGGGCAGTGGTGTAAATACACGAATTAACACTAGCATCCTCACTCCTGACGTTCGGGAGCCTGCAAAGCCTTTGGGCCTTCGCTCACATTCAGCCTGGGGGGGAGAGGCCCGGAGATGTGCTCATATGATCTAAAACGTCTTGTAGGTGTGAAATTGTAAGGCTACTGAAACGACCTGAACACAGATGGGCCTTTCAGGATTCAAAGGAGACACAGATGAATGCAGACCACAGTCCACTTTTCATTTCTAAGGAAAAATTAGTTCCCTAAAAAAAAACCCCAAAGAAGTGTTAGATGTATCTTTTCCTTTTTTTTTTTTTAAGAGATAATAGTCCCCAGATGGAGTCACTTGTGTTAAGCCCACATCGCCAAACTGAGACTTAATACCTAACCTATTTGCAGTTCCAACCTTCCCCAGCGATGTAATCTTAAGCGGTCAGTGTGGATCTTTCTGGTCAGTGCGAGGCAGGTAATGCCCCCGCTAGAACCCTTCTTCCCTAAGGGAAGGTGGTCTTGCCTGAAACAGTCTGCTCTTTCTTTGTCCCTCCCCCATTTCTGCCAATAAAGTCTTCATTTCATGCAGCTCCTCAGAGCTCCCTGTTAATTGCTAGATGGGATGCTGCCCAATTCGTTAGTCACTGAATAAAGCCAATTAGAATTCTAAATTTACTCAGTTCAATTTTGTGTCTTAACAGATTTAGTGATGGTGACGGGATCCGAAGGAAACATCTGAGGACAACACGAGACGCAGGAAAGAACACTTCGAGTGCATCATCCTTCCCGCCGCTGCAAGGGCCGTGGGTAAGTTCCCCTCGGTTTTGAGCTCTGCTCTTTGCGTCGGGCCCCTGATCTAATTTAATTGGCTATCCAGTCCCCCATTTGATTGGAACCACTAGTTCCATGCTGGGAGCTGCTGGTGGTTTAGTCTGCGGTTCCCCATCTGTTTGGAATCCTCCTCCAGATTCCATGCTGGGAGTTGCTGGTGGCAGCTGTGCTTCCCCATTCTTTGGGGTTTGCTGGTTCAGTCCTTGCTGGTGGCAGTTGTGGTTCCCCATTCTTCGGGGTTTGCTGGTTCAGTTCTTCGCCCAGTCCCTGGTTCCATGTTGGGAACTGTTGGTGTGTAAGGTCTTTGCCTTGGCCGGGCTGCAGTGACATCTCTTGGTTACTGCTGGTGTGTTTAAGGTGCATGTTTGTCTTGTGTAGATAAAGGCTATTGTTGATGGGAATTGATGGGAATTTCAGAAGCAAGAAAAGCCACAAAATTGGTGGGCATGGATCAAGCATTTAAACTGTCAGAATGCTCACCACCTAACACAGAGACTCTTGTGTTAGGACAAGCTGGTCATGGAATGAGTTAGAGTGACACTAGGTCAGCTGCCAACCTCAAAATTTCCATGCAATGAGGCACACTATAAAACACCGCACAACCTCCCACCCCGCGGCATATCCCTCTTAGTTATTGACCTGGCTCTGAGAGACCCAAAGGCTTAGCCCGAAAAAATGAGACCTTTAAATTCTAAAGAGTTAAGTGTGCCACGTGCTTGTTTTATATCTAAGAACTATAATTCCGGAAGCTGCAGATAGCTACAAAAATGGCAAAAATCTTACTAAAAATAACTCAGGATTGTTGTTTGGGGTTCTGAGAACTTAGCTTGGTAACTGTCACGATGGGGACTCCAGAATACGGCTGGACAGAAACGTGGCTGAACTACCTTTGCGGCTAAGGGTCCTACCAAACACTGCCGGCCCTTGGAGACATTGCAACGGCCATTATGAGGAAAGTTCCAATTAGTTGAGATCATCTGAGAAGTGCCCTTGAAAGTAAGGGCTCCCAAAAACAGAATGGGGATACTTATTTTAACTGGCCTACAGAAGCCTTCAAAAGGCTTCAAGATGCCAGAATAGCTTCACTGAAAAATTTGTTGCAAAAGGCTAATGAAAAATTAAAGGCACAGGAGGTACCTAAAACAGATGGTAAAGTGAACGTTATATAACCTTTACTGCTCCCCTCTGTCCTCCTTTATTTGAATACTCATTCTAGTAATCCGGTCTAAATTGTCTTTCTACCCTAAAGAGGCAACAGGACCATAAAATCCACCAAGTTAGTGGCTTTACGGACAGCCCCATATCTACCCTTAAAGGAGGGCCCCCAAAGGGCGCTTCCCAGGATGGTCGAGACTCTGAGGGATTTTCTGGTAAACTGCTACATTATTCCCTTAAGCAGCTAAGGCAAACTAAAATTAAAATGAATGAAAAACAATTACCAAGTTATGGTAGATACCAGAGCTATACTGTCTACATTAAACCCCACGCAGAGCCTGCAGATGTGATCCCACGAAAACCGGCAGAAGCCAGCTAAGGTGAGGGTCAGCTCCTCTGGCTCTCTTGTAAACAGAGGAAAATATAACGACGTTTGTATCCCCTTTGGGGACATCAAGTACAAGGGGATGTTCAATACTGCAAGAAATATCTGCTGTTTGTCCCGATTGAAAACTGGCAAGATATTTATAAGGATTTCTTTAAAAAGTAGCTCAGTGGCAAGAAGTTGGTCAGAAATTGGAAGCTCATAGGAATTTTTTTTTTTTTAGGCCTCTTCCCCTAAGCCAAAATAAAACTATGTACCCCCCAGGGTAAGCAAAACCTTCTAAAGCCTTTGTGAAAGGATTTACTAAAACATTCCAAAGGCAAACAGCTCTAAATCCAGAACATAGGATTTCCATCTTAGTTAGAAATCTTCTCCCTGATATAAAAGAAAAAAAAAAAAGTGAATTAAGGATAATTTAGTTGGATGGGGTGGATCAATTTATGATGTCATTTAGGCTGCAACCCAATTCTTTGAGGAATTGAGAGCTACTGTCATGATCTTAAAAATTCTGCAAAACTAGAAAGTCAGCTCTAGAGGCAGTTCAAAAATCCAACTATTCCTATCACCCATCCCACGACCTCCCCTATTTATCTCAAAAGGCGTGTATGTATTGTAAAAATTCTGGCCTTAGGAAACCAAAGTCCTGCTTGGAGGAACTTACATTCTATCCCTGTGCCTTTGAGATGTAAACGTTATATAAACTTTAGGGAGGGAATTCGTATCAGAAGGAAAACGAAAGGGGGAAGGTCATTTGAAACTTAGGCGAATAAAAAATCTTCTAAGTGTCTTCCCCACAAACATTAGTGGAAAAGCTTTAGCCGTCTGAGCGGGTAACCTTAACTTACTCCCTCCACCAGGTAAACAACTTAGATATTCAGCTGCTTTTATAAGCAGTGAATTTTGTATTATTGTAGCTGATTCATGGTAGTAATTTTAAAATGAAAGCTATAAGGTCTCTGTACCTCTCTGTAAGCTTATGTGTCTGTGTATATGTGCTGTACGTGTATGGCATTTTTCACCTCCTAATGGTATTACTAAAATTGTAAAAGAAAAATTAAGCACTTATATGAATTAAATATTCCTAAAACTCCCAGAAATATACCTGCATCCCTCGGTGATATTGCAGGTTGAGTTCCAGACCCTCACAATAAGGCTAATATCATAATATACCAAGTCACACAAACTTTCTGATTTCTTAGTGCATATAAAGGTTATGTTTATACTGTAGGCTATTAAGTGTGCATAATAGCATTATGCCTTAAAAAATACATATATATATATATATACCTTAACTAAAAATACTTTATTGCTAAAAAATGTTAATCATCACCTGAGCCTTCATCAGATCATAATCTTTTTGCTGGTGGAGGGTCTTACCTCAGTGTTGGTGACTGCTGACTAATCAGAGTGGTGGTTGCTGAAGGTGGATGTAACCATGGTAATTTCTTAAAATAAGACAACAATGAGGTTTGCTCTATTGATTGACTCCTCCTTTCATGAATGGTTTCTCCAGAGCAGGCAATGCTGTTTGATAGCATTTTACCCATAGAACTTTCAGAACTGAAGTCAATCCTCTCAAACCCTGCCACTGCTCTATCAGCTAAGTTTATATAACGATCTTCACAGCATCTTTACCAGAGGTAGATTCTAAACCGAGAAACCACCTTCTTTGCTCATCCATAGAAGTAACTCATCCATTAAAATTTGATCATGGGATTGCATCAATTCAGTCACATCTTCGGCCTCCACTTCTAATTCTAGTTCTCCTGCTGTTTCCACCACATCTGCAGTTACTGCCTCCACTGAAGGCTTGGATGCCTAAAAGCCATGCATGAGGGTTGGAATCAGATTCTTTTAAACTCCTGTTAATGTTGATATTTTGATTTCTTCCCGTGAATCACAAATGTTCTTAACGGCATCTAGAATGGTGAATTCTTTCCACAAGGTTTTCGATTTACTTTGCCCGTATCCATCAGAGGAATCACCATTTATGGCAGATTTAGTCTTATAAAACGTATTTCTTAAATAATAAGACTTGGAAGTTGAATTCACACCTTGATCCAGGGGCTGCAGAATGGACGCTGTGCTAGCAAGCATGAAAACAATAGTAATCTCAGTTTATATCTTGATCAGGGCTCTCGGGGTGACCAGGCGCATTGCAAAGAGCAGTAATATTTTGAAAGGAACCTTTTTTTTTTTTTCCTGAGCAGATCTCAACAGTGAACTTAAAATATTCAGTAAACCATGTTGTAAACAGATGTACTGTCATCCAGGCTTCGTTGTTCCATTTATAGAGCCAGGCAGGGTAGACTTAGCATCATTCTTAAGGGCCCTAGGACTTTTGGAATGGTAAATGAGCATTGGCTTCTACTTAAAGTCACAGCTGCATTTGCCCCTAACAAGAGAGTCAGTCGGCCCTTTGAAGCTTTGAAACCAGGCACCGACTTCTCTCTAGCTATGGCGTTCTCTCTAGCTATGGCGGCATCTTCTTCCATCATAAGGCTCTATCATCTACATTGAAAATTTGTTGTTAGTGGAGCCACTTTGGTTAATTATCTTCACTGAATCTTGTAGGTAATTTGTAGCAGCTTCTACTTCAGCCCCTGCTGCTTCAGCTTGCACTTTTATGTATATGGCTTATGGCTTCTTTCCTTAAACCTCATGAACCAACCTCTGCTGGCTTCAGACTTCTCTTCTGCAGCTTCCTCACCTCTCTCAGCCTTCACAGAGTTGGAGAGTAGGGCCTTGCTCTGGGTTAGGCTTTGGCTTAAGGGAATATGTGGCTGATTTGAGCTATCCAGACTATATCATTTTCTTAGCTTTCCTGTGTTCACTGGAATAGCACTTTTAATTTCCTTCAGGAACTTTTCCTTTGCATTTACACCTTGGCTAATGGTTGGTGCAAGAGGCCTACCTTTCGATTTATCTTAGGTTTCAACATGCCTTCCTCACTAAGCCTAATAATTTCTAGCTTTTGACTTAAAGCGAGAGATGTGTGAGTCTTCCTTTCACTAAACACTTAGAGGCCATTGTAGGGTTATTCACTGGCCTTACTTTCAACATTGTGTCTCAGGGACTAGGGGGGAACCCAAAGAGAGGGAGAGAAACGGCTGGTCAGTGGAGCCGTTACAGTAGTAACATCAGAGATCACTAAGCACAGACCACCATAACAAATGTAACATTAAAAAGTCTGAAATACTGCAAGAATTAACAAAATGTGACACAGACATGAAGTAAGAAAACGCCGCTGGAAAAATGGCAGCGGCAGACTTGCTCAATGCAGGGTTGCCATAAAGCTTTGATGTATTAAAAATGCAGTATTTGTGAAGTGCAATAAAGCAAGGTATGCCGGTAATAGAAACTAACCCAAACGCTTCTCAAATTCACATGGTCTGAGATAATCTTTGGTAAATAAAAGCTAGTTGAAGTTTGTTCGATTTTAATTAAAATGTGTCTTAGCATTGAAAATAATGCAGACGTACGACTTTGTTTTACTGCTCAAATTATCTCTTACAAAGTTTTCAGCAAGAAAAATAGCTCGGGGGTGATGGTTGACTTTGTCTAATGTCTCACAAAGTTTTCGTGGGTGGTCTAAACATAATTATTGAGAACAAGTGAATTAAATAGATGTAAATGGGATAAAACATTTTTGTGATAAAAGGTTTTAGGTAACTTTTAAAATAGTTTCCTCAAAACTTTGTGGTAACCTGAAACAAAGTTTGCTAAGTTAGATTAAATGATGGATAGGCATTAAATATCTAGATAATTTCCAAATAAGATAAAATATTGAAACACTAATTACTGAACACGGGTTTATCTACTTTTGGCTTCCTACAGATCAACTAAAGATATTTGGGTCTATTAGTAAATATTTCGGTGTAGCACAAAAAAATATTTACTATCAGAAAGCATGTTTCAAGAAATTTTAAAAACTATATTAAGCTACAGAACGCCTATTTCACAATGTTCTATGTCCTATGTGACCAAGTGTTTTTAAACCTTTTGATGTTTTTGACAAACTTCCCACAAATCAAATTCTAAATGAAATCTTTTTGACCTCAAACCAACTTTGAGATTTTCCAGAGAGCCCCAGGAACATTTCAAAAGATTAGTTTAACATCTCTCTTTTTATGAGGAGAGAAACAAACTAAGTTTATTTGTTATGCTAAATTGCACGGGAAGCACTGTCAAAAAGTAACACTAAGCCTCCTTTATGTTGTATTTGTACAGATATATAAGTATTCCCAAAATTGATATGTCCTGGTATAATGTAATCAGACATCCTTCCAGTTATTATTTTAAAATGTATATCACAGAAATAACTACATTTCCTTATCAAATGAACTCTCATTAGATCTTTGACCATATTCTTTTTTAAGTCTTTGTCATTACAGACAGTTACTGTTTAACTCAGATGCTTTTGCAAAAGTATTTCTTCAAAAGTGCCTCATCTTTGGAGGAGCTTCAAGATGGTGGAAGAATAAGACGTGGAGATCACCTTCCTCCCCACAAATACATCAGAAATACATCTACATGTGGAACAACTCCTACAGAACACCCACTGAACGCTGGCAGAAGACCTCAGACCTCCCAAAAGGCAAGAAACTCCCCACGTACCTGGGTAGGGCAAAAGAAAAAAAATAAACAGAGACAGAAGAATAGGGAAGGGACCTGCACCAGTGGGAGGGAGCTGTGAAGCAGGAAAGGTTTCCACACACTAGAAGCCCCTTCGTGAGCGGAGACTGCGGGTGGCAGAGGGGGAAGCTTCGGCGCCGTGGAGGAGAGCGCAGGGCAAAGCGGAGAGATTCCCACACAGAGGACCAGTGCTGACTGGCACTCACCAGCCCGAGAGGCTTGTCTGCTCCCCCGCCGCAGCGGGCAGGACTGGGAGCTGAGGCTTGGGCTTCAGTCGGAGCGCAGGGAGAGGACTGGGGTTGGCGGCATGAACACAGCCTGAAGGGAGCTAGTGCACCACAGCTACCCAGGAGGGCGTCCGGGAAAAAGTCTGAACGTGCCAAAGAGGCAAGAGACTTTTTCTTCCCTCATTGTTTGTTGGTGCACGAGGAGAGGGGATTAAGAGCGCCACTTAAAGGAGCTCCAGAGACGGGCACGAGCCGCAGCTAAAAGTGCGGACCCCAGAGACGGGCACGAGATGCTAAGGCTGCTGCTGCCACCACCACGAAGCCTGTGTGTGAGCACAGGTCACTCTCCACACCTCCCCTCCCGGGAGCCTGTGCAGCCCGCCACTGCCAGGGTCCTGGGATCCAGGGACAACTTCCCTGGGAGAACGCACGGTGTGCCTCAGGCTGGTGCAACGTCACACCGGCCTCTGCCGCCGAAGGCTCACCCCACATCCGTATTCCTCCCTCCTCCCTGCCTGAGTGAGCCAGAGCCCCCGAATCAGCTGCTCCTTTAACCCTGTCCTGTCTGAGCAAAGAACAGATGCCCTCAGGCGACCTACTCGCACAGGCGGAGCCAAAGCCAAAGATGAACCCCAGGAGCTGTGCAAACAAAGAAGAGAAAGGGAAATCTCTCCCAGCAGCCTCAGGAGCAGCAGATTAAATCTCCACAATGAACTTGATGTACCTGCATCTGTGGAATACCTGAATAGACAACGAATCATCCCAAACTGAGAAGGTGGACTTTGGGAACAATGATATAAATGATATATATATATATCAATGATATATATATTTTTTCCCTTTTTCTCCTTTTGTGAGTGTGTATGTGTATGCTTCTGTGTGTTTTTGTCTGTATAGCTTTGCTTTTACCATTTGTCCTAGGGTTCTGTTTTTTATTACTTAAAATTTTTTTCTTAATAATTATTTTAATAACTTTATCATCTTCTATTCTGAGCCATGGGGAGGACAGGCTCTTGGTGCTCCAGCCAGGCATCAGGGCTGTGCCTCTGAGGTGGGAGAGCCAAGTTCAAGACACTGGTCCACAAGAGACCTCCCAGCTCCACAAAATATCAAATGGCAAACAGAGATCTCCATCTCAACACCGGCACCCAGCTCCACTCAACGACCAGCAAGCTACAGTGCTGGACACCCTATGCCAAACAACTAGCAAGACAGGAACACAACCCCACCCATTAGCAGAGAGGCTGCCTAAAATCATAATAAGGCCACAGACACCCCAGAACACACCACCAGACATGGACCTGCCCACTAGAAAGACAAGATCCAGCCTCATCCACCAGAACAGAGGCACTAGTCCCCTCAACCAAGAAGCCTACACAACCCACTGAACCAACCTTAGCCACTGGGAACAGACACCAGGAACTACGAACTGGCAGCCTGGGAAAAGGAGACACCAAACACAGTGAGTTAAGCAAAATGAGAAGACAGAGAAATACAGCAGATGAAGGAGCAAGGTAAAAACCCACCAGATGTAACAAATGAAGAGGAAATAGGCAGTCTACCTGAAAAAGAATTCAGAGTAATGATAGTAAAGATGATCCAAAATCTTGGAAATAAAATGGAGAAAATACAAGAAACGTTAAACAAGGACCTAGAAGAAATAAAGAGCAAACAAACAATGATGAACAGCACAATAAATGAAATTAAAAATTCTCTAGAAGGAATCAATAGCAGAATAACTAATGCAAAAGAACAGATAAGTGACTGGGAAGATAAAATAGTGGAAATAACTACTGCAGAGCAGAACAAAGAATAAAAAGAATTGAGGACAGTGTCAGAGACCTCTGGGAGAACATTAAATGCACCAACATTGGAATTATAGGGGACCCAGAAGAAGAAGAGAAAAAGAAAGGGACTGAGAAAATATTTGAAGAGATTATAGTTGAAAACTTCCCTAATAGGGGAAAGGAAATAAATAGTCAAATCCAGGAAGCAGAGAGAGTCCCATACAAGATAAATCCAAGGAAAAACACAGCAAGACACATATTAATCAAACTATCAAAAATTAAATACAAAGAACAAATATTAAAAGCAGCAAGGGAAAAATAACACATAAGGAAATCCCCGTAAGGTTAACAGTTGATCTTTCAGCAGAAACTCTGTGAGCCAGAAGGGAGTGGCAGGACATATTTAAAGTGATGAAAGGGAAAAACCTACAACCAAGATTACTCTATTCAGCAGGGATCTCATTCATATTTGACCAAGAAATTAAAACCTTAACAGACAAGCAAAAGCTAAAAGAATTCAGCACCACCAAACCAGCTTTACAACAAATGGTAAACGAACTTCTCTAGGCAGGAAACACAAGAGAAGTAAAAGACCCACAATAATAAACCCAAAACAATTAAGAAAATGGTAATAGGAACATACATATCAATAATTACCTTAAATGTAAATGGATTAAATGCTCCAACCAAAAGACATACACTGGCTGAATGGATACAAAAACAAGACCCATATATATGCTGTCTACAAGAGACCCACTTCAGACCTACAGACACATACAGACAATGTGAGAGGATGGAAAAAGATATTCCATTCAAATGGAAATCAAAAGAAAGCTGAAGTAGCAATTCTCATATCAGACAAGATAGACTTTAAAACAAAGACTATTACAAGAGGCAAGGACACTACATAATGATCAAGGGATCAATCCAAGAAGAAGATATAACAATTGTAAATATTTATGCAGCCAACATAGGAGCACCTCAATACATAAGCCGAATGCTAACAGCCATAAAAGGGGAAATCGACAGTAACACAATCATAGTAGGGGACTTCAACACCCCACTTTCACCAATGGACAGATCACCCAAAATGAAAATAAATAAGGAAACACAAGCTTTAAACAAGATGGACTTAATTGATATTTATAGGACATTCCATCCAAAAACAACAGAATACACATTCTTCTCAAGTGCTCGTGGAACATTCTCCAGGATAGATCATATCTTGGGTCACAAATCAAGCCTTGGTAAATTTAAGAAAATTAAAATCATATCAAGTATCTTTTCTGACCACAATGCTATGAGACTAGATATCAATTACAGGAAAAAATCTGTGAAAAATACAAACACATGGAGGCTAAACAATACACTACTTAATAACCAAGAGATCACTGAAGAAATCAAAGAGCAAATCAAAAAATACCTAGAAACAAATGACAATGAAAACACGACAACCCAAAACCTATGGGATGCAGCAAAAGCAGTTCTAAGAAGGAAGTTTATAGCACTACAATCCTACCTTAAGAAACAAGAAACATCTCAAATAAGAACCTAACCTTATACCTAAAGCAATTAGAGAAAGAAGGACAAAAACACTCCAAAGTTAGCAGAAGGAAAGAAATCATAAAGATCACATCAGAACTAAATGAAAAAGAAATGATAGCGAAGATCAATAAAACTAAAAGCTGGTTCTTTGAGAAGATAAACAAAATTGATAAACCATTAGCCAGACTCTTCAAGAAAAGAAGGGAGAAGACTCAAATCAACAGAATTAGAAATGAAAAAGGAGAAGTAACAACTGACACTGCAGAAATACAAAGGATCATGAGAGATTACTGCAAGCAACTATATGCCAATAAGATGGGCAACCTGGAAGAAATGGACAAATTCTTAGATATGCACAACCTTCCAAGACTGAACCAGGAAGAAATAGAAAATACGAACAGACCAATCAAAAGCACTGAAATTGAAACTGTGATTAAAAATCTTCCAACAAACAAAAGCCCAGGACCAGATGGCTTCACAGGCGAATTCTATCAAACATTTAGAGAAGAGCTAACACCTATCCTTCTCAAACTCTTTCAAAATACGCAGCAGGAGGAACACTCCCAAACTCATTCTATGAGGCCACCATCACTCTGATACCAAAACTAGACAAAGATGTCACAAAACAAAACTACAGACCAATAGCACTGATGAACATAGATGCAAAAATCCTCAACAAAATACTAGCAAACAGAATCCAATAGCACATTAAAAGGATCATACACCATGATCAAGTGGGGTTTATCCCAGGAATGCAAGGATTCTTCAATATACGCAAATCAATCAATGTGATAAACCATATTAACAAATTGCAGAAGAAAAACCATATGATCATCTCAAGAGATGCAGAGAAAGCTTTTGACAAAATTCAACACCCATTTATGATAAAAACCCTGCAGAAAGTAGGCATAGAGGGAACTTACCTCAACATGATAAAGGCCATATATGACAAACCCACAGCCAACATCATCCTCAATGGTGAAAAACTGAAACCATTTCCAATAAGATCAGGAACAAGACAAGGCTGCCCACTCTCACCACTATTATTCAATATAGTTTTGGAAGTTTTAGCCACAGCAATCAGAGAAGAAAAGGGAATAAAAGGAATCCAAATCGGAAAAGAAGAAATAAAGCTGTCACTCTTTGCAGATGACATGATACTATACATAGAGAATCCTAAAGATGCTACCAGAAAACTACTAGAGCTAATCAATGAATTTGGTAAAGTAGCAGGATATACAATTAATGCACAGAAATCTCTTGCATTCCTATACACTAATGATGAAAAATCTGAAAGTGAAATCAAGAAAACACTCGCATTTACCATTGCAACAAAAAGAATAAAATACCTAGGAATAAACCTACCTAAGGAGACAAAAGACCTGTATGCAGAAAATTATAAGACACTGATGAAAGAAATTAAAGATGATACAAACAGATGGAGAGATATACCATGTTCTTGGATTGGAAGAATCAACATTGTGAAAATGACTCTACTACCCAAAGCAATCTACAGATTCAATGCAATCCCTATCAAACTACCACTGACATTTTTCACAGAACTAGAACCAAAAATTTCACAAAAGACCCCGAATAGCCGAAGCAATCTTGAGAAAGAAAAACGGAGGTGGAGGTATCAGGCTCTCAGACTTCAGACTATACTACAAAGCTACAGTATCAAGACAGTATGGTACTGGCACAAAAATAGAAATATATATCAGTTGAACAGGATAGAAAGCCCAGAGATAAACCCATGCACATATGGTCACCTTATCTTTGATAAAGGAGGCAAAAATATACAGTGGAGAAAAGACAGCCTCTTCAGTAAGTGGTGCTGGGAAAACTGGACAGCTACATATAAAAGAATGAAATTAGAACACTCCCTAACACCATACATAAAAACAAACTCAAAATTGATTAAAGACCTAAATGTAAGGCCAGACACCATCAAACTTAGAGGAAAACATAGGCAGAACACTGTATGACACAAATCACAGCAAGATCCTTTTTGACCTACCTCCTAGAGAAGCCACAATAAAAAGAAAAATAAACAAATGGGACCTAATGAAACTTAAAAGTTTTTGCACAGCAAAGGAAACCATAAACAAGATGAAAAGACAATCCTCAGAATGGGAGAAAATATTTGCAAATGAAGCAACTGACAAAGGATTAATCTCCAAAATTTACAAGCAGCTCATGCAGCTCAATATCAAAAAAACAAAAAACCCAATCCAAAAATGGGCAGAAGACCTAAATCGACATTTCTCCAAAGAAGATATACAGATTGCCAACAAACACATGAAAGAATGCTCAACATCATTATTCATTAGAGAAATGCAAATCAAAACTACAATGAGATATCATCTCACACCAGTCAGAATGGCCATCATCAAAAAGTCTACAAACAATAAATGCTGGAGAGGGTGTGGAAAAAAGGGAACACTCTTGCACTGTTGGTGGGAATGTAAAATGATACAGCCACTATGGAAAACAGTATGGAGGTTCCTTACAAAACTAAAAATAGAACTACCATACAACCCAGGAATCCCACTACTGGGCATATACCCTGAGAAAATCATAATTTAAAAAGAGTCATGTACCAAAATGTTCATTGCAGCTCTATTTACAGTAGCTAAGACATGGAAGCAACCTAAGTGTCCATCAACAGATGAATGGATAAAGAAGATGTGACACATATATACAATGGAATATTACTCAGCCATAAAAAGGAATGAAACTGAGTTATTTGTAGTGAGGTGGATGGACCTAGAGACTGTCATACAGAGTAAAGTAAGTCAGAAAGACAAAAACAAATACCATATGCTAACACATATATATGGAATAATAAAAAAAAAATTGGTCAGAAGAACCTAGGGGCAAGTTGGGAATAATGATGCACACCTACTATGGAATGGACTTGAGGATATGGGGAGGGGGAAGGGTAAGCTGGGACAAAGTGAGAGAGTGGCATGGACACATATACACTACCAAACGTAAAACAGATAGCTAGTGGGAAGCAGCCGCGTAGCACAGGGAGATCAGCTTGGTGTTTTGTGACCACCTAGAGGGGTGGGATAGGGAGGGTGGGAGGGAGGGAGACGCAAGAGGGAAGAGATATGGGGACATATGTATATGTATAAGTGATTCACTTTGTTATAAAGCAGAAACTAACACACCATTGTAAAGCAATTATACTCCAATAAAGATGTTAAAAAAAAAAGTGCCTCATCTTTGAAGAGATTTATGGAGCAAACTATGGCAAACACAGGTTAATGATAACTTTACATCACAAAACTGAACTCGGTAAAAATTCCCAGAACTAATGGAAAAAACTGGATTCAAGCAGAACAAGAATTAATAACACAGGACTGAATGAACTGAGGACGATGATTAGAATTGTTATGACTTATTTGAAATATTGCTGGTACTTTAATGTTTTGTTTTTCCAGATTTGAGACCTCTTGAGTTATCATGACTTATAATTAGGTAAAGTATACTTTTGTAAACAAAGATGAAACACTTACTTTTTCTCTCATTCCTCCAGAATCCAGAAACTCTCAAGTATTCTTTTTATGGAAAAATAGTTATTTACGTTAAGTTCAGTGAGAGTCTGTTTTTGTAACAGGACACAATTGGATACACTGGTTATATTACCCAGACCTTGACTGGAACGTTATATGTGAGAGAGATGTGTATAGACTCAGATATGACCAGACAGATTTAAATAACTAAGGTTGACTTTAGGGAGTCAGTAAAGTCCCTTGGAAAATTTGGACTGGTATTCTGGTACCAAGGTTCCTGGGAGCTAACCAGGTGAGTAAGAAAGGTAATTTCCTGGTAGGTTCCAGGAAGCTCAAGGAGAGAGAAATTCACCCAAAGCTATAGGTATTGCAGGTAAAATCTTACTGTGAGACTTTGGCTTAGCTTAAAGCCTCAGAGGCTTTAAGAGTTCACGCTGAGATTCCTTTCTAGAAAACAGTTTTTAAAAGCGCTTAAATGGTCAGTCACTATTCTTGCTGCACTTACGTAATTAATCAGGCCAAGTTCAATGCAAACAAATTAGGTTTACTGTAATTATCTTTGGTTAAAAAAATGGTGATGATACAGAGGAAAACTGTATCTTTGTAGATATTAGATTCTAATCCTGGTCATGTTTTTGAGGTTTTGTTATATACCTGTAAACTGGATTGGATCTTGAATACTTCTAGTTCCCTCAATTAACTGGCTGTGACTCTCCAAACTCATGTTTCCAATTTTCTCCCACCCTTCTGATTTGGAGTCACTAAGAACAAAGACTGCCCTTGTGTCTCCTTGGAAGGGACTCTACCAGATCTTCCTCACTAACCTGATGGCAGCCAACCTGCAGGGGCTTGAACCTTGGGTACATATCTCACAACTGAAGAAGTCCCCACCGGATGTTGGGTACTGTACACCCACTGAAGACCTCAAAATCAAATTGAGAAGTAGCCGATGTTGAGGTAGACTGCTGGACAACTAAACTTGACACCCTCTCTTCTTCAGCGTTTACTCTGGCACTGGCCTGGAAAGATAACATCATCATCCGTATCTCCCAGGCCATTGCTTGGGTGTGTGGGGGGGTATCCTTTTAGATTGCTGGATTTATCATCAAAAACTCTGATCTATCCATGATGTTAGAGACCCTCTGGTCTGTTTCCCTCTCTCTGGCTAATAACCCCAAACCTGGGGAACTTTGTATCCAGGCTTTGTACACAAAGAAAGGGACACGAGGCTAAGGGGAAGCAAACCCTTTCTTTGTCAGGGCCCTACTTCACTCGGCCAAGGCAACCTGTTGCACCTGGATTAACACTTCTGAGGAAGTTGAGGCTCAGTTACATAAAAATACTGAACAAGCCACTTGCCTTAAACAGGTGACTCTTTCAATGGGGTCTTTCTTTGACTTATTTGATTTTGATTAGTTTGGGTCTTGGGGCTGAAGCGCACTCCAGATATTGGGAATTATCCTACTTTTCATAATCATAGTGATCTCCCTGGAATGCTATATTCTTTCAAAGGCTTTAAATTCATGTTTGCAGCCACTGACCACCAACTAAATGATCTCCCTAAGAGTGGAACTTCAAGAAAGGAATGAAGAGAATGACTGACTTAGAAATTGTGACCCTGAACTCTGTGGCCTGTGAATACCACCGATTAAGTAAAAACACATCCTGACCTATGAACACCACACAAAGGACCATCAAAAACCATGAGAACTTCAGAATGGTAGCTGGGAGTGGTGCTAATACCTTAAATTTTGATCACATCTCCCAGTTAAGTTGAGGGTCTGATCAAAAGAGGGGGTGTGATTGTTAGAAAAGAGACAACAGTCCCCAAATGGAATCACTTGTGCTAAGCCCACATCTCCAAACCGGCACTTAATACGTAAGCTAACTGCAATTCCAAACATCCCCAGGAATGTAATCTTAACCAGTCAGCCTGGAACTTCCTGATCAGCACCAGTGAGGACATCCATCTAAGGAAGGTGACCTTGACTGAAACAATCTGCTCTTTCCTTGTCACTCCCTACTTTCTGCCTTTAAGTCTTCCATTTCATACAGGTCCTCAGAGCTCCTTTCTGTTTGCTAGACGGATGCTGCTCAATTCATGAATTGTTGGAAGAAAGACAATTAGATCTCTAAATTTACTCAGTTGAATGTTGTGTTTTCTTTCCAAACCCTGTTATTTTCACCCAGGGTTATCAGAGATAGATCAGAGAAACTTTGTGTACTTGAGTTATTGAACTTTTAATCTAGCATAATTAAAAAGAGAGGAAAACTATTTTTCTGTGTTTTTTTCCCCTGTAGGTGAACGTTTAGATACTACAGAGAAAACATGTCACTAAGACATGGTATGAATATATAGGAGGCCCATATCTGGACAAAGACATATGGTAAGATTGATTGCTGTTTCCCGTTTCCAGCTGAGTGGCCTTAAGGCAAGGTTCATCTTTCTTAGCTTCAGTTTTCTCATAGGTAAAATAGAGTAATAATATCTACTTCATTGGGTTTATAGAATTAAATGAGATAATATATTTAAAGTTCCTAGGAAACTATCTGGCACAAAATAGGCTTCAGTAAACCTAGTTTTAATCATATTTTTATTTTAATATATATGTTGGAGCAGAAATGGCTGGTTGCCTCCCTTTCTTTCTTAGTAAAAAAAAAAAAAAATTATTCTGGATGACAACGTGCTTAAGATTCAACTTTCCAGCTTTCCTTACAGCTATAGAAGAGTCAGAGAGAGGTAAGCAGCAGTTTTTTGTGGGCCTTTTGGAAAAGTGACTTAAGAAAGAAGACTAAGCTGGCATGGGGTTGTTCTTTCTTCCCTAGAATGTGGCTGTGAGGGCTGGGCTCTAGCAGCCATATTGGACTGAGGAGTACCCTTGAGGATAGGAACTCAGTACAGTAGATGATGGAACAGGGAGCAGATGGTTCCTGGATCTCTGACACCATGGAACTGTCATACTTGCTTTGAACCATGTATGTAACTCCTTTTATATGAAGAGAAAAACACTTCTGTCTCATGTAAGTCATTGTTATTTTCTATCCCTGTTACTAGCAGCCAATGCAATTTCTAATTGACATACATGTTAATTCACATTTAGATAATTCTGAAATTGGGAGATGGCTTCTAGTTTTTAAAATAATTTTGTGTATCAAGTAAACAGGGCGGTGACTTCCGGGAAGATGGCGGAAGAGTAAGACACGGAGATCACCTTCCTCCCCACAGATACACCAGAAATACATCTACGTGTGGAACAACTCCTACGGAGCACCTACTGAACGCTGGCAGAAGACCTCAGACCTCCCAAAAGGCAAGGAACCCCCCACGTACCTGGTTAGGGCAAAAGAAAAAACTAAACAGAGACAAAAGGATAGGGACGGGTCCTGCACCAGCGGGAGAGAGCTGTGAAGGAGGAAACGTGTCCACACACTAGGAAGCTCCTTCGCGGGCGGAGACTTCAGGTGGCGGAGTGGGGGAGCTTGGGAGCCGCGGAGGAGAGCACAGCAACAGGGGTGGGGAGGGCAAAGCGGAGAGATTCCAGCGCAGAGGATCGGGCCGACTGGCAGTCACCAGCCGAGAGGTTTGTCTGCTTGCCCGCGGCGGGCGGGGCTGGGAGCTGAGGCTCGGGCTTCGGTCGGAGCGCCGGGAGAGGACTGAGGTTGGTGGCGTGAACACAGCCTGCAGGGCGTTAGTGCACCGCGGCTAGCCGGGAGGGAGTCTGGGGAAAAGTCTGGACCTGCCGAAGAGGCAAGAGACTTTTTCTTCCCTCTTTGTTTCCTGGTGCACGAGGAGAGGGGATTAAGAACGCTGCTTAAGAGAGCTCCAGAGACGGGCGCAAGCCGCGGCTAAAAGTGCGGAGCCCAGAGACAGACATGAGACGCTAAGGCCGCTGCTGCCACCACCAAGAAGCCTGTGTGAACACAGGTCACTATCCACACCCCCTTCCGGGGAGCCTGTGCAGCCCGCCACTGCCAGGGTCCCGGGATCCAGGGACAACTCCCCCAGGAGAACGCACGGCGCGCCTCAGGCTAGCAACATCACGCTGGCCTCTGCCGCCGCAGGCCCGCCCCACACTCCGTGACCCTCCCTACCCCCCGGCCTGAGTGAGCCAGAGCCTCCGAATCAGCAGCTCCTTTAACCCTGTCCTGTCTGAGCGAAGAACAGACGCCCTCCGGCGACCTACACGCACAGGCGGGGCCAAATCCAAAGCTGAGCCCCTGGGAGCTGTAAGAACAAAGAAGAGAAAGGGATCTCTCCCAGCAGCCTCAGAGGCAGCGGATTAAAGCTCCACAATAAACTTGATGTACCCTGCATCTGTGGAATACATGAATAGACAACGAATCATCCCAAATTAAGGAGCCCTGTGGATGAAAGGCTCTTGGTGCTGCAGCCAGGAGTCAGTGCTGTTCCTCTGAGGTGGGAGAGCCAACTTCAGGACACTGGTCCACAAGAGGCCTCCCAGCTGCACATAATATCAAACAGCGAAAATCTCCCAGAGATCTCCATCTCAACGCCAGCACCCAGCTTCACTCAACGACCAGCAAGCTACAGTGCTGGACATCCTATGCCAAACAACTAGCAAGACAGGAACACAACCCCACCCATTAGCAGAGAGGCTGCCTAAAATCATAATAAGTCCACAGACACCCGAAAACACACCACCAGACGTGGACCTGCCCACCAGAAAGACAAGATCCGGCCTCATCCACCAGAACACAGGCACTAGTCCCCTCCACCAGGAAGCCTACACAACCCACTGAACCAACCTTAGCCACTGGGACAGATACAAAAAACAACAGGAACTACGAACCTTCAGCCTGCAATAAAGGAGACCCCAAACACAGTAAGATAAGCAAAATGAAAAGACAGAAAAACACACAGCAGATGAAGGAAAAGATAAAAACCCACCAGACCTAACAAATGAAGAGGAAATAGGCAGTCTACCTGAAAAAGAATTCAGAATAATGATAGTAAAGATGATCCAAAATCTTGGAAATAGAATAGACAAAATGCAAGAATCAGTTAACAAGGATCTAGAAGAACTAAAGATGAAACAAACAATGATGAACAGCACAATAAATGAAATGAAAAATACTCTAGATGGGATCAATAGCAGAATAACTGAGGCAGAAAAACGGATAAGTGACCTGGAAGATAAAATAGTGGAAATAACTACTGCAGAGCAGAATAAAGAAAAAAGAATGAAAAGAACTGAGGACAGTCTCAGAGACCTCTGGGACAACGTTAAACACACCAACATTCGAATTATAGGGGTTCCAGAAGAAGAAGAGAAAAAGAAAGGGACTGAGAAAATATTTGAAGAGATTATAGTTGAAAACTTCCCTAATACGGGAAAGGAAATAGTTAATCAAGTCCAGGAGCACAGAGAGTCCCATACAGGATAAATCCAAAGAGAAATACACCAAGACACATATTAATCAAACTGTCAAAAATTAAATACAAAGAAAACATATTAAAAGCAGCAAGGGAAAAACAACAAATAACACACAAGGGAATCCCCATAAGGTTAACAGCTGATCTTTCAGCAGAAACTCTGCAAGCCAGAAGGGAGTGGCAGGACATATTGAAAGTGTTGAAGGAGAAAAACCTGCAACCAAGATTATTCTACCCAGCAAGGATCTCATTCAGATTTGATGGAGAAATTAAAACCTTTACAGACAAGCAAAAGATGAGAGAGTTCAGCACCACCAAACCAGCTCTACAACAACTGCTAAAGGAACTTCTCTAGGCAAGAAACACAAAAGAAGGAAAAGACCTACAATAACGAACCCAAAACAATTAAGAAAATGGGAATGGGAACACACATATCGATAATTACCTTAAATGTAAATGGACTAAATGCTCCCACCAAAAGACACAGATTGGCTGAATGGATACAAAAACAAGACGCATATATTTGCTGTCTACAAGAGACCCACTTCAGACCTAGAGACACATACAGACTGAAAGTAAGGGGATGGAAAAAGGTATTTCACGCAAATGGAAACCAAAAGAATGCTGGAGTAGCAATTCTCATATCAGACAAAATAGACTTTAAAACAAAGACTATTAAAAGAGACAAAGAAGGACACTACATAATGATCAAGGGATCGATCCAAGAAGAAGATATAACAATTGTAAATATTTATGCACCCAACATAGGAGCACCTCAATACATAAGGCAAATACTACAGCCATAAAAGGGGAAATCGACAGTAACACAATCATAGTAGGGGACTTTAACACCCCACTTTCACCAATGGACAGATCATCCAAAATGAAAATAAATAAGGAAACACAAGCTTTAAATGATACATGAAACGAGATGGAGTTAATTGATATTTATAGGACATTCCATCCAAAAACAACAGAATACACATTCTTCTCAAGTGCTCATGGAACATTCTCCAGGATAGATCATATCTTGGGTCACAAATCAAGCCTTGGTAAATTTAAGAAAATTGAAATTGTATCAAGTATCTTTTCCGACCACAACGCTATGAGACTCGATATCAATTACAGGAAAAGATCTGTAAAAAATACAAACACATGGAGGCTAAACAATACACTACTTAATAACGAAGTGATCACTGAAGAAATCAAAGAGCAAATCAAAAAATACCTAGAAACAAATGACAATGAAAACACAACCACCCAAAACCTATGGGATGCGGCAAAAGCAATTCTAAGAGGGAAGTTTATAGCAATACAATCCTACCTTAAGAAACAGGAAACATCTCAAATAAACAACCTAACCTTGCACCTAAAGCAATTAGAGAAAGAAGAACAAAAAAACCCGAAAGTTAGCAGAAGGAAAGAAATCATAAAAATCAGATCAGAAATAAATGAAAAAGAAATGAAGGAAATGATAGCAAAGATCAATAAAACTAAAAGCTGGTTCTTTGAAAGGATAAACAAAATTGATAAACCATTAGCCAGACTCATCAAGAAAAGGAGAAGACTCAAAAAAATAGAATTAGAAATGAAAAAGGAGAAGTAACAACTGACACTGCAGAAATACAAAAGATCATGAGAGATTACTACAAGCAACTCTATGCCAATAAAATGGACAACCTGGAAGAAATGGAGAAATTCTTAGAAAGGCACAACCTGCCAAGACTGAATCAGGAAGAAATAGAAAATATGAACAGACCAATCACAAGCACTGAAATTGAAACTGTGATTAAAAATCTTCCAACAAGCAAAAGCCCAGCCAACAAGCAAAAGCCCAGGACCAGATGGCTTCACAGGCGAATTCTATCAAACATTTAAAGAAGAGCTATCACCTATCCTTCTCAAACTCTTCCAAAATATAGCAGAGGGAGGAACACTCCCCAACTCATTCTACGAGACCACCATCACCCTGATACCAAAACCAGACAAGGATGTCACAAAGAAAGAAAACTACAGGCCAATATCACTGATGAACATAGATGCAAAAATCCTCAACAAAATACTAGCAAACAGAATCCAACAGCACATTAAAAGGATCATACACCATGATCAAGTGGGGTTTATTCCAGGAATGTAAGGATTCTTCAATATATGCAAATCAATCAACGCGATACACCATATTAACAGATTGCAGGAGAAAAACCATATGATCATCTCAACAGATGCAGAGAAAGCTTTCGACAAAATTCAACACCCATTTATGATAAAAACCCTGCAGAAAGTAGGCATAGAGGGAACTTTCCTCAACATAATAAAGGCCATATATGACAAACCCACAGCCAACATCGTCCTCAATGGTGAAAAACTGAAAGCATTTCCACTAAGATCAGGAACAAGACAAGGTTGCCCACTCTCACCACTCTTATTCAACATAGTTTTGGAAATTTTAGCCACAGCAATCAGAGAAGAAAAGGAAATAAAAGGAATCCAAATCGGAAAAGAAGAAGTAAAGCTGTCACTGTTTGCAGATGACATGCTACTATACATAGAGAATCCTAAAGATGCTACCAGAAAACTACTAGAGCTAATCAATGAATTTGGTAATGTGGCAGGATACAAAATTAATGCACAGAAATCTCTGGCATTCCTATACACTAAGGATGAAAAATCTGAAAGTGAAATCAAGAAAACACTCCCATTTACCATTGCCACAAAAAGAATAAAATATCTAGGAATAAACCTACCTAAGGAGACAAAAGACCTGTATGCAAAAAATTATAAGACACTGATGAAAGAAATTAAAGATGATACAAATAGATGGAGAGATATACCATGTTCTTGGATTGGAAGAATCAACATTGTGAAAATGACTCTACTACCCAAAGCAATCTACAGATTCAATGCAATCCCTATCAAACTACCACTGGTATTTTCCACAGAACTAGAACAAAAAATTTCACAATTTGTATGGAAACACAAAAGACCCCGAATAGCCAAAGCAATCTTGAGAACAAAAAACGGAGCTGGAGGAATCAGGCTCCCTGACTTCACACTATACTACAAAGCTACAGTAATCAAGACAGTATGGTACTGGCACAAAAACAGAAAGATAGATCAATGGAACAGGATAGAAAGCCCAGAGATAAACCCACGCACATATGGTCACCTTATCTTTGACAAAGGAGGCAGGAATGTACAGTGGAGAAAGGACAGCCTATTCAATAAGTGGTGCTGGGAAAACTGGACAGCTACATGTAAAAGTATGAGATTAGAACACTCCCTAACACCATACACAAAAATAAGCTCAAAATGGATTAAATACCTAAATATAAGGCCAGAAACTATCAAACTCTTAGAGGAAAACATAGGCAGGACGCTCTATGACATAAATCACAGCAAGGTCCTTTTTGACCCACCTCCTAGAGAAATGGAAATAAAAACGAAAGTAAACAAATGGGACCTAATGAAACTTAAAAGCTTTTGTGCAGCAAAGGAAACCATAAAGAAGACCAAAAGACAACCCTCAGAATGGGAGAAAATATTTGCAAATGAAGCAACTGACAAAGGATTAATCTCCAAAATTTATAAGCAGCTCATGCAGCTTAATAACAAAAAAACAAACAACCCAATCCAAAAATGGGCAGAACACCTAAATAGACATTTCTCCAAAGAAGATATACAGACTGCCAACAAACACATGAAAGAATGCTCAACATCACTAATCATTAGAGAAATGCAAATCAAAACTACAATGAGATATCATCTCACACCAGTCAGAATGGCCATATCAAAAAATCTAGAAACAATAAATGCTGGAGAGGGTGTGGAGAAAAGGGAACACTCTTACACTGTTGGTGGGAATGTAAATTGATACAGCCACTGTGGAGAACAGTATGGAGGTTCCTTAAAAAGCTACAAATAGAACTACCATATGACCCAGGAATCCCACTACTGGGCATATACCCTGAGAAAACCATAATTCAAAAAGAGTCATGTACCACAATGTTCACTGCAGCTCTGTTTACAATAGCCAGGACATGGAAGCAACCTAAGTGTCCACTGACAGATGAATGGATAAAGAAGTGGCACATATATACAATGGAATATTACTCAGCCATAAAAAGAAACGAAATTGACCTATTTGTAATGAGGTGGATAGACCTAGAGTCTGTCATACAGAGTGAAGTAAGTCAGAAAGAGAGAGACAAATATCGTATGCTAACACATATGTATGGAATTTAAGAAAAAAAAAATGTCATGAAAAACCTAGGGGTGAAACAGGAAGAAAGACACAGAGTTACTAGAGAATGGACTTGAGGCTATGGGGAGGGAGAAGGGTAAACGGTGACAAAGCAAGAGAGAGTCATGGACATACATACACTACCAAACGTTAAGGTAGATAGCTAGTGGGAAGCAGCCGCATAGCACAGGGAGATCAGCTCGGTGCTTTGTGACCGCCTGGAGGGGTGGGATAGGGAGGGTGGGAGGGAGGGAGATGCAAGCGGGAAGAGATATGGGAACATATGTATATATATAACTGATTCATTTTGTTGTGAAGCTGAAACTAACATACCACTGTAAAGCAATTATACTCCAATAAAGATGTTAAAATGAAAAAAAAAAAGAAGAAAACAGGGCATCTAATTATTGATGGTATCTTAAAATCAAGAAAGCAGAATACTACTCTTCCAAGCTAGAACTTGTATTTTTCTATTTACTACTTAGAATTAGGTAGCAAAAGGAAATAGTTTTCTAATTTAATCCCCATATAGTTTGAGTCTTGCCTCTGTTGGGGAAACATAGAACTTAGCAGGTCAACAAGAAACATTTGTTAACATGAGTTTCTAAAGTAATTTATGACATGTATTTTCAAGGTTTTATGATTGTTTCTAATAGATTTTAGTTTGTTAGTGAGTACAGTTAAAAGATTCCTCCCATGGACACACTGATGTACACCTACACAGAAAGCAATTTCTCCGGAAGAACAAAGAGCTGATTGAACAGCTTCTGCACAAGAAATGACGGAGGGACCAAGACCCAGCATCAACAGGAAACACCCCTGACACAGCGATCTGCAGTAGAGAGGGATACCACTGAGAGGCCTGTGCACAGACTTGCCCACCTTGGTGCACAGTGAGAAAAAAACCCCCAGCAATTTAAAGGACACTTTAGACCATATTTGAAGGAAATCCATTTACTAACCTTAGAGCATCTGCCAAACACATGGGGAACTGCTGGAACTCTCTCCAGGGTTGGAGGTGCTGTGCATGGATGGAAAAACAGTCCAGACACTGTAGCCAGCCTGCCAAGGCCACCGTAGCATGCCCAGGCCTGCACTAGCTACAGCCATGCTACCGGGGTGGCTTTGGTGTGGTATATATCCTAGGCCACTCTGGCTCATGTTGCTCCAGCCATCCTGCCAGGGTGGCCACAGGACACCCTGCCCAGAGACAGCCCCCGCCCCCTGGCCCATACCTGCTCCAGTTCCAGCCCCCCTCACCCCTAGGCTGAGCCTGACCCAACCAGACTGCCAAAGCTGCCCAGCCCACACAGGGGATGCTCCTTACACAAGGCCACCTTTAAAACCAGGAGACGTAGCTGTCTTACCTAATTCATAGAAACAAACCAGAAAGTCAAACTAAATGAGGAGACAGAGGAATATGTTCCAAGTGAAAGAACAAGATAAAACCCTGGGGAAAACACCCTAATGAAATAGAGATAAGTAAATTACCTGGATTTAAGAGTTCAAAGTAAATGGTCATAAAGATATTCACTGAACTCAAAAGAAGAATAAAGGAACACAATGAGAACTTCAACAATGAGTCAGAAAATATAAGAAAGAACCAATCAGAACCGAAGACTACAATAACAAATGAAAAACACACTACAGGGAATCAATAGCAGATTAGACGATACAGAAGAATGGATCAGCAATCTGGAAGACAGAAGAGTGGAAATCACCCAAACAGAACAGCAAAAAGAAAAAAAATTTAAAAATGATAGTTTGAGGTACCTCTGGCACAACATCAAGCCTACTCACGTTCACATTATAGGGGTCCCAGGAGGAGAAAAGAAAATGGCTGAAAGCCTCCCTAACTTGGTGAAGGAAACAGATATCCAGGCCCAGGAAGCAGAGAGTCCCAAACAACATGAACCCAAACAGATATACCCCAATACACATTGCAATGAAAATGGCAAAAATTAAAGATAAGAAAAAGCAGCAAGAGGAAAGCAACTAGTCACCTACAAGTGAACCCTTATAAGACTGACAGCTGACTTTTCATCAAAAACTTTGCAGGCCAGAGGCAGTGGCATGATAAAGTGCTGAAAGGAAAAAATTTAAAAGGAAGAAAACTTATAACCAAGAGTACTCTACCTGGGAAAGTTATCATTCAGAATTGAAGACAAGATCAAGAGTTTCCCAGACGAGTGAAAACTAACGTAGTTCATCACTGCTAAACTGGCCTTAAAGAAGACCCTTTAACATTTTTTTGTAAGTGAAACGAAAAGGCCATAAACAGAAATATGAAAATATATGAAAGAAAAAATCTCACTGGTAAAGGAAAATATATAGGAAAGGCTGTGGAACAGCCACTTAAACTAGCATGAAGGCTAAAAGTAGTAAAATCAAAAGTAGTAAAATCAACTATAACTACAAAAGAAGTGAAGGGATACACAAAAAGACATAAAATATGACATAAAAACCAAAATGTTGGCAAGGAGAGTACAAATGTAGTGCTTTTAGAATGCATTCTAACTTAAGTGACTTTGAGCTTAAAATAAACTCATATACATATACGAGAGAGAGAGAGAGATGAACTTCATGGTAGCTGCAAATCAAAAACCTATGATGGGGCTTCCCTGGTGGCGCAGTGGTTGAGAGTCCGCCTGCCAATGCAGGGGACGTGGGTTCGCGCCCCGGTCCGGGAAGATCCCACGTGCCGCGGAGCGGCTGGGCCCGTGAGCCCTGGCCACTGAGCCTGCGCGTCTGGAGCCTGTGCTCCACAACGGGAGAGACCACAACAGTGAGAGGCCCGCATACCGCAAAAAAAACAAACAAAAAAACAAACAAAAAACAAAAAAACAAACCTATCATGTACAAAAAATAAAGAGAAAGGAACACAAACATTACATTAGAGAAAATGATTAAACCACAAGGAAAGAGGCAAAGAGAATAAGAAAGGAACAGAGAAGGGCTATAAAAACAACCAGAAAACAATTAACAAAATGGCACTAAGTACATATCTATCAATAACCACTTTAAATGTAAATGGACTAAATGCTCCAATCAAAACACAGTGGCTGAATGGATTAAAAACAAAAAACAAGACCCAACTATATGCTGCCTCCAAGAGACTCACTTCAGACCTAAAGACACACACAGAGTGAAAGTAAGGGGACAGAAAAAGATACTCCATGCAAATGGAAATGAAAAGAAAGCTGGGGTAGCAATATTCATAGCCAACAAAATAGGCTTTAAAACAATACTGTAACAAATGACCAAGAAGGACATTACATAATAATAAAGGGGTCAATCTAAGAACAGGATTCAACATTTGTAAATATTTATGCACCCAACATAGAAGCACCTAACTATTAACAGACATAACGGGAGAAACTGAAAGTAATACAATAATAATAGGGGACTTTAATGCCACTTTCAACAATGGATAGATCATCCAACCAGAAAAATCAATAAAGAAACACTGGCCTTAAATGACCTACAGAACATTCCATCCAAAAACAGAATATAGATTCTTTTTCAAGTGCACATGGAACATTCTCCAGGTAGGTTATGTTAGGCCACCAAACAAGTCTCAATAAATTTAACAAGACTGACATCATACCAAGCATCTTTTCTGACCACAATGGTATGAAACTAGAAATCAAAAGAAGAAAATTGCAAAAAACACAAACAAATGGAGGCCAAACAACATACTACTAAATAACCAATAGGTCACTGAAGAAATCAAAGAGGAAATAAAAAATACCTTGAGACAAATGGAAATGCAACTTTCCAAAGTCTACAGGACACAGCAAAAGCGTTCTAAGAGGAAAATTCATAGAAATACAGGCCTACCTCAAGAAATAAAAATCTCAAACAACCGAACTTGACACCTAAATGAACTATAAAAAGAAATAAAGCCTGAAGTTAATAGGAGGGAAATAATTAAGATCAGAGTGGAAATAAATGAAATGGAGACAAAAAATAACAGTAGAAATGATCACTTAAACTTAAGAGCTGGTTCTTTGAAAAGATAAAGAAAACTGGTAAACCTTTAGCCACATTCATCAAGAAAGATGGCCCAGATAAAATCAGAAATGAAAGAGAAACTATAACTGACACCACAGAAATACAAAGAATCATAAGAGGCAACTATAAACAATTATATGCCAGCAAATTGCACAACCTAAAAGAAATGGATAAATTCCTAGTAACATTCAATCTTTCAAGACTGAATCAGGAAGAAACAGAAAATCTAACAGACTGATAATCAGTAATGAAATTGAATAAGTGGGAAAAAAAAAAAAAACTCCCAACAAACAGAAGTCCAGAACAAGATTGCTTCACAGGGGAATTCTACCAAATATATAAAAAGAGTTAATACCTATCCTTCTCAAAATATTCCAAAAAAATTAAAGAGGAAGGAATACTTTTGAACTCATTCTATGAGATCAGCATTACCATGATGCTAAAACTAGACAAAGGCACCACACAAAAATTACAGGCCAATATCCCAGATGAATACAGATGTAAAAATCCTCAACAAAATATAAACAAACCAAATTGAACAATATATTAGAAGAGTCATACACCATGATCAAGTGGGATTTATCCCAGAGATGCAAGGATGGTTCAATATCTACAGATCAGTCAACATGATACACCATATTAACAAAACGAAGGACAAAAACCATATCATCTCAATAGATAACAGAAAAAGCATTTAAAAAAATTTAACATCCATTCATGATAAAAACTCTTATCAAAGTGGGTATAGAAGGAATACACTTCAACATATTTAGTGAAGGCCATATATGACAAACCCACAGCTAACAACTTATTCCATAGTGAAGAGCTGAAAGCTCTTCTTCTAATATCAGGAAAAAGACAAGGATTCCAACTCTCACCACTTATATTCAAGATAGTATTGGCAGTCCTAGCCATAGCAATCAGACAAGAAAACGAAAGATATCCAAATTGGAAAAAAGAAAGTAAAACTGTCACTATTTGCAGATGACATGATAACTATACATAGAAAACCATAAAGAAACTGTGAAAAAACTAATATTAGACCTTATAAATAAAGTTGCAGGATACAAAATTTATATGCAGAATGTGTTGCATTTCTGTATACTGCGTAAAGAGAAGGTACGAAAACAATCCCATTTACAGTTGCATCAGAAAAGAATAAAATACCTAGGAATTAATTTAACTAAAGACGTGAAAGACCTGTAGTCTGAAAACTAAAAGATACTGATGTAGAAGATTCAAGATGATACAAAGAAATGGGGAAAGATATCCTGTGTTCATGGATTAGAATACTTAATATTGTTAAAATGTCCATACTACGGAAAACAATCTACAGATTTAATGCAATACCTATCACAATACCCATGGCATTTTTCACAGAACTAGAACAAATAATCCTAAAATTTGTATGGAACCACAAAAGACCCCAAAGAGCCAAAGCAATCTTTGCTTTGTTAAGCAAGTCACATATGCTTGGAATCCTCGTTATTATATAAGTTAAACCAAATTCTAAAAAATAAGCAAGCAGACAAAATAATCCAGAAGTAAGGCCCTTTCCCAACTGACTACATTAAAAAATTACCCAGAGGAAATCATGATTCATATCGACTGCTGCTGTTTACACTCACTTGTGTGTAACTCACTTGTGGTTATTTTGTTTGACATACAAGGTTTGAAGAACAAATCAGTACTATTAAGTATAAAATAAGTTACAAGGATATATTGTACAACACAGGGAATCTAGCCAATGTTTTATAATAAGTATAAATGGAGTATAACCTTTAAAAATTATGAATCACTATATTGTACACCTATAACATAATATTGTACAGCAACTGTACTTCAATAAAAAATGAATAAAATTAAAAAATCAGGACATCTCAAATCAGGGTCCTTCAGAAAGTATAATGTAAGCTTTGCCTCTCCCTGCCCCCCCCACATCTCTTATTTCTAAAAGGACTCAATTCCTTGAAATCTAAGTAGTGAGACAGTCATTTTTACATTTGATATGTACATTCTCTGACACTTTTTCTCATGCATTTACTTTTCTGGTTTTGGTAAAGCATTACATAGGCTTGAAATCTTAAGAGCATTTCCTGTAACGGGGAAAGAAGCAAACTCTGCCTGAGGCTCTAACTGACAATCAGAGAAGGAAACATACCTATTTTCTGCAAAGTGGGATTCACAACAGCCTTCCCTACACAGTACGAAAACAATGATACAAACAAATATATAAAAACAGCAGGGAAAGGTGCCCAGTGAAACTTGATTACATAATGCCCCTAGAAGCCTGGTCTGAGGTGTATTTAGTATTTTGATAAAAGTCCCACAATATTTCAAGAGGAAAAAATGAGATTGTAAGTAACCACAGCAAATCTAGAACACAGCCCAGGAGAGTGGGACAGTTGCTTACTTTGTCTTCCAGTAAAATATCTGCACCATCCCAGACCAGCAGATATTTACGATCTCCAGGAGGAAATTTCTAGCAGGAAATCTTTCTAACCCTCCTTATCAGAAATTCCAAACTCCTTCCTGCTGGAAAACATAAGCCTACTTTTAAAGAGCTTATCATAATCCCTTTATTCCTTCATGCCTTCTTATAGCCCCTACACCTCTGCTGTCCAAGACCCTTTCTGCCTATTCTAATTTCTATTCAAATTCTACTTTCTAGTTTTCTCAGCTCTGGTGCTTAGAGTCTGCATTCTGCAATTAATATTACTCACCACTGTTAGAAGTGTCATTCTTGCCTCTTTAATTTTTTTATAGTATGAAATTCTCCAGGTCAGGAACTGTATTCGTTCTATATCCTTCACAATGCTTTGAATACAGTATATGATCATTGAGTGCTTTTTCATGGTCTGGTTTCTCTTTATTTTAGCCAAGTATATTTATTCATTTATTCCCTAATTAAACACTTGCTGAGAAGCTACTGGGAGCTGGAGAAGTGGTGATGAAACCCCTAGTGACTGCCCACATTTTCTGGCTGACTCCGTTTCCCCACTAATGCCTCCTGTGGCTGGAGGCATCTTGAGGTCCTCAGTTACTTGTCCTAAGGTAGGACATTCTCATCAAGGCTTGAAAGAGAACAAGAGAAAAACTCCTCATGTTCTTTGGACCTTAACCATATGGCTCCACATGGGTCTGCTTATTATTCTAGGCTCTCATACATAGGGATATAGGGTCAAGTAGGGTAGAAAAATAAAAAGAGAAAATCATTATGTCTGTGCAGGAAGACTGAACTACAAGGATGTTCATTTCAGTGTGATTCGAATCAGAACAAAATTTAGAAGTAGCCTAATTAGATAAATTGTAGAATACCACCCACAGATGTGAGGAAATGTAGAGAGTGTTGAAAATGCAAGTTACAGAACAGGAGGTATTTCCAGTAGGTCATTATTTTTACCTTTAAAAATCTAATGGGGGAAAAATCTAGAAGGATAAACTTAGAAGTATTAACGGTGAGTATACCCAAGTGATGGGATTACATATGATTTGCTTCTCTGAGCATATAAGCACTTTCCAAATTTTCTAAAATGATCTCTGAGCATATAAACACTTTCCAAATTTTCTAAAATCAATTTTCTAAAAATGATTTCTTCTCTGAGCATATAAGCACTTTCCAAATTTTCTAAAATCAATTTTCTAAAATGATTTCTTCTCTGAGCATATACGCACTTTCCAAATTTTCTAAAATGAGTCAAACGAAAATCTTTTTTTAATTTTAAGGAAAAAGGAGATCAGGAGGAGAATTCTCCCAGAAGAGACACTTCTGACAAAATTCACCCTTTTACCACAATGCTCAGGGCCTCACTGATGAAGCCCGCTCTAAAGGGTGATCTTCTACTGGCCTTATAAAGGAAAATAACAGTGCACACAGGTTTTGATCTATTTTTCCAACTTTCATCTCTTCAAATACACATATGGTAGATAAATAAACAGATGTCACTTTTTCCCTCTCACAAAGCACTGCCTTGTTAAGCAAGTCACATACTGCTTATATAAGTTAAACCAAGTTCTAAAAAACAAACAAATCCAGAAGTAAGGCCCTTTCCCGATCAACTACATTAAAAAATTCTAAGTAATATTTCAATGGTGTTTAGCACAGAAGAAACTTATTTGGATGGATGGAAGAAATAAACGGAGAGAGTATCCCATGTCTCCAGATGAGGGCTGCCAGGAGCACCCAGATTTACTGGGGTGAGAGGCAGAGATGAAGGATAGCCTTACCTTGGTCTGGAACGTACAGAACATGTGCGTTAAGAACGGATGCTCCCAGGCCAAGGAGAGAACTCTCTTCTCTACCATTGTACACTCCACGTCGTCATCCATCAAAACCACATCTTTCTTTAAGGCTTTTATTGCGAAAAATTGATTGGTTTTCTTGAACTCCGCTAGGAAGACCTAGAGGGAAGGGGAAGACACTTTATTTTAGAATTTGGATTCACGCTCATTGAAGAAGAGTCACGAAGTCCTGAGAGAGATGTATTGGGTGAGAAAAGACGACTTCTCCAATCCTCCTCCACCCTCTTTATGGAGACAAATAGAGCTTCACAGGTGTGGGATGATACAGAACAGTTTCATCCTCTCTCTACCTTTCAAAGGGTTTCACAAAACTATGGTGCAATTGGATGGGTTATTCTCAGCCACTGAGAAATTCTATTTAAAAAAGTGTGCCCTGTCTACCCAGGGACCTGAGTAAGTTTATAAAACCATTCAGAGGCAAATATGTATTGAAGGAAGCAGCAGCAAGTAGTGGAAGGAGGACTTGATTGTTCTTGAAGTATCACTGAAAATGAGCATAAAACCTTACTCTAAGTTTTAGCCACTTTTTCAAGGCAAAAAAAGAATATGTGAGGAATTGAGCTTTCCTGATGTGCTTATAGAATGCACAGCATTTCCTCTGATGGCACAGACACTAATATTATCTTCAAGACCTACTATGTGTCAGGCATTCTGCTATGTGCTTCACATGTGCTATCTAATTTTAGTATCTATTTAATTCTTAGCTCAGAACACTCTGCAACACAGATAGATAGTAATAATTTTAAAAAAACTAGGCTCAAAGGGTAACTTTCTCAAATTCATGGAGCTACTCAGTGGGAAATCTAGCTCCAAAGTTTACTTTTTCCACTTGATTTCATGAATCTTATAAGAAAGGACACCAGATGGCATGTAATGGAGAGTTTCACCAACTTTCACTTTTGCAAATGATGCAGCCACAGACGATTGACAGGAGTGAGGACGTGACATTTGGAGACAGAAAACCCCAGCTCAGGCCTCATTTCACAGATACTTACTAGCTGTGGGAATGTGGGCAAATTAACCTCCCTGGGCTGCTTCAGTTCCCGAATGTGTAAAAGCGGTAACTATCAACACACTGCTGACTTACGGGACTGTTGTGAAAATCAAATACCAGGTGGTAAAGTGATTTGTGAACTGTAAAATGCTTTCTAAATGACAGTTACTGGAATCTAAGAAACAAAACAAATGGATGTATATAACAAAACAGAAAGCGACTCACAGATATAGAGAACAAACTAGTGGTTACCAGTGGGAAGAGGGGAAGGGGGAGGGGCAATATAGGGGTATAGGATTAAGAGATACAAACTACTATGCATAAAATAAGCAACAGGGATATATTGTATAGCACAGGGAAATACAGCCACTATTTTGTAATAACTTTAAATGGAGTATAATCTATAAAACTACTGAATCATTATGTTATACATCTGACACTAATATTGTAAATCAACTATACTTAAAAAAAAAAACCACTTGCCATTTGCTTCTTTTAGTGACTTTTAGGGATTGTTGACGTTAATGATGTTACACCAATAGTGAAAATGCACGTGTCTGTGTTTAAAATAATACAGTGCAGACACATAACTGTGGGGTAGCTGGCTTGATAGAGGGGGTAGAGCTTAGATGAGAATTCAGGCAAATGAATGATGTACATACATATCCCCAGAAAACATGCAGTTTGTTCTCCTGGGCCTAAAATCGATGGAGAACCAGAATACAGAGGCTACCATTTTGATGAGGAACCATACTTCCCATATAGAGTGAAAAGAAAGAAGAGAAACAAGCTTGAGTATTCTTAGTGTTGGAAGAAAAGGAGATATGGCTGCCCCTTTTTGCTCTGGTGCTCCGTCCCCCTCTCCTTGGGTCCCAAGGTGCAGCCCCCTCAGAGTGCAGGGATCCGGGGTCCTGATGGTGAGGGGCTTACTGCTTTGGACACAGAGCAGAGGATACCTGAAGCTCTCAGCTGTCCCTTGGGTTATTTACTAAGGCATCTAGGTTTAACTTAATGTCTTCTTAACTTTGTTGAAAAGTAAAATCCACACGGGAACAAAGAAAAGCTTTCCTTTAACAATTAAAAGTCCCCTTTTGGTAATTGCTTCTTTCAATAAAACATCCCCAAATCAGCCATAAACTAAGAAGCTGGGAAAAAAAGCCATTTCCATCTCTATAATGTGCTTTCAGTTTTTGGAAACAGGTTATAAACTGCACATTAATTGATGCTAAATTTTAATGAAGACTGGCTGTAAAATTGCCTCTTACACTCAGATTAACACCAGACGAGCCTGCTACGGTTCATGTTATTGTGGAAACAAGATAAACGAATTAATGGATATCAGCTACAGTTTGTAGGGCAGAGTGGATTTTGCCAAAGGCAATGCCTTGGTGTTATATAGAAACCCCAACTGCAGCACAATGTCCTTCAGCTACGGCAATACCCAGTTACATTATTATTAAATAAACTGGGTGAGTTTTGCAGCCAAAGTCTAGTGAGCAGGTGCTGAGCACAATGCTGGTCTTGGCTGCACAAATTCACGGAACAGTAGTCTTTGGCTAAAACTTTCCTAGACGTTGCATCCAATATAAATATAAAACAACTGAGAGTTCCATTAATACACGTGATATCCTTAATATCCAAAATAACCTAAAAGCCTATATTCCATGACATCCCTCTTTACAATCACTGGCTTGAAAATCTCCTCTTGTCACTGAGAGTTGATTATAATTTCTTCCATTATGTCTCCTTCCTCCTCTCCTTGCCCTCTGTGACTGACTAATGGCCCATAACCTGAGTGAGTGGCAGGAAGAATTTAGAGGAGGGACTTCCTCTGTGGAACTCTTCCTAAGACGCTCAAGCTAGGGCCGTGTTCTGGGCTGAATTGTGTCCCTTCCAAAGAACTGATATGTTGGAGTCCTAAACCCCAGCAGCTCAGAGTGAGACCATATTTGGAGACAGGGTGCTTACAGAGATAATTATGTTAAAATGAGGTCATTAGGGTGGGTCCTAATCCAATATGACTGGTGTCCTTATAAGCAGAGGGTGTTAGGACACAGACATGCACACAGGAATGGCCATGTGAGGACAAAGGGAGAAGACAGCGTGGACACCCAGAAGAGAGGCCTCAGGAGAAACAGCCCTGTCCACACCTTGATCTTGGACTTCCAGCCTCTAGAACTAGAAGAAATAAATTTCCGTTGTTGAAGTCTCCCCATCTGTGGTATTTTGTTACAGCAGCCCTAGCAAACTAAAACAAGGCTGAGGACGTTTGGTAGAGAAGAAATCACACAGAAGGTAAAAACCACACTCCAGGTTTGAGAAAGGAACAAAACAACAACAAAAAAACCACCAATGAAACAAACATATCTGTGAAACAGGAACCGGCTGAGGCACCTTCTCATTTCTTTGGTGTCCAAGGATACCAAACACACAAGCTCGTGGGATGGACACCTTCCAAGTGAAATGGCTTGAATCGTTGTTCCCAGGAAGCAGAGGCTGCTATTCCCCAGAGCTCCCCGGGTCCCTATTAATTCAGATGTCTCTCTGCCCTCTAACATACATCACATCACATGACAGTTCCTGACCAGGAATGCGCTCTCTGCACACCCATGTATGGTTCAGTTCCACCAGTTCAGTTCCACTGGCCAGATCTGCTCTTCAATTTCTGGAAGTTGGGCCACAGAATTCTACATACAATATCATACCTTGCCAAAACTTCCTTTCCCCAACATTTTGTGCAAGGTAAAATCCTCGATTTTTAATTTCATACGTAGAGATGGTCTTTCTACGTTAAGTTCAGGTTCTGGACGATGGCCTACTTTCTCCATCTCATCCAAGGGAGACTCCCAGGAGATCCCCTGAGGCTCTGAAAATGGCAAATCAGTGGTTAAAAGGAAATAAGGAACAGCGGAAGGTCGTCCTAGCTACTTTGAGAACACGCTTTCTTTTCCACATCCCATTCTGAAGCTCCATTCAGAGCGATGCAGAAAGGGGTGCCTGCAGGGCAAAAGCAGCACCTCCTGCCTGGGAGCCTGGGATCTGGGGGATGGACTGTGTCTCTTTATGCAACAGACTGGGGAAAATATCAAGTTAAGAAACATTCCAATCAGCAAAAGACCATCTATGCAACAGGATTGAGCACTTTTGATAACGCCGAATCGCAGACAAATAGGGATTTTAACCAAATTGGAGGGAAAATGGTTCTCCGTTGCTTGCGTGGCTCACAGGCACAGTGGCGTCAGTTTCTGTGACCGACCACGTGGGGACGAAGAAATGGAGAGCAGATCGTTAAAGATCTGAAATGCATCGTTCGCCACAGTCTTCGAGTCAAGATACTACCTACCTTGATCATGTCTGAGACACAAGGTCTACTCCTCTGCCCGGAGACCCTTCCCAAATGTAATCCAAACCCTTCTTTAAAAAATTTTCAGGACAATTTATTCCTCACCTCCTGCCAGAGAAGGTGTAGAAAAACATTTTTGGAGCCTTCCTCCGACCCCCTTATCACATTCCTTTCTTTTAAATTGAAATACATTGACATATCACATTGTGCTAATTTAAGGTGCATAACATGTTGATTGACACATTTATCTACTGTGATATCACGAGATAGTTAGCACCTGTATCACATCACATAATTATGTCTTTTTTTGTGGTTGGAATAATGACATTTATTTTCCGATCTCTAGGTTTATCTTTCGTATTCTAAGTCCAAGGAAAATATTTTATAATGTATGCTGAAAACTATTCAGAATCACATGGTCATATCCTCTCATGAAGGACCTTCAAAGAGGAGGCTGGATAAACTTCCATAACATCAGAAATGTTAAGGACGTTAGGCTATTCTTCCCCTTTCTAATCTTTTTTTTTTGAGTTTATTTATTTATTTTATATAGCAAGTTCTTATTAGTTATCTACTTCATACATATTAGTGTATAGATGTCAATCCCAATCTCCCAATGCATCCCACCATGCCCCCGCTTTCCCCCCTTGGTGTCCATAATCCCCTTTCTAATCTTAAAACTTTCCAGAAAAGTCTCAAAGGTACAGAATAAGATGGTCTGTGGCATTCCTAGTCTAGAGCTCTATGGAGGATTTATTTCTGTAAAACTGTTTAACCACGGCAGGGAGTAATGTTCTAAAATTCTAAGAAAAAGTTTGCAATTGTTTCCTCCAGAGATGCCGCATTTTCTTCTCCCACCTCAACCTCTCACCACCACCACCTGCTTATGAAGGTTTTCTAGTGGGGTATATTTCGGTTTTATAATACTTCTAAGAAGTAGGAGACTCTCTGTTGGTGGCTAGGTCTGTAATCTCGAACTAGAAAAGAATCGTTTATCAGGCCAGGTACGTGGAGAATTTAAATCCAGAGGACTCAGGTTAATCAAGGTGAATTACTGACGATTCTACAGTGGATCAGGGTAGCTACCTTTTTTCCCCGGTGCTGGTCCATACGGCAGCTTTGCTTCACCTTTTATGGAGCATGGGAGACCAATTTCAACTGGACCTTCTCTGAAGATGTGTTCAGAGTCTCTTAAGCAGCGAGCCTGGGTTACAAACAAAGAGTCAGACTACCCACCTACCCACCCACCATTAACGGGACAGTGCAGCCTGCTGTCCACGGGCGTGAAAGCCATTTCAGATCCCTAAATGTGTAAGATAACCGAATCTCTCCCTCCCCCTGGCACTCTCTCAGGGATCCCATATCCTGCGGACGTCTATCATATTTTACGTAGCAGCAGAACGTATTCGCTTCCTGCATACTTTTCTGGGGGCCAACTGGTTTATCCCATGCTATCCACATTATTCGGTCACAAATAAGAATCAAAGGCCAATGGATGGAAAAATAGCTTACGTGGGCAATGCCAAGTCTTAAAGAGGGTTCGTCCCTGGATGTGAGGATTCGGCATGCTAGTAAGTAGCAAGGCAAAAGTTGCCTTGGACTCAGTGTTTTGAAGGCATTCTAGGGATGATTCTAGCAAATATGTTTTTTCCCCCAGGCTATTATATAGTCGTCATATATAGGTATAAAACTGGCAATGAGTCCTCAATAATTTTAATGAATTTATTTGTTTCTTCCCCTGCTCATTCCATGAAGAATTTAAGATCTTATAAAGATCCACACGATGCAAATGCATTAAATAAATAAGTATCTCAAGCGGGGGATGTGGACACGAAGATGAAAGTCAGTGTCAAGGCAAGTACTCAGAAATAGAGTCCACGTCGCCCTGTAGAGCTGCTACAGAGCACAGGGCAAAGGGACTGGAATAGTCCTAGTTGAGCTGAAATTGTGGGAACTTGTCCCCTAAAAGCCGTTCCTACCTGTTGAGCGCTCTCAATCATTGCCAGTGCTTCAGCCATTAGCTTCTGGTTTATGCCACAAAGGTTGGCGACCTTTGTCTGGCATCTGTGATGTACGTTCATGCCACATGCTGAAAGGAAGAAAGCGACACCTTGAACAAGGGCAACAGAACCAACTTCCACGGACTCTGCCCGTGATCTGTTTTAGGTGCATGTATGCCCAAGGAATCACTGGCAAATCCCCGGCGCCATCTTCCCAGCAGAGGGAGACACTGAAGGCAAACAGACCAGGGCAGGGCTTTTATGCCACCGCACATTCACCTCTGATTCCCTGAGACCTTCACCCACACACCAGATGCTCCTCAGCGTGCTGCTGGGAAGTGACTTCCGCTCAAGGCAGAACCAGAGCCTGTGGATGGGGAGGAAGGCTGCTCCCAGAATGCATGTCCACTGTGCCATCGCTGAGAGTGAAAAACTGAGGTTGGCTCTTATTCCAGGGATGATCCCAGCAAATAAGTTGGTGGTAATGTGGAATGCTGGGTGGAAGGTCATTCACTGCCACTTAGACTGGGGTCCAAGCATCCCCTTTCCCACATGGGCTGCGAGAGGCTTCTCCACCCTCTAGGCTGAAGCCTAGGGTACAGCCTCCATCGAAATGGAAATTGAGATAGTGGGGTGGTCTGTGCATATGTGAGAGGCGGGGGTGAAAGGAAGGAAAGTGTCCAGAGACCGTGTTCTCACCACATGGGAGAGTTGGGCTACTTGAACTAAGTGATCTGTATAGGCTTCTAGCTCTGAGACCTACGATGCTGGAGGAGTATCCTGATCCATTAGTCCTAAAAACAGCACGACCGTGCTGTGACTGTGGGAGCCTTCTTGTACTGGGGGTCGGGCACCTGTGTGTCTGTGTAAAGACAATATCGCTTCATGTCATTAGTCTTAGAAAAATACAAATTCTGCTTATGAAACATCACCGTTATGCCAAAAAACAAGGTACCAAAGATTTCCCAACACCAGCAGATAGAACTCTGATCTCATGTCCTGCTAGGTTCTATAAAGGTATATCAACAGGGATTGTTACAGTGGAATTAGGCAGGAGAAGATATAAAATCATGCCATTTTAATCTTCTTACCTTATTACTTGCCCATTTGTGTGCAAAAACTTAGCACAGTGATTGGCCTCCAACAGGTGTTCACGAAAGACAACTTTTCTTTCATCTTTATTATTTACTACAATAAAATATTCTTGAAATACTTAGGTGAAATTTTAGCCATCTTCACCTTTAGTTTTCACTAAACAGTTCATAACAAGACAAAATAAAACAGCATTTTCTAGTAGGTAAGCATAAACTATTACTCATCCCAGTATGAAGTCATAAAAATCCACCTGAAGTGGAACCTTTAATATAGTAGAGGTGCTGCTCATAATGGCTTCTGCCCTCTGAATTCTGCCTTGTTAGCTTGACTCCTCCTGGGCTCCCGGATGCAGGTGTTACGCTGGGCGGCCCCATTTACTACTTATTTACTGCAAGGTAGAGGGAGGCATGTAGCGAGCATCGAGCACCTTGTTTTTTTTTTTTTTTTTAAACATCTTTATTGGGATATAATTGCTTTACAATGGTGTGTTAGTTTCTGCTTTACAACAAAGTGAATCAGTTATACATACACATATGTTCCCATATCTCTTCCCTCTTGCGTCTCCCTCCCTCCCACCCTCCCTATCTGTAATGAGGTGGATAGACCTAGAGTCTGTCACACAGAGTGAAGTCAGTCAGAAAGAGAAAGACAAATACCGTATGCTAACACATATATATGGAATTCAAGAAAAAAAAAAGTCATGAAGAACCTAGGGGTAAGACGGGAATAAAGACACAGACCTACTGGAGAACGGACTTGAGGATATGGGGAGGGGCACCTTGCTCTTTAAAACTGTAGCGGATCTAAGCTCCTCTCTGATGTGCCGTGAAGAGAGGCCCCGTGCCCACTAGGATCACAACGTCCTAAGTCTGTTACTAACCTAGTTGGTGATAACTGGACCTCGGTGAGTGCAAACAGTCCCTCCAGATGACTACTTTCATGGTAATTCAGTGGTGAGAGAAAGGAGACAGGGTCAGGAGGAGTGGGGGCCCTACTTAGGAAGGAAGCTTACAGGAGAGTAAGAAGAAGAGTGAGTGAGGAAGAGGCGGGGAGAGACCCAGGGGAGAGAGTGAGAGGCGGAGATGCAGATGAGGGTAAGGGGGGGGCAGACAGCGCCCAGCCTCTCGGGGTTCCAGGGAGTGACTTGGGGAAGGAGAGGGGGGAGGAGAGGGGAGAGGAAGGGGAGAAGAGAAGAGAGGGAGTAGGGTTAAGGAAGCACAGGAGGACAGGGAATGAGGAAAGAGAATGGAATGAAGAAGGAATGTTCGAAAAGGACAGAACCCAGCAGGTCGTGGTGGAACAATGCCAAGTAATCCTGGAAGTTCTGAGCTCAGAGGCACAACCGTGCTGTTGGGACCAGCTCGGCCTCTGCAGGTGGGGCGCCTGGGCTCCAGGGAAAGAAAACCCGACGAGTGAGAGTATCACAGGAACAGGGGTGCCAGCAGACGGGGATCTGATTATTCCTGTCCGTTTGTCCCCGCAGAACACTCCAATATTACCTGTTGCCTACGACTCTTAACGACACTCTATACAACGCCCAGCCCACCCACCCACGGACTCTTAAACAGGTGTAGAGAGGAAAGTGCGTGGTGGTACTTTGGGTGATGGAGGGACTGTTCAGGTGAATTTTGACTACCTGTGGGTTTGCCTTCAGTAATGATTTGGAGACCTAACCCCTCCCGCCTCCATTAAGATGTCACTCCAGGCTCCACCAGACACGTGGATGCAACTGGGATGAGGACAGGCAGGCAGCTAAGGGTGATCTTCCTCCTTAGGTCAGCGCCCTTTATCACTTAAAAGATACAACACGCATTAGCCAGTGGCATAAGTTAAAATGGGGCTGCCCAGAAAAAATAAAGTGGCTTCTGTGTTTAATCAATATCCTATGATAAACCATAATGAAAAAGAATATATAGTAAGAAATGTATATATATGTATATAATATATATATACACACACATATATAATGTATATATATATGTGTATAACTGAATCACTTTGTTGTACAGCAGTAATTAACACAGCATTGTAAATCAACTATACTTCATTAAAAAAATTTTTTAAAATAAAACAAAATACAAAGGTCCCTGCTGAGCGAGGCATCTCTGTTTTGAATGTTATCTGGGCTCTGTCCTCCCCTCAGCTGCACTCCAAGGGCAGAAGTACTTTGTTAGTTCTTGTTGGACTTTTTCCTCCCTACCCCCTAATCCTGGCATAACAGCATCTCAGTTTCTAAAGGTTTTTGCCTTCGCAGCCTGGACTTTCAGAGAGAGAGAGCTCTTGTGCTTTTTCTCAGGGTCCGGCTGAATAACTCCACGGTGGAGGGCAGCAGGCTCGGGCTCTGCTCTCAGGCCGTCAGCATCAGAGCTGGGCGTCTTCCCGTGCACGTGGAGTTCACAGCACGCTTTGGGGACAGGCTCGCCAGCTTAAGTCAGGCAGTTTTCTGCGCAGGACTAACCAGCAGCGAAACAGACATGCCAGGCTCGCTCCCTGATGGAGCCACAGACAGAATCGCACTCGCTGGTGCTAAGGAGAGCAGCAGGGGCAGGGCTGGGGCTGCGGAGGTCAGGAAGGGGCAGCTCCAGGGGAGGGAGCCAGTCAGAGGAGAATCAGGCAGGTACCACAGAAGGCATGGGGCCAGGGGCTGTGACATTTGACCTGGAAGACTGGGCACTTCTCTGGGAAACAAGGCATGGGGTGGGGACAGGTGGAAGGAAAAGAACAGCAGTGGCTTGTTATCGGGGAACTGCTCATTCAGGATCACGGGGCTTTTCCGGGCTGGACGGAGAAGCCAGTCATCTCCATCCTCCCCCCCGCCCCGCCCCGCTCCCTGGTTCTCTCCATCAAAGCTGCAAATCCAGCCGCAGGGGGTTCCAGGGGGGCCCCGCTCATTAAACTCACCGTCACACTTGAGGCCTTGCCTCGCCAGGCCCCAGAGCAGGGTCCCACAGTGCTCACAGAAGGTGGGGCTCTTGTAATTGTAGACCTTAAATCTGTGTGGCATGTCGATTTTGAACCTCTCCTTGTGGAACTGAAAGGGAAAAAGAATGCGTGATGGTCGGTGTGTCCCCACTTCCCCGCTTTTCACGTCTTAGCAGATACTTCAGCACAGTGAACAGAATAATAAAAACACTGCAGTGCTGTTTATTAGAACCCATAATTTTTACTTGTCAAGCCTTATAGTCATGGCCAAAGAAGACACGAAGCCGTTAGCTCTTCTAGGTCAAGGGCAAGGGGGCAAGTCTGCGGCCTTCCCACAGACGGGCTAAGATTTCAGGAAGAGGAGACCAGGGTTATTTATTTAAATGGGAGCTAAGTAAACGTACTTCCCTTCTTTTTTTTTGCGGTATGCGGGCCTCTCACTATTGTGGCCTCTCCCATTGTGGAGCACAGGCTCCGGACACGCAGGCTCAGCGGCCATGGCTCACGGGCCCAGCCGCTCCACGGCATGTGGGATCTTCCCGGACCGGGGCACGAACCCGTGTCCCCTGCATCGGCAGGCAGACTCTCAACCACTGTGCCACCAGGGAAGCCCCTCCCTTCCTATTTTAATATAAATATTTCCTTTTCTCTTTTAACCTAGCGCTAGTGCTTTAACCTTTGGAAGATGTTACATAATGCCTCCTCTAGAGAGATCGGTTTATTAGTGTGGGAGCCCAAGGTGGGAAGGCTTTTCACACTGCTTATACATGAACTGAAGAGACAAGAGGTAGATAACAGTTCTGCCAGGTGCTGTGATAGACACGTTAGACACGTCACGTGTTATCTTTTACATGTGTGATATCTCATACAACCCTCAAAATACCTCTTTTGAAGCAGGCTCTGTTAGTATCCTGCTTTGATAGGTGGGGAGATTCAGCACAGATAGGGCCAGACACTTGTCTAGGACACACAGCCATCAACTGAGCTGGGATATCTATGAGCCTGACAGTCCGAATCTGAGCCCATCCCCTCTTTCACCATTACTCTTCGCTCTCTCAAAATAAATGTGATGGTTTAAGGGATGGAGAGAAGGGAGATGACAGAGGGATGCTGATAGTAGATACAGTGAAGATTTTCTTTTTTAAAGTGTTCTAGAGTTTAAATTCTCCCCTTTAATCAAACTTATTACATTAACAACAACAAAAAATCAGGCACTTTGATTCCTGGCAAGAATACCAATATTCTTGTGCAGTATAAAAAGTTTTATTTACTTGAGACTTAAAGTCTCTACAAAAGTTTTTAATTAAACAATGTCTTTGAGAACATGTACAGTAAAGTGGCCTTATTTGTTAAAGGAATACATATTCTCATGGTGGCTTCCGGTCAGCATTTAGTCTTTAGAATGGCTACTTAGAATGGCTTAAAAGCTGCCCAGCACTTACTCGAGATATTTTCAACCAAGAAAAAGTGCCTTTCAGAACTCCTATTTCGTAGAAACTTTTCCACATAAATATGAACAAGTGATGTCAAGGTCCAGGCTAGGAGACTTCTACTTCAAATCCTGAACCCAAGTCCAAATGCTTCAAGATGTGTCTGCGAAAGACTACACATCTGTACTTTCCAACACGACAGTCACTCACCCACGTGGGCCAACACTTACAAGGTGTTGAAAAGATGTGCTGTAAGTGTAAAATACATACTGGATTATGACAACTTTGTATGAAAAAAAAAGTAAAATATCTCAATTTTGTATATTGAGTCTATCCTGAAATGATAATATTGGAGCAGATTGGGTTACATAAAGTATATCGTTAAGATGAATTCCACCTGTTGCTTTTTCCGGTCTTTCATGTGGCTACTTGAAAGTTTAAAATTTGACCTGTGGCTCTCATTCTAGTCCTACTGGACGTTAGCCATTGAAGTTCACAGTCATGCTTACAATTTGTGATTTTGCCAGGAAAGCTGAAGGCATCAGATAAAGGGAGCAGGCGGGCGGGATGAAAAGAGGCACTGTGATTTCAACAACAAAAGCCTTAGTCTGGGAGACTGAGATCCGAATTCTAGTCTGCCAGGTGAAAGTGGCTGACCTTGGACAAACTACTTCAACCTCTTTGAGCCTTGGCAGAGTCACTCATAACAGGAGATTATCCCCTTCTGGCTCTAAATTTTAAAAGACATTCTACTCTGGAAAAACCCAACCGATCTGCTGTCTCTTTGCCTACCCCTTTGCTGGAGAAAATCACACACCCGGGAGATGGCTGCCCTCAAACTCAAATGGACTTGCAACTGTGCTTGGCAATCCTGCTGCTTTTCTTGAATCCCCTTGCCCTGCCATCTATGAGAGAATTATTTTAGAGCTCCTTCTTCCTCCTCAAAGACACTTGCTGCCTTCTTTCTTCCCCTAGTCCTCAGACTTCATCGAGGACCTAAGTCATCTAAGGGAAGCTCCCTCATCTGTCCTTCCCCAAATCTGCAAACCTACCTTCATCTACAACCATCTCTCCAACTCCTTCCTGTCCGTCAGAGTTTCACGTCCATGTGGCTTTGGACCTCTTCCCTTCTTGCCAAGACTGACTGCTTTGGTTGCCTCTCTCTCTCTGCAGCTCCATCTGCCTCCCTCTCCCACAGAGTAAAGTCTGACTTGCCCCCAGATGATACATCTCAAAGTTCATTCTGAGAGAAATACTTGCCTCTCAATATAAGCATTACATATCTGTTACCCTCCCTTGTCAATGCTCACATCTGCATTTTATAACCATTGCCTCTACTCTTTAACTGTCACTTCTAGCTGTAGATGCCACAGGAGTCGTTCTCACATAATTGATCAGAACTATGCTTTCTGGCCACCTTTCTGTGATGTTTTTCTGGAAAAGATAGAATCATTAAAATTCTTCTTGTGCTCTCTTATTCATCCCCTAGTTCTGGATCTCAGTAACCATCACCACTGGAGAGGAAAGGGTTTTAGGGTGTGCAAGGAAAAATATAAGCATTCAAATTCAGGCATTAGGAACAAGAAATAGCGGGCTGTAAAAATCAGGATAAAATCATCGTATTTCAGACAGAGAGGAATCTAGATCCGTACCATGGTTTCTCGGCTGTTGATAGCTGATCCGGTGCACTTCGCTATAACCTTATCGATACACTTCTTGTGAATCGCTGCATTACATTCTGAAAAGAAATGACTACAGCTTGAGATTTTCAGAAGTTAAGGGACAACTAAACGAAAAGAATGACGATAATACAAAAGAAATCCTTCTGACTTACGTCGACACTGGTAGCCCTGTTTGTTCAGACCCCTGCAATAAAGCACATGTTTGAACATTTATATGGACCTTTGAGTCAACAGTAGTAGCAAAAACATTTAAAAGATGAACAAGAAAGATCCCATAGCTTTCTGCCATCACAGAGCATTTTCTGATCTGAAGCACTAGTCTATTATTAGCCAAGAGTGTTAACATGTGCTTTTATTTATTTATTTATTTATTTTTTGCGGTACGCGGGCCTCTCACTGTTGTGGCCTCTCCCGTTGCGGAGCACAGGCTCCGGACGCGCAGGCTCAGCGGCCATGGCTCACGGGCCCAGCTGCTCCGCGGCATGTGGGATCTTCCCAGACCAGGGCACGAACCCACGTCCCCTGCATCGGCAGGCGGACTCTCAACCACTGCGCCACCAGGGAAGCCCTGTGCTTTTATTTTAACCTGCTTTGTGAAAAGTCTGATAATTAGATAAATAAGGAGTTGTTGATTTCCCTCCCGTTTGCATATTTTCCAAACAAACATGTAGAGATAAAAATGCCTGACCAAAAATGGATAAAGCGGGGGCGGGGGGGGGGGACTTCCCTGGTGGTCCAGTGATAAAGAATCCACCTTCCCATACAGGGGACGCGAGTTCGATCCCTGGTTGGGGAACTAAGATCCCACATGCCGCAGGGCAACTAAGCCCGCGCGCCACAACTACAGAAGAGAAAACCCGCATGCCACAGCTACTGAGAAACCCGCACACTGCCGCAACTAGAGAAGCCCGTGTGCCGCAACGGAAGACCCTGCGTGCCTCAACAAAAGACCCCGCATGCCACAACTAAGACCCGATGTAGCCAAAAAAAGAAAAAAATTTTTAAATTAATATTTAAAAAAATGGATCACGGGATCATGGTAGCAAATTTCCACGTCTACGCTTAAAAATTCAATGTCTCGCTAAGCTCAGTACAGATAAGCAAAGATATCTACATTTATAACATTTTATTTTATAACATTTTATTTCCTCTTTCTGAGTATCTGAGAATATGTGCGACTAATGAATTCTCAAGCTTAAGACCGAAGCCTGAGTAACATTCACTCTTAGAAAGGAAGGAGGTTCAAGTCATTAGATGAAGACAGTTGATGGAAATCCACCAAAAGTCTACTTGACCTCTGGATACCCTGGTTACACAGGGGTTAAGGAGAGAACACCCCAGAAGAGGCGAGGAGGCTGAGGCCAGAGATAGGAGTCATTTCAAGTCTCCACTCCCCCATAGCCTTCGCTGTGTGTTTACTGAGGGTTGAACCAATCTCTCTGTTTGAGGGCTCTTAAGACACCCAAGAGCCCTGTAAACATTGAAACCCATTAGCTCCAACGGGCAAGTGTTGCCTTTTGCAGACATTAGTAGCAGCACGGTTGGGCTGTTGAGCTGGTGGCGGTTTTGGCTGTAAAACTGTGCTTACGATAAAGCTCTCTCCTTCTTCTTTCCCTTCCCGCTCACCCCCATAAGCCTCCCATTTAATTGGAAACTGAAGTCCTTAGAACCTTTCCTAAGGAGGCTGGTTTCCTGGCTCTACAAGAGTTATATTATGAAAATGTTCTAGAGAGTCACACCCTTTGAACCTTCTCCATCCAGGTGAGGCCACTGGAAACTCTCAGGTGGTTCCTATTCCGGCACACTTCCCCAAGGTGGGGCATGCCAGACCTGGTGGATTGAGAAGATGCGACAGAATGCATAACTTGAAGCTTGGAGTGCAATGCTGAGTTACCATACCAGACAAACTCATGGCAGACGGAGCAAAACGTGGGTTGTGGGAAAAAGGTGGCCGTGAACTCATGGCACTTGACGTGGTGGACCTTGGCCTGTTTGATGGCTCCTCGGCGCTGGTGCAGAGCAAAGAAGCCTTCGTTCTCGAATTCACTCATGTCCTTTGTGTCTGCAGGAAGAGGACAGGGGCAGAGTGACATTCTGCCATACGACTGTCAGAGCTTGGGGGAGCGGGGCTGGGGGAGATGGGGAACGGAAGAGACTGACGAGGAATGAGACAAGCATTGAGACCAGCAAACCCCAAGTGCTTTTTTTTTTTGAATTTTATTTATTTTTTACACAGCACATTCTTATTAGTTATCTATTTTATACATATTAGTGTATATATGTCAATACCAATCTCCCAATTCATCCCACCCCACCCCTCACTTTCCCCACTTGGTGTCCATACGTTTGTTCTCTACATCTGTGTCTCTATTTCTGCTTTGCAGATAGGTTCATCTGTACCATTTTTCTAGATTCCACATATATACGTTAATATACGATATTTGTTTTCCTCTGACTTACTTCACTCTGTATGACAGTCTCTAGGTCCATACGTGTCTCTACAAATGACCCAATTTCGTTCCTTTTTATCGCAGAGTAATATTCCATTGTATATCTTTATCCATTCATCCGTTGATGGGCATTTAGGTTGCTTCCATGACCTGGCTATTGTAAGTAGTGCTGCAATGAACACTGGGGTGCATGTGTTTTTTTGAATTATGGTTTCCTCAGGGTATATGCCCAGTAGTGGGATTGCTGGGTCATATGGTAGCTCTATTTTTAGTTTTTTAAGGAACCTCCATAGTGTTCTCCATAGTGGCTGTATCAATTTACATTCCCACCATAGCACAAGAGGGTTCCCTTTTCTCCACACCCTCTCCAGCGTTTGTTGTTTGTAGATTTTCTTTTTTTTTAATTTTTTTGCTGATTTTTTTAACATCTTTATTGGAGTATAATTGCTTTACAATTGAGTGTCAGTTTCTGCTTTATAACAAAGTGAATCAGCTATATATATACATATATCCCCATATCTCTTCCCTCTTGCGTCTCCCTCCCTCCACCCTCCCTATCCCACCCCTCTTGGTGGTCACAAAGCACCGGGCTGATCTCCCTGTGCTATGCGGCTGCTTCCCACTAGCTATCTATTTTACATTTGGTAGCGTATATATGTCCATGCCACTCTCTCACTTTGTCCCAGCTTACCGTTCCCCCTCCCTGTGTCGTCAAGTCCATTCTCTAGTAGGTCTGCGTCTTTATTCGTCATCCTTGCGCAGAGGCCATGCTAATCTTCTCTGTATTGTTCCAATTTTAGTATACGTGCTGCCGAAGTGAGCACTGTTGTTTGTAGAATGATGGCCATTCTAAGTGGTGTGAGGTGATACCTCATTATAGTTTTGATTTCCATTTCCTAATAATTAGTGATGTTGAGCAGCTTTTCATGTGCTTCTTGGCCATCTGCATGTCTTCTTTGGAGAGATGCCTATTTAGGTCTTCTGCCCATTTTTGGATTGTGTAGTTTGTTGTTTTAATATTGAGCTGCATGAGCTGTTTATATATTTTGGAGATTAATCCTGTGTCCTCTGATTTGTTTGCAAATATTTTCTCCCATTCTGAGGGTTGTCTATTCATTTTGTTTACAGTTTCCTTTGCTATGCAAAAGCTTTTAAGTTCCATTAGGTACCATTTTCTTTATTTTTGTTTTTTATTTCCATTACTCTAGGAGGTGGATCAAAAAAGATCTTACTGTGATTTATGTCACAGAGCGTTCTTTGTATGCTTTTCTTTAAGAGTTTTATAGTGTCTGGTCTTACATTTAGGTCTTTAATCTATTTTGAGTTTATTTTTGTGTATGGTGTCAGGAAGTGTTCTAATTTCATTCTTTTACATGTAGCTGTCCAGTTTTCCCAGCACCACTTATTGAGGAGATTGTCTTTTCTCCATTGTATATCTTTGCCTCCTTTGTCACAGATTAGTTGACCACAGGTGCATGGCTTTATCTCTGGGCTTTCCATCCTGTTCCATTGATCTATTTCTGTTTTTGTGCCAGCACCATACTGTCTTGATTACTGTAGCTTTGTGGTATAGTCTGAAGTCAGGGAGTCTGATTCCTCCAGCTCCGTTTTTTTCCCCTCAGGACTGCTTTGGCTATTCGGGGTCTTTTGTGTCTCTATACAAATTTTAAGTTTTTTTTCTAGTTCTGTAAAAAATGCCACTGGTAATTTGCCACTGGGATTGCATTGAATCTGTAGATTGCTCTTGGTAGTATAGTCATTTTCACAATATTGATTCTTCCAATCCAAGAACATGGTATATCTCTTCAACTGTTTGTGTCATCTTTGATTTCTTTCATCAGTGTCTTATAGTTTTCTGAGTATAGGTCATTTACCTCCTTAGGTAGGTTTATTCCTAGGTATTTTATTCTTTTTGTTGCAATGGTGAATGGGATTGTTTCCTTAATTTCTTTCTGATCTTTTGTTGCTAGTGTTTAGGAATGCAAGAAATTTCTGTGCATTAATTTTGTATCCTGCAACTTTACCAAATTCATTGATTAGCTCTAGTAGTTTTCTGGTGGCATCTTTAGGATTCTCTATGTATAGTATCATGTCATCTGCAAACAGTGACAGTTTACTTCTTCTTTCCCAATTTGTAATCCTTTTATTTCTTTTTCTTCTCTGATTGCTGTGGCTAGGACTTCCAAAACTATGTTGAATAACAGTGGTGAGAGTGGACATCCTTGTCTTGTTCCTGATCTTAGAGGAAATACTTTCAGTTTTTCGCCATCAAGAATGATGCTGGGTGTGGGTTTGTCATATATGGCCTTCATTATGCTGAGGTAGGTTCCCTCTATGCCCACTTTCTGGAGAGTTTTATCATAAATCGGTGTTGAATTTTGTCAAAAGCTTTTTCTGCATCTATTGAGATGATCATATGGTTTTTATTCTTCAGTTTGTTAATATGGTGTATCTGATGAATTTGTGTATATTAAAGAATCCTTACATCCCTGGGATAAATCCCACTTGATCATGGTGTATGATCCTTCTAATGTGTTGCTGGATTCTGTTTGCTAATATTTTGTTGAGGATTTTTGCATCTAAATTCATCAGTGATATGGGTCTGTAATTTTCTGTTTTTGTAGTATCTCTGTCTGGTTTTGGTAACAGGGTGATGGTGGCCTTGTAGAATGAGTTTGGGAGTGTTCCTTCCTCTGCAATTTTTTGGAAGAGTTTGAGAAGGATGGGTGTTAGCTCTTCTCTAAATCGTTGACAGAATTCACCTGTGAAGCCATCTGTTCCTGGACCTTTGTTGGAAAATTTTTAATCACAGTTTCAATTTCATTACTTGTGATTGGTCTGTTCATATTTTCTATTTCTTCCTGGTTCAGTCTTGGAAGGTTATACCTTTCGAAGAATTTGTCCATTTTTTCTAGGTCGTCCATTATATTGGCATAGTGTTGCTTGTAGTAGTCTTTTATGATGTTTTGTATTTCTGCAGTGTCTGTTGTAACTGCTTTTTCATTTCTAATTTTATTAATTTGAGTCCTCTCCCTCTTTTTCTTGATGAGTCTGGCTAAAGGTTTATCAATTTTGTTTATCTTCTCAGAGAATCAGCTTTCAGTTTTATTGATCTTTTCTATTGTTTTCTTTGTTTCTATTTCATTTATTTCTGCTCTGATCTTTATTTCTTTCCTTCTGCTACCTTTGGGTTTTGTTCTTCTTTCTCTAGTTCCTTTAGGTGTAAGGTTAGATTGAGATTTTTCTTGTTTCTTGAGGTAGGCTTGTATAACTAAAAACTTCCCTCTTAGAACTGCTTTTGCTGCATACCATAGGTTTTGGATTGTCGTGTTTTCATTGTCATTTGTCTCTAGGTATTTTTTGATTTCCTTTTTGATGTCTTCAGTGATCTCTTGAGTATTTACTAATGTATTGTTTAGCCTCCATGAGTGTGTGTTTTTTACCTTTTTTTCCCTGTAATTAATTTATAATCTCATAGCATTGTGGTCAGAAAAGATGGCTGATATGATTTCAATTTTCTTAAATTTACTGAGGCTTGATTTGTGACCCAAGATGTGATCTAAGCTGGAGAATGTTCCATGCACACCTGAGAAGAAAGTGTAATCTGTTGTTTTTGGATAGAATGTCCTATTAATATCAATTAAATCTATCTGGTCTGTTGTATCATTTAAAGCTTGTGTTTCCTTATTAATTTTCTGTTTGGATGATCTGTCCGTTGGTGTGAGTGAGGTGTTATAAAGTCCCCCACTATTATTGTGTTTCTGTCGATTTCCTCTTTTACAGCAGTTAGCAGTTGCCTTATGTATTGAGGAGCTCTTATGTTGGGTGCATATATATTTATAATTGTTATGTCTTCTTCTTGGATTGATCCCTTGGTCATTATGTAGTGTCCTTCCTTGTCTCTTGTAACATTCTTTATTTTAAAGTCTATTTTATCTGATATGAGTATTGCTACTCCAGCTTTCTTTGATTTCCATTTGCATGGAATATCTTTTTCCATCCCCTCACTTTCAGTCTGTATGTGTCCCTAAGTCTGAAGTGGGTCTCTTGTAGACAGCATATATATGGGTCTTGTTTTTGTATCAATTCAGTGAGCCTGTGTCTTTTGGTTGGAGCATTTAATCCATTCACGTTTAAGGTAATTATCAATATGTATGTCCCTAACCATTTTCTTAATTGTTATGGGTTTGTTTTTGTAGGTCCTTTTCTTCTCTTGTGTTTCCCACTTAGAGAAGTTCCTTTAGCATTTGTTGTAGAGATGGTTTGGTGGTGCTGAATTCTCTTAGCTTTTGCTTGTCTGTAAAGCTTTTGAGTTCTGCATCGAATCTGAATGAGATCCTTGCTGGGTAGAGTAATCTTGGTTGTAGGTTCTTCCCTTTCATCACTTCAAATATATCGTGCCACTCCCTTCTGGTTTGTAGAGTTTCCACTGAGAAATCAGCTGTTAACCTTATGGGAGTTCCCTTGTATGTTATTTGTCATTTTTCCCTTGTTGCTTTCAATAATTTTTGTCTTTAATTTTTGTCAATTTGATTACTGTGTGTCTTGGTGTGTTTCTCCTTGAGTTTATCCAGCCTGGGACTCTGTGCTTCCTGCACTTGGGTGGCTATTTCCTTTCCCATGTTAGGGAAATTTTTGACTATAATCTCTTCAAATATTTTCTCGGGTCCTGTCTGTCTTCTCGTTCTGGGACCCCTATAATGCAAATGCTGTTGCGTTTAACGTTGTCCCAGAGGTCTGTTAGGCTGTATTCATTTCTTTTCATTTTTTCTTTATTCTGTTCCATGGCAGTGAATTCTCCCATTCTGTCTTCCAGGTCACTTATCTGTTCTTATGCCTCAGTTATTCCACTATTGATTCCTGCTAGTTTATTTTTCATTTCAGTTATTGTATTGTTCATCTGTTTGTTTGCTCTTTAATTCTTCTAGGTGTTTGTTCCTTAATTTTTCTAGGTCTTTGTTAAACATCTCTTGCATTCTCTCGATCTTTGCCTCCATTCTTTTTCCAAGGTCCTGGATTATCTTCTCTATGATTATTCTGAATTCCTTTTCTGGAAGGTTGGTTACCTCCACTTCATTTAGTTGTTTTCCTGGGGTTTTATCTTGTTCCTTCATCTGGTACATAGTCCTCTGCCTTTTCATTTTGTCTATCTTTCTGTGAATGTGGTTTTCATTCCACAGGCTGCAGAATTGTAGTTATTCTTGCTTCTGCTGTCTGCCCTCTCCTAAGTACTTCTTAAGGTTGGTACAATACAAAGCATCTTGCCTTAATTCCATAACAGGATTATCAGGGGGTGTATTGTTATAGGATTGGAACCATGAGGCTGGATTACTGGCTTGACCCTTCACTCCTCTTTCATGACACTGAGCTATATCCTCTTTCAATTTTTAAAAACAAAAGTCAGAACATTCAAGGTATTTACCAGCCTCTCCTATTCACTGTCAATGATGATTCAGCCAGAAAAGGCAGGAAGCGGCAAATACTTTACCTGTAATTCTAGAGAATAACGTGGTTACTGACAGTAAGTTGGAAACGACATTTTTTTTTAAGGTCCCAGGATGCTTTGTATCTGGTTGTTTATGGACAAGAAAAAGTAGGAGGGAGCTAGCCAGACTTCTGAAGACAAAAGAACTTTGGGAAGTTGTTCATGCTCTGGTTCCTGAGGTCCACAGTAATCAGAGGCACCAGCCATAGATTACACAGGTCAATGTGGAAAGGGCCAGAGATGAACAGATCACTGCAATTAAAAAAATAAAAATGTAATCCTGGATGTTACCTAGTCACCTACATCAAATCATCACATTCACATTTCTTCAGTTCACCCTGGGCTCTGGATATTGGTGAAGGTACTTTGGGTAGTAACTGTCCACAGTGCCCAATACCCAAATGACATCTTCCCAAAAGGCTGGTAGAATTCCGAGAATACCAGTGAGAGTATCAGCCCTGGCTGAAGCCCAGGCCCAAAGAAAACACACAACAGCAAGGCAGTCGTGGTTTAATAGCACGATGGAAACTCTAGCATGTGAGAGAGTGTGACATGGCGAACAAGAAAGAAATAACAAAAATAATCATCATCACTAAAACAAGGGTAATGAACTTAATGATTATAGTTCCTACAACCACGATTTTAAGTAGCTTGAAGATTCTTGGATGACTTATTCTATTTATTTTTTCCAAATACAAAAAATGGAGGTTTAGCGAGAATAAGGGGCTCATGTTTCACAAATGAAAAGAGTTCACAATATTTAAACTAAATTATTTCCATCCTGGCTAAGCCATGGCAGAGACTGGACAACACACTTGAGGCAAATGTTCCTGCCAAAGTACTTTAATTTCCCCACCCCTTAGAGTGGCCAGACTAGAAACACACTGGGTGGACAAAGGTGGGGCATGGAGGTGGAGACCTCTCCCCCAGGATGCAGCCTAGTCTCAGGACTCATTTTAGGACAAAAGTCTTCTCCACAGGGCTCCACAGGTCTGTTTTACGGAAACTCCAAACTTCCAGATAAAAAGCCTTCCTAATAAAGAGCTCCTTAGATAGGGCTGAATATTTTGCCTAATACTTCATTAGGCAATTTAAGTCTTTTTATTAGGAACTGGGTCAGAAATAAACTAGGCTTGGTGAATAAGGGATTAAATTTAGGGTCACTAAGGCAACTGCCTTCTTCTTCAAGTTCTGGTTTAAGTGTAGAGATCAATTTACAACTTGGGACTGGCATGGTAGGCCATTTGTCAGTAAGATTTGACTCATTTTTATTTTGATCCAGATGTAATAAAATAAAATAAAGCATAAAATTACTTTTAAATTCAGGGATGGAAGTGGATTATTCTGGGAACCCTATCTGTATTACTGTAAAAAAATTATATATATATATACATATAATTATGTAAAAATTATATATAGTCTAATACATAAACTATTATATAATAGTACAGACTACATATAACTATATATTTATAAATATAGTCTGTATTAGAATATAACATTGTACATTTAAAAAATGCCAGAGTATTAAAAAGGAATTCATTCCCTTGCTCCTTCCTGTGATTTCCTTTATCCTCTGACCATTTCAATCATTACAAGAAAGTAAATGTATAAAAAACTCAGAATTTTAAACATTCTCCTTGTATTTACTGTTTATTTCTGAAGTAATTTGGTCTTCTGTTTGTTTATTGCCTTGAATAAGTGCATTGGTTTTTGTATGTTTGGTTATTTCTTTTATAGTAATGGCGCCCAATCTATTTATTTAATCTGTCACTTGTTTGTAGTCAGTTAAATCACAAATATTTCCTGGCCAGCTATGAGCAAATTGTTGTGCTGAATGGTCTAAAGAACTACGAGACATCACCCCTAATTCTGAATGGCTAATAGCCCAGTCAGGAAGACACGGCACTCACACAAAGAATAGACTTGGAGATAAGTACACACCCATATTTTTTAGGAGGTAGGAAAAGGAATTACAAAAGAGGCCATGAACAGGCAGCTGAAAAATTAAGAGGAAAACTTGAATAATATTACATCAAGCAATCCGAGAAAGAATGGGTTTCTCAGCGTTGACTGAAACAGAGGTGTCAAGGGAATTGAAGGTTAAGACACATGCATTTGTTTTGAGGATTTGTTCTCTTGGAGAAAGCCATTTAGCAGATTGGTTGAAATATAAGCCAGACTCTTAGGGTTTAAGAATTGACAGAGTAGTGAAGAAACAGGGACTGATACATTAAACTACTTTCTCAAGAAATGTGTCAGGGAAGGAAAGGAAAGAAAAACTCATGGAGGTTAAAACATTTAAAAAATTTTTCTTTTCAGGTTGGAGAAGATGGCTTAATTACGTATGTCTTGGCAATGAGGCAGAAACCAAAGAAAGACAGAAAAGTTGAAGGTGCCAGAGTGGAAGTGTGACTGATGTTACAGAACTGCTAGGGGTGAGAGCCAGGAGACCAAGAAAGGGAGGGACTTTCTCCGAGGCAGAAGAGCAGGAAGAGATGCAGGACGAAGCAGCTGAATCCTAAAGTGCAGAGACACACAGAAGACGTAGTCTCTCCCAACTACCCTGGAGGTAAAGCCAACCTTCAAGAGTAAGAGAAGATCAAGACACCTTCAGCAACCAAAGAGTATGGGCAGGTTTGGAATAGCCACTGCGTGGGAACCAAAAGAAAATAAAAGGAATTTCTAAATGCCAGAGTGAGTCCAACTGAACAGTTCAACAAACATTCATCGAGTACCTCCTACATACTCAATGAAATAGGAATATGAATGAAATCATGCCATTTGCAGCAACATGGCCAGACCTAGAGATGATCATACTAAGAGAAGTAAGCCAGACAGAGAAAAGACAAATATCACATGACATCGCTTATATGTGGAATCTAAAGAAAAAGAAAGACACAAATGAACTTATTTACAAAACAGAAATAGACCCACAGACATAGAAAACAAACTTACGGGTTACCAAAAGGGAAGGGGGTGGAGGGATGAAAATAGGAATTTGGGCTTAACATATTCACACTATTATATATAAAACAGATAACCCACAAGGACCTACTGTATAATACAGGGAACTATACCCAATATTTTGTAATAACCTGTAAGGGAAAAAGATCTGAAAAAGAAAGTATATATTGGGTTGGTCAAAAAGTTCGTTTGGGTTTTTGTGCAACTCCTTACGGAAAAACGTGAATAAACTTTTTGCCCAACCATACATATATACACGTGTGTGTGTGTGTGTGTGTGTGTGTGTGTGAGAGTGATGTATATAAAATAGATATATATATCTGAATAACTTTAATGTACACCTGAAACTAACACAACATCGCAAATCAACTATACTTTAATAAAAAAAGATTTTAGGAGTAGTAGCATTTGATCCATTGACACAGCACTTTGACAACAGGATATAAACGCAACAGGAAGAACTGACGGGCTATCACAGGCACCAAGCACACTGCCTGTGAATGTAACTTCTGTGAACGGCATCTGTGTGTGAGATGGAAGTGAAACTCTTTAGTGATGCGTTTTTTCCCTGCTTGTTCCTAAAAGGATTTGAGGTGACTAATTTGAAGCATTAGTATTTTGCTACTATAGTGTTATAGAAAATATTTATTGGTTTCTTATTTATTTTGTATTCTACTGATGGTGTGACAACTTGTTATATCACATCATTTACACACAGTGTGTACACACAGAGCAACACATTAGCAGAGCCTTTGGTGTTTACATTAAATTCCCAAATGAAAATACAGACAGACTAGAAAAGCACTGGGCATACGAATTCACACCATTTAAAAACGAATGCTATAAATGTTTTCTATTTCTATGTGGATCTGGCCCCACAGAGTGTATATTCAACTCATGCTTGAGCACCACTGGGAATTTTAAGAAAATCCCTTGTGCTTCTATCTTCTTTGCTCTCAGAAAAGCAAAGTGAAATAAGCTGCAAAGGAGAGGAGACATGCCCGCCACACCCCCAAACAGGAATAAGAAATGCCACTTGCCACTCATTTCCAGAAAGTATCTTGCGTTCATTAGCATTCGGCCTTGAGGTTTCAGCTCTAACTGGTGTAAGGAAGGAAAGAAACAAGGGTCAGAATGTGACACAAGTGCTGAGTTGAATGACATCACAACTGGCGGGTTTGGTGATGGCAGGAGATCCCCAGCGCAGGGCCCACCCCTGTTCCCTTTCACTTAACTTACCCATATTATCATCAGACTAGCACAGCATCCGTGAACATAGGCTTTCTTTGATTAAAACACCTCAGCAACTACCTAATTTGACTTGGAGACCAAAACATCCTTAAGGAAGAAACCAAATTCTAAAACAGATTCTATGTGACTTCCTTGCCCTGCGCTACAGCTTATCTTAAGAGTTGTAATAGGGTAGATTCATATCTTGATGGTGACAAAAGAATCATGGAGGCTGGGGACTAGCTCACTTGGAGAACAAGTAGGTTCCCTTTGGAAGGAAAGAGAAATCCTGCTTTGAGGATGCCTGAATACACTTGCCCCTAGGTTAATCGGGTATTAAATGGGAGTGGCCTTTTTCTTTCACACAGAGAGCCTGTTTCCTTTGGAAAGTGCTGGAAGTTTTCACACTACTAAGGGAAATTTTAATTAGATTGGTCGAGGAAGGGATTTAAAAAAACATACTTCAGGACTTCCCTGGTGGCGCTGAGGTTAAGAATCCACCTGCCAATGAAGCAGACACGAGTTTGAGCCCTGATCCGGGAAGATCTCACATGCCGCGGAGCAACAAAGCCCGTGCGCCACAACTACTGAGCCTGCGCTCTAGAGCCCACGAGCCACAACTACTGAAGCCCACGCGCCTAGAGCCCGTGCTCCGCAACAAGAGAAGCCACCTCAACGAGAAGCCCACGCGCCGCAACGAAGAGTAGCCCCTGCTCACTGCAACTAGAGAAAGCCCACGCACGGCAACGAAGACCCAACACAGCCAAAAAGAAAATATAAACAAATAAATAAATTTAAAAATATATATACACACATATATATTTCAGTATCATTATGTAGAAGGGATGATGCAGGAAATCATGTGATGTGACATAAGGGGGAAAATGGCAAATCTGACACAACCTGACCACTACTGATTATACAGTAAACTGTAACACTGTACTATAAATATGCTAAAAAGAATACGAAGGTGAACTGCAGGGCACTGCCGATCATTACATCCAGGGGTAACTAGAATAACTGAAAAATAGTAAGAAGGGTCTGGTCAAAGTCAGGACTGAATATGAATCATGGCTAAATAATTCAAGGTCATGGTGACCTTGTGCCTGTCACCAGACCTTTAAAGATCTCGGAGAACTGACATAATAGTGATGTTGATGTTACAGCATCACTACTATTAGAATTTTATGATGTGACAAGCCTGTACTGCTTGGTTACCTACACATTCTCATGCAAGCTTAAACAGATTAATGAAAAGAGAAGTGCTTTTGGCAACAAGTATATACACCATTATTTTCTGGTTTATGGAATAATAAATAAGGAGGCAAAAATAAAGCTAGAAGAGCAAGGGAACAGGGGGTCAGTCCCAAAGGAAGTGGCAAAAATTGGTACCAGGTGACTGCAACCAATATTACCAATATTCAGTACCGATATTCAGGAATTAGTGGTGATGGAGGAAATTAAACCAGTTAGCTGCTGGAAGAACAACATTCACAGAAAGTGACAGTGCATTATGTTTTTGAGAGTGAACAGGAGATAACCGCACCAACAGGGAAAATCTTGGGACAGCAGAAGGAAAAATCTTAATGTTTGGAAACTGGATGGTGTTTATGGAAGTGAGAGGCAATTCTGAGAAAATCGTTTTTGGTTTTTTTTTAAATAGAGAAGCTAACTTTAAGAAAGCAGACTGCAATAGAAGCAAGGGAAACTATAAGTCCAAAGCAACCTGTTGACCTTTAAACATTATAAATAAAAGTGAACTAACAAATAACCCTGAAAACAGCAAAGGTGGAAAATGTAAGAAGGTTGCTAGTAGTTAAATGAGGATCCAAGGGCTTAGGTCTCAAAAATCCCAATATGCAAAAAGTGTAAGAAGTCTGATAAGGATAAAAATCAGAGAAAGTCGAGGCAAGAAATCAAATGCAACTTTAAGAAATACAAATAGAAAAGCAACTTGTCAGTGATGCTTAACAAAAGAATTTTTAAAATAGTTATCCTCTCATTAATTGAAAAGGAAATCAAATAGCCTGCTACTTAAAAAATTAGAGATTTGGTGACTCTTCCCTTTTTTTAAAAAAAATGGGGCAGAAAGTGGAAAATAAATGGGAATGGGGGAAAAAACTGAGGAAAACTTTCTCCAGTTTCTCACTTCTTTCTCTGAGCCTAGCCAAATGCTCCCATGATTCAGTTGTACCTACAGCCTCACCCCCTCACCTACCGGGTTTGTATAAACCTTTAACACTAAGCCACATACCTGTGACATTATCCACTTATTTAAACTCTTCCTACTTGTATAACTAGCTACCCAAGAGGAATTCTGCTGAATGCGGAAGTTCTCAACAGACACACTGAACTAAGTTATCTAAACACATCTGAGCATAGGGAACTTTAAGAAAAAATCTTGATATATCTTTATCTTTAAAGATTACTTTAGTGATACAAGCAAAGATACATGTACTTTCCTAAAAAGTACCCTTTTTTTTTTCAGATCAAAAATACGTAATTGACACAAAAATCTAGGTTTTAGGCTTGTATCATTCCCATTTTGAAACCTGTGACCTGAAGATCTTTTGGCTGGAGTTCTTAAGAACCTGCACAAAGCAGAAAGGTAAGAATCTCCTTTGCATAAATGATACAGACATGTGAAAACACTCTGTGGGTTTCAGACCATGTAAAAGCAGTTTTTACTAGTATATTTTCTTCAATTTTTGTACCCCAGAAATTTTCATTACAATTTGTTATGCTTTCATATTTTACTTCTCCCTTTAACTTTCTAAACATTTGCTACCAAAGTAGTTATAATCTAAGTTTTCAAAAACTTGGTGTGGTAACACGGATTGTGTATAATGTACTTTTTAGAGTAAAGTAAGCTAAGTGAACAAATTACGGCTAAAAAAAAAATTATAGGGATTGAGATATCAAACATTAAACGGATCTTTGCTCTCACTTATCCACCCATCATCTTATCTAAAATATTTTATCAAGGTATCACATAGGTTCCTAGATATCTTGATATCTACGTGACGCCTTGATAAATAGGCCACAGGTAGGTTCCCAAGTTATGGAAAATTTGTGATATTTCCAAGCTTACTTTAACAGTTATAAATAAGGCAATAACAGTTCTTCATAGCCTAAGAGACCTTCTTCCCCTTACATAAGAATCAAAGAGATCTGAGTAAACCAGTACGTTCTAAGACTGCAATGAATCATCATTATCATTATCAAGCCACCCGTGAGTCCGTGGTAGGGAGTCAGTTTACTTAAGGCCAGTGTATCATACCTTCAGGATGACACTGAAATCTTGAGCTAGTCTTCAACTATGGTTCTTAGCACTTAATGGAATATACACTTAAAATAAAGCTCACAGCTTGGCTATTTACCCATATTTCTGTCTTCCCATTGTTTTTCCTACATCTCTCGGCCAGGGAGTAGAGCTCCACAGTTGTTTCGGATATTAGGTCCACATTTTTGCCCTTTACGATGATCTGCATTACTCTTCCCTTGTTGATATGGGCGTCAAAAGTGCTGTCCCAGGGAGGGTACATGGTTGGCTTTTTCTGGATGTACATCTGCCCATTCTCTAGGAACAGAAAGATATGTTCTCATTACTCCCTTAACCAGCCCTGGGAAATAATTCAACTCAACAGTGACACCTATTCCCTCTGCTCTCCGGGATATATCAGTCTGTTGGGAGAACAAAAACAACACGTAAAGGAATTAGAGATTGATCTGAAAGATACAGGGGCATAATTTCAGGCTTACAATGAGTGCTCCTTTAAAAAGATATTTAAAACTTTTCCATTTGACATAAATACACTAAGAGGCAAAACCTTTAAAACATCATGAGCCGTTATTTCCTTCCCTCATTTGCAAATGAGGATATATTTTACATAAGCCATGCACCCTAAGCAAAAATTAACAAGTATTCCGGAGGGGCGGTGGTCCCCATCCCCAGAGCCAGTGAAGCCGGCTGTAGACCTGCAGGCTGGTGGGGGTCCTGGAAATGGTTAGTAACAGGAGCCAAGGTCAGGATGATATAGTTTAAGGGAACTTCCCCAGAACCACCAGGCGACTGGACTTACTCGTGGGATTAAGCAGTGTTGTCCTATCTCTCATCCATATTGGATTTTCCATAGTATTTGTTCTTTAATCATTTCAGGAGCGGAAAACTGCAGCTGTATTTCAGTGTGTGTTTCTTGTGGTCATAAGCACACAAAGTGGCAGATTTAGCAACGCAGAGATGTTGATAAAGCAAAAGGAAAAATTCACTTAAAACAGGGCAACAAAGCAGTTCTGAATCCTGATTCTCTCCGGCGCATGATGCTAAAAGCAGAACGGGCATTTAGCATTTGCTAAATTATTCTTCGGGAGGTATACAAGGATTTGAAGAAGCTGAGACTTCAAATTTTAGGTAAACCTGGCTATTAGCGGTATAAACTCTGACAGTGTAGAGCGTGGAATAGGAAGGGGAAGATTTTTATGTCTTGTTTAAAAGAAATTTAACTCAGGATCGGACTATAAGAAAAAGCAACGGCAATATTACTGATCGGAGTAACGTTTTACTTCCACAGGCTTGAAGCCACCCCTCATAATTCCTTTAATTCGTCCCAACCACAACCATTCTCCACACCCCGAAAAAGGACAGAAATTCCCACGGCAAGGCATTTTTTACACCTTCATTCAGTAATGTTTGCAATCACTTAAAAAGGGAACCAGAACTCAGGCTCCTATCTATTTAAAGTGGGTTTTGCCATTTTCAAAGGCTCCCAGACGGACAGCACTGTGTCCTGTTTGTCCCTGTTCTACTGCTTTACGTAAAATGCAGCCTCACACCCCCAAGACTGAAATGTGCTTAAACTCTAGAGAAGTAATATTTGAATGATCATGTTCAGAGTGATTTCTTTTCCGAACAAAACTAAAACAAAATCGACACCCCAAACCTCTAAACTCCACAGCCTAACCTTTTGGAAAAACAGTCTTTTTCGACACGTTCTCTGGATCCATACGGCTGATTAGACTAAGTTCAAAGGCAAGGCCAAAAGAAGAAGAAATTTTAGAAAGGCTCTCCAGAGGCAAATGTCAGTGAGAGCTGTGGTTGTAAAGGGAACTGGATCCCGGGGACATTAAGTCGAAAGCAGCTTTGAAAAACTCAGACATTGCACACTTCAAAGATTTTGGTGACCTTTGAAAGGTCTTAGATTGGGAGCAAATGCCATTCTCACTTTTAACTAAACAGGAGAGAAACCTGGGCAGAAGGGAAATCGAGATCATCAGACAGTCTTCCCCGCTTTCATGTGCTCACAGGGTCTGGAAGGCTGAAGTCAGTCAACCACAGAGCAGAAGTCTTAGAAGGGAGAGAAAAGCCAACACACCAGGATCTGAAACCCCAGGGTTCTGAGCTGGAAACATCTAGCTGGAGGTTCTCAACTGCAAAATCAGGTTCCTCTTGCACCTGTGAATGTCACCCCCTTAAAGGACTATTTTTTTGAGGACTTCTGTCTCTCTCCACCTGTCTCTCCAGCCCCAATCCTTCTCTCTCCCCACTACCCTGCTTTAATGTCTTCATTTCACATGACTTACTACATGATATTTTTCTTTCTTGCCTATCTTCCTCTGCTAGGAAAGAAGCTCTAGAGGAAAGGCACGTATTCTGACCCAGTATACAGTAGGTGCTCCATAAATGCTTTCTCTGTAAACGAACTATAATGGCTCCTATTGTTACTGGGACTCTGCATTGGTGGCAATCAGACTTCCCTACGAAGTCTCTGTGGAAACCAGAATGTGTGTAGGAAGGCAGTGAAGCTGGAAAAATCATGGGATGTAAACTTCCTCCCGCCTTTTTTTTTATTAAGAAAGTCCATGAGAATCTTAAAATACAGAGACAGGGATCAGGGAGGGTGGGAACAGTTGAAGTGATCATGGAGAGACTCCAGACAGAATAATTATTTTAATGGAATGATTTAAACCCACAAAGGAATCCGGGAAGACTGTCACTCTCTCCCCCTCACCATGAACTTCTCATAAATATTTAAATTTGACAAAATATGAGTATTCTTTCACTCAACCAGGGTTTTAGTAAACACAGAAGTTAAGTTTTCTGTAATTTGGACTCTAAGCGCTAATCATATATTCTTTGTACTATTCATCTGAGCTTGGCCAAAGAAGCAGTAAACCATCTTTGGGGTTAATTCTAAGATTATGCAGACTTTATCTATAATCACTGACAACAACCAGACTTAACACCACCATGTTTTACTTCAGCTCATTAGATTTTTTTTTCCCCCGTAACTCTTCACAATAATGTCCTCAACTCATTTCTCCTTTCCTTTGTTTATGTGGAAAATGGGACCATGAAATATTGTAGAACATGAGGCAGGAGACCAGGTCTAGTTCAGAGGCTGTTACTAAGCCCATATGCCTTTGAGAAAGCACTTGGCTTCCCCGGGTATCAGTTTCCTGAGCTGGAAAATTAGGCTGTGCCAGATGACCTTGAAGATCCCGGAAGACCTTGCTTCCCGGTTCATAGCAGGGTCTTCCTCCTCCTCTCCCACCCCACCTACACCACCCACTCAAGCTTACCTGATTCAACATATTCTTTGACAAGCACAGCACAGTAAGGGTTAACGGCCTCTCCCTGGCACGGCTGGCAGGACCCACAGTCAAAGTTGGATAAACCAATTCGAAGAAACGGTGACATGGCCGCTCCCTGAAAAGCGACAAAAGACAGAAGCTGTTTGGGGGCTGTGAAATATATTATTGTGGGTGTCCCACCCCCACTTAACCAGTGCTTTATCTCTGACAGCCAGAGCCTGAAATGGCTCAACTATCCATTCAAACAAATGTTTTACTTCCCCTTCTGCACAGTACACTATTGGGCTCACCCCAAACCACAGACTGACTAGCCAGAGAAAGTGGCGTTCAGGACTTCAGCGTTATTGAACCTTGTCCGTTAGACCTAAGTTCCACTCTTAATCGAATGGAGTTTTATTTAATAGTTGCAGAGAGAAGCAGAGGCTTTCCAACATTTTACTTCTTCTATCAATATTATTCAAGAAGGTACCCAGGAAACAACACGCAGTAATAAGAAAATGAGTTTACAAACAGTGCGTCTATTTTAGTCACACCAGTTGAACATGACACCACGAAATTCTTACATGGGCTATTTATGTGTGTGATGGAATTGGCTCTAGATATCTATTCAGCAGCTGATCTCTGTTTAGTTTAGACACACATACACACATATACATATAGATATAGATAAATTAAGCTCTTGAATATTACAAACCACTTAAAAACCCTAAATCACTGACCACCGTAAAATACCACTTCATTGTGGAAGGAGAAACAAAGTCCTTCGTAAAAGCCAAAGAACTAATAATTACACTTTCCCGGAGATATCGGTGAAAATCATTGTAGTGTTGGCTACAAATTCCAGAATTTTCCAGTCTGATTCTTCACCTGTTGTTCCTTCCTTGTCTTTGTTTTGTCCATTTACTTCAACCCTTTTTTGAACCTACTTTTCCAGGAGGTTCCATGAATCTGAAACTATTGCCTGGTATTCAGTGATAGAGTTACGTCTTTGCTTCCTCTTTCTCTTCAAACAATTTTGCCTCACGAATTTTCCCCTTCTTACGCAAGCCAAAGATATCAAGAAGAAAGCATTAGTCATCTTTTCTACCTTTTTGTGAAGGAAGAAAACTACTCAGAGTAACAGGATCCCAGGTGTGAGAATCAACGACACAACTGGAAATCTTGGGCCCATAACCCTGAATCCGACAGAGCCATAGAAGATTGCCAGTCCTCTGGAATGCCGGCAGCCTGGGTATTTTTTGAACAAACAGAGAGACAAATTAGGGGGTCTTGATCACCGCTGTTAATTTCATGGAGGTTAAGAGAGTCCCAATTTCCTGCAATTCAGCAGGTTTAACTAAAGGAGATGGTTATGGAATCACCATGATTTGTCAGGAGTTCTTAGCCTTGGAAACACATTCTGTATATGTCACTCTGCTGAATTAGCAGCTAGATGACTTCCAGATTTGTCTTTAGGGGGCCCCCTTCCCCCTCTGAGCTTAGAACTCTTGGGCAGAAGCCTGGCTAAGAACAGAGAATTCTCCAGAGAAAACTTTGAGACCCCCATTCCTGGACCACGTAGATCTTTCAGACAAATCTATATTCCTCCACTAATCAGGAACAATCACCAAGAACCAGCATCATTTATGCGAGTATTTACCACGTGTGGACGTTTTGAAGATTTCCTTAACACAAGTGAAGGTAAGTAATTAATTCTGACTTGAGCCTCGAGGGATCACTGACTCATAAAGTCCGAGTTACAACCACTCTGACCTTTACTGATGGATGTGTCACTCTGCTATTTCCAGGCTGGGTTCAGAATTAGGCAACAGCAGCTCAACATGCACCTGGGAGAATCTGTCTGGGGAACAGACTGAAAGGTCTAGTGTCCCCAGGGGTTCTATCACAGTAAGGAACAGAGTTACTGCAAAACCCCCTCCCCCAACAGGGCTGGCTTAGACATCAACTGACTTCCTATCCACAGCCATCCTGATTCCCTTGCCAGTTCACCAGACTCGCCTTCCCTATCCCCTCACCCAATAGCATTTTGATGATCTGCCCAATGCATGCATCTGTCTGGTAGCCAAGCCACTGTCTTTCTAAAGGTCTAGTCACAGCGACATTCTGACATTTAGAAAGCAGAACTGGCATCTGTGTGCTTAACCTCACACGTTGTTCAATAAAGCCTCAAGCTCAGGGGGTGCCTTTTAAAGGCAAAAGGTAGCATTTTATTGCTGAGCTGCCCAGAATCTTTTCCCCTTCTGTAACAGTAATAGGCAATCATCATGAAATGAAGAAAATACACAAAATTGGTAAAAGACTTCTCATAGTTCCACTGACAGAAGCAGATCACGGTTACTATTTTAATGGATTTTCTCTAGTCTACGGTTTTGTTTTATATGCTGTGCTCATACTGTGTGTATGAGATTGTATCTGACTTTTAACTTTTACCAAAAAAATTGTCCAAGCTACTATGTCATCTCTGTAAGCATCCTTTGAATTCTTACATGACAGCCCACTGAGGGACAGCTCCATCATCTGCTTTACTGAAGTCTTATAGTTCCACATTTAGATTGTGTCCAGTTTTTCCATAATAGAAATAATGCTGTGATGAGCTCCTTTTACATTTTTTTTTAATTTAGGAAGAACGCATCAAACTAGATCACCAGAGAATTCCAGTATTACTACATCAAACAATATCACTATGTGTAAGGTCATACACACTTAAAGAAAATAACAAAATGCAAAGGCAAAGACTTAAGGAAAATATCTACGGTAAATGCAACAGAAAATAAGTTAGCATCATTCTTATATAATAAGCATACACAAATGTGTAGGAAAAAAAAAACCCCAAACCACTACCCATGACCCAACTAAATAACTGGCAATGACACAAACTACACAAAATACAAAAAACATACTTGTAACTAGTTTGTAGGAAAATGTTCAGCCTTGTGAGCAATTTAAGATGTACAAAACAAAGCAGGATACTATATAATTGCATTTATATGACATTCTTGAAAAGACAAAACTATATGGAGAAAAGAAGCAGTGGTTACCAGTGGTTTGGGTAGGGAACAGGGTATGATTATAAAAGGGTGACACGAGCAGGTTCTGGGGGAAGATCCAACTGTTCTAGAGCCGGATTGTGGTGGTAGTCACAGAAATCTAGACTTAAATTCACAGAAGGATGCACCCAAAACAAAGGTCAATTTTGCCATACGATAATTTAAAAGCCAAAATTAAGAAATATGCCACTGGCATTTCAAGGCATAGATTATAAATTCAGAGGTTATATAAAGAATATACATTAGGAAACTGAGAATTCATATAATAAAATATTAAACTAAAATCTGAAGTAAGCCAGCATAGTTTCAGTTTACTAAAGGGAAATGGTTAGAGCCTTAAGAAAACATCTTTTACTCTGTAGTATTTAAGGTTTCCTGAAATTTTGCATTTTGGTGCAAATAGCTGAGAAAAAAATAACATTGGAACCTGATAATGCATTTTCTTTGAGGATCCATTAATATTCAATTCAATTTAATAATATCATTTTATAATAATAAAATATTATAAAAATAATTTTATTATATTTTATATTAATAATATCAATATAATTAATATTAATATAATAATATTATTATTTTAAAACAATAATATTATTTTACCTGTGCAATTAGCAAATATTTTAGAAATGCTCTTACCTAACAATGGCAAGGACAACATGCATCATACACTTCCATACAATACTGTGTGAGCGTAAATTTGTTGAACACTCGTGTGTATGTACCAATATATGTATATGTATGTATATACATGCAAATCTCAAGAGCCTAGAAGATGCGTAACACGCACATGAGGATGAAATTAACATAACAGATTTTTGTGGGCTGGTTTTTTGTGCGCAGAGCTGATGGTAAAGGAGAAGGGGTGCTAAAATAGAAAGGAAAATTACTTGTGTACAGAAATGCACGCACTGGAATCGCATCTCTCAGGACTGTCTTCCCCCAGTCTCTCTGTGGAGTGTGGATTTCATAATCTCTTTCTTGCCCATCACAGTAGCCTCGCCCTCTACAGCAAACAATGTGTGCAGTAAGACTGACTGGCCAGCTCAGGCTGTTCTGGCAACACACGGGTCCCTCTACGGACCGCTCGTCCGAGGAATAAAAGCACACACCCAGTCTCTCCTGGACAGCTCCCGGGGACCCCCCAACCTGCCAGGTGCGAAAGGAACTCACTGTCTTGCCTTTGGAATCCTCCTCTTCTTCTGTTTTATCAGCTCAGTGACTGGGACCATGACTCCCAGCCTAGCACCCTGCTTAGACATCACCCTTTCTCTCATCCACCGCAACCAACCTGTCCTTCTCCTTCCCCATCTCCTCTCCTCCTTCCCTGGGGTCTTGGCGGGATTCTGCATCATCCCTCGTTGGACCCATCATAGCAGCTTCCCTGTCTCTCTCCCCAGTCCTGTCACCTCTCACTCCCAGTCCCAAAGGATCTTCCCTAGGATCACGCAGAGCCCCTGCCATTTCTCCAACTTGTCATGCTGTTTCGGAGCTCTAGGCTCTTAGCCATACTGCCTCCTCTCCCTGGACCGCCTTCCTATCTCACTCCAGCCTCCATCTGCCCCACCCCCGCTTCCTCATCTTCCAAGCTCCCGCTCAGTCTGTACCTCCTCTGTGAAGCTCTTCTTCCCTCACCTCCATCAGCCTCCCTCGACACATCTTGGTGGAATTTACTCAGCGCTCGCCCAGCCCCCCATAGCTCCCCGGGTACCCTGCGAGACAGCACCTGTCATATTTGTTCACCTCACCTTTGCCATTTCAAAAGTCTGAGTGGGGTAGATCCTGTACCTCCCATTCTCTGTCTTTGTCTTCAGCTCTTAGCCCCCAAATTTGGGGGACACAGTAAGGTCCCACCAGGATTTCTCCTACATAATCCTTGAAGAGGGTGGGATCTACTCATATCCCCAGAAGACGGGTGGGACTCAACCTATAGAAGTCCCTCTGGTTTCATCTGCAGCATATCTAGCAAAAACCCTCCAGAGTGAGTGCAGGCAGGTGCCTTACTTACTGGACTCTAGCTGTGATGAGGGGTCTCCTCTATTACCACGTTCCTCTGGGGAATGTGGGGCTGGGGAGGAAACCAAATGCTCACACAGCCGTATTTCCCTATAATGCTTTATTCAATGCATTAGTTCCTGTTGGTCTTCCCAAACAAGACTTTGGGCTCTGAGAGCAGAGACCATATCTTAATCATCTATGTACCTCCTGGGTCAATCCCTCTGTCTGATATCGAGCTGATGCTCAATGCCTTTTTGCTAAGAAACTTAATTTTCAAAAGCAACGTTTTACATCATCTTTTAATCTTCATGCATTTCTTTTACCTGAAAGGGTATTCTATGGTCCGATTAGGTAGCAGACAGTTACAGAGGAAATCAATACAAAGGAAACATCCCAGGCATTGTTACTGGCAGAGAATCGATGCCATTATGAGCTCAACTGCAGGAATTATTTAACCTCTCTGCTTTCTCATTTGGAAAATGGTGATAATACTATTACTCGTCTCAAAGGGCTATGAGGATGAAATGGGAAAACACATGGAGGTGCTTAGAACAGGGCTGTCACACAGTAAACTCTCAAAGTAATGTTAGTTATTATTATTATTACAACTGATATACTTTTTAGTGTACTTTATGGTCATTATTAGTATATACCAAAAAAGGGTAGGAAGAGAATGGAAAGAGTCTTTTAGGAGCATATCTGGGCTGAATTAAGTGACCTTCCTCTGTGCTCTGCCACCGAGCTCCCATAAAACCCCTCACGTGTCTCTCCTATAGCACTTATTTTCCCCTAATGGAGTCATCACGATGCTGGCACTCATCACGATGAACTATCAGTGTGTCCATCCAATCTTCTGCGCTTCTGCCATCCCAACTGCGAAATACCATCCTAATGTGTACTTTAAATTTGTGGAGGACCTTTACTCTTACAGCTCAATGTTTTCACCTTTAAGTGTGATCTCATTTCTCTTCGGCAGGTAGTGACAATGCAGGGAGATGATCAAGAATCGCTGCTCAGGGGCACGCTTGAGGTCATATGCCAGTAAGTACTGAATGGAGAATTCTGGTCTCTTGCCTCCCTGATGCTGACTGACCTACTTATCCAGATGGACTCACCTGCCACAATTCAAAGCCACCAAATACTTTCACGGTGACCTGAAGGGTTGCCACCACCTAACAAAAGCGGATGGGGGAAATTCCATAGAAACAGAAAGCAAGAGAAGAAGTTCTCTATACTCTCATCAGCTAAAACGTATCACGACTCCTCTCCTCTGCAGCAAGTGAACTAAGAATGAGCATACTTCTTTATTTTAAAAAAATCTGGATGTCACTTTTATTGCTATAATTTAGCTGGCGGTGTCTTAGGGACACAGGGAGAGTCTCAAAGAAATATCAAATCTTTACCATATAGAAAACACAAATGAATCAACAGTAAGCTTGGGGATGAGGGGAAAAAACATTCAATGAGTTCCAAACACATCAGCTTAGCCAAAATTTGGTCAATTAAACATCAGGCAAATTTTGGCAAATTAAGTTTATAGCTTTCAATTTAAGAGATAGAAAGGTTTCTCAGGTAAAAGTGGCAACTGAATAAAATGGCTTACTGCTGTAGAAAAAAGCTATAATAAAAAAATTAATTTGCCTTGCAATGTGCATGGAAGAAAGACTAACTAGTTGGGAAGTGTTTTATCCCCTTGCTAAGATGTCTACAAAGTAGTACCATAAAAAGAGTCAGACTAAATATTAGCCTCTCGCCCCTAAATATGGTCTCAAAAGTGAATTAAAATAATAAGTGTGAAATGAAGATAATATTCTAAAATAACTCTGACCATACATGCTACATGACAAAAGGAAAGAGGCCTAACCTTCAACGAGTAAGGAAGGGGGATTTGTGACAGAGCTAGTCATGCCCTCCTACCTGCGAACGTTAACAAGACTCCCCCCAACCCCAGTTATGGACTGAATTGTGTCCCCAGCAATTCATATGTTCAGGCCGTAAGCCCCCGTGGGACTGTATTTGGAGGTGGAGCCTTTAGGGAGATAATTACGGTTAAATGAGGTCATAAGGGTGGGGCCCTGATCCATTAGGACAGTGTCCTTATAAGAAGAGAAAGAGACACCAGAGCTCTCTTTCTTTCTTTGCCACATGAAGACACAGTGGGAAGATGCCATCGACACACCTGGAAGAGGGCTTTCATCAGAAGCCAGCCTTGAAGGCACCTTGATCTCAGCCTTCCAGCCTCCAGAACAGGGAGAAAACAAACTCCTGTCATTTAAACCCCTCAGTCTGTGGTACTCTGTTCTGGCAGCCTGAGCAGACTAATAGAACATAGCCCTTCTCCCACCAAAAAAAAGAAAAAAAGTGTAGAAATAAAACAAATATTGAAATATAGGAAAGAAGGAACCTGGGATGGCATTATTAATATTCTGACACTAATTTTAATGGGTGACATGAATAGACAGTCCCACGAAAACACAGCTCTGATCACATTACACAAATACTCAACTGTCCACATCCTTGCTGAATTAAATCATGATTCAATCTGTTAGTTAAAAGCCCCCATGTGTTGGCATCAACGTACTGACCGCACACCACACAACTCAGCCTGTTTTCTGAATACACCCCAGTAGTCCACCTCGACGGCTCTGTTTACACCTTCCTTCTGCTTGGATGCTCTACCAGCTCCAGGCGTACACGGTTGCCACCCCTCAATCTTTCTCATCTTTCAAGGACTTCATTTCTGTACTACTTCATCCAGAAATCCTTTCCTGCTCCCCGTGAGAAGAGGAGCGATTTATCTGACAGATGAGTTTTAGAAGAATAAACTATGCTTGCCCAGTCCAGCCCCCTCCTCTCTTTTGGGGGGATCTACCGACTTTCAGAGACCATGTTTCTCCACTCCCCTCTGCCACGCCATAAGCAGGGCGGGGCTCATCTGCCAGTCCTGGGAGGCCAGGCTTTGTGCAGTACTGCCTATGACACTGTGAACAACGACCAATGGATTTGCTTGGACACTTTGGCCATACCCACCAATCCAGCCTTTATCACTAGTCAAGTTGAGTTTTTTCTTCTCCATCTCCCTGACTCCTGATCTATCTGTCCATTTGTTCCAAGCACACGCATAGCCTAGACAGTTATTTATTAGGTCTCCGACAGTTCACAAAACTTTGCAAAAAGCTTTCCATAGCTTGTGTTATTCAACCTTCTCACCAAGCCTGTGAGATAGGTATAATGAGCTCCATTCTACAGATAAGAAAGCTGAGGCCTAAGTGGGTAAGCAGCTCGCTGAAGGTCACACAGCTAGTAAGCAACTGAACCTGTATTCCAGCCTTGGTTGCTAAGTACCTCCACTCAAACTAGTCAATGATTCCTTGTTAGAAAATGGCTTTTAAGGTTAGGCCAGGGAGGAAGCGAAAGCATGGAGAGTTCCCCATAGATTGTTTCCATCTGTTCAACCAGTTCCTAATTAGCAAGGACCCATGACAGCTGTCAGACAGGCTTTCCCAGCAGCCTCTGTACTGCCTACTTGCCCAGTTACCCTGGGTACCAATTTGACGTTTCTTTTTGTCAGAACCTGTGGTTTAATGATCTTTCTACTGCATGGCTATAATTTGAAGAGTTAAAGAATGGGTAATATAAACGGAGTTAAAGTTTCTTGGAAGAGCTTAAGCTCTCTTTCAGAAGTGAAGTCAAAGCTGCTGACCTGGGTAGTTCTCCCAGGTGGTCCTAAGTGTGCACTGTCTACCTCTGCGCCTTCTCCATTCATGCCTTTACTGGTGGCTGGCTGGTATCAGTTAGGACTCCCGGGGCCAAAGTCTAGAGCAGACAGAGCTCACTGCTTGGTACAAAGTCGGTCTCCTCGGCACTACTTTCTACCCAGGGTAGGGTAACCACGTACCGAGGCCAAAGATGCTGCCTGGTACAGGAAGCAAATTTAATGATGGGTCTGTTCACTGCGTCAAATTTTACTCTTAAAAGACACTCTTCACCACACAAAAGAAGGAGACTATGTGAAATGATGGATACGTTAACGTTTGATTGTGGTGATTATTTCAGTGTATACGTTTATCAAGTCATCCGATCGTACACCTTAAATATATATCCAACTTTTAATTGTCAATTATATCTCAATAAAGTTGGGGGGAAAGAGACAATTTTCTCAGTGACTCTACCATCATATTAACTCAGTAGCTCTAATGAGACACAGGATACTCTGGACTCTTCCTAATGCATCAGAGGAAGAGGTCTGCCTGTCAGGTGCTCAGGTAGGAAAAACACCCCACCTGAATGGATGTGGGACGTCCAATCAGAGGCAGGGCCCAGTGTGCCCCGGTCAAAGGACATCTTTTTTTTTTTGCGGTACGCGGGCCTCTCACTGCTGCGGCCTCTCCCGTTGCGGAGCACAGGCTCCGGACGCGCAGGCTCAGCGGCCATGGCTCACGGGCCCAGCCGCTCCGCGGCATGTGGGATCTTCCCGGACCGGGGCACGAACCCGTGTCCCCTGCATCGGCAGGCGGACTCTCAACCACTGCGCCACCAGGGAAGCCCCCAAAGGACATCTTGACTGAGACGGTCAAGTTGAAGTCCCTGGCCACATGGTCCCTTTTCCCTGGCCTGGCATGGCAGTATACCATCAGGAAGGAGAGGACACAGGCAGGAGCTCACACGTGTGTCAACGAGAGGGCCACGGTACAAACGCCAGCTTTCCCCAACTGCATAGTCATAGACCAGTGACCTAATCTCTGTACGACTATGTTTCTATTTCTGCAACATGGGGAAAATAACAGACCCACTTCACAGAGTTGTCGGGAGGATTAAATGAATTAACCATTGAATGAAACGCTTACAACAGTGTTTGGTGGAAAAGGTAGCTATAACATTATAGGACTTTTCCAAAGTAACCGCGGAAATTCTCCCTGATGAAATTAACTACCGATGATGATGATGATGATGATGATGGTGATGATGGTGATGATGATGGTGATGATGATGGTGATGATGATGACGAAGACGACGACAACTGACTCAGTGGATTATCTGACATGGCCTAGAACTCACCTAAACTATTAGCTAAGGAAATGAAGTGACATGTACATTTGTTTTTTGCCATCGCTCACTAAGTATCTGCTAAACCTGCCTCCTAGGTATAAAGCCTGGTGCTGGATGCAAAAATGTGACAGGGTCCCTGTTCTAAATCAGCCTTGGGACGTCAGAATGAAGTAGACCCCTGCCTAGAGGGGGACAGAGAGGAGGTTCTGACAGCCTGGACTCCACTTTCTCGCTGTTCATCCTGCGAGTAAAATGACGTGGCCAGGCAGTGTGGACTCAACATTAAGAGACAGAGAAAACAAGAACTGCAAAGCGGGCTGTCACTTGTGGGTACGGCGGGAGCGAAACACCCCTGTCCCCCCAGTGGTGTTCAAACACCACACCCCACTTCCTCCCGAGGGTGTGTGACACTTTTCAAAGAAAATACAGTATTTGGTGGTATCGTCATAGCAAGAGGAAATAGCAATGTTCAGTCCAAAGATGAACTAACAGTTTTGTGAAGAATAATAACACACACACAGCCCTGCGTGTGCCAGCGCGACACGCACTGCTGTCGAAGTTACTGCTGGAGATAAAGGGAAAGGGAGACCGGGGCGGAGACCAGGAGGAGGAGAAGGCCGAGCGGGGCTCAGACGCTCCAGGATGGACGTGTGCATGCAGGTCTAGGCGAACCACCCATGTCTCTCGTTGCCCACGGATGTCCCCACCTTAGAAATGAGTGGTTTGTAAAAGCCTGTTTGTGTTCAGAGCTTAGAATCCACGGAAACTGAAATTAGATACTATTTAGGTACCTGGACAAGCCCATGAACAACCCATTCATCTGTTAATACAGAATGAAATCAAAAGGATGAAACTAAGCACCTTTTCGTCACTGTTCCAGCTTAGGAGGTCCTCCCCTGGTTTTATTTCCTGTGACCTTTCAGGTTTATTGTGGGTTTAGGAGCCCATCTGGGGTCTAATTTCTCAATTTAAAGACCACAGATTACTCTGAATCTCAGCAAACACTGGTCGAACGGGTGAGGCGAGAACACGTATATTCTCGGCCACAGCTGCCGTGGACACCCGTCACCTGCGAGATGGGAACCCCCGAGCCCAGCGGTTCTCAAAGTGTCATCCTGAGGGACCAGCAGCGTCGCACCAGCACCGCTTTAGACATGCAAACCCGCCAGCCCCACCCGGACCCGCTGAATTAGAAATGATGGAAGCGGGCGTCTGCAGTCTGGGTTCCAACAGGCCCTCCGCTGACTCGCTGCACATCTAAGTTCTAGAAGCACTGGCCTGGAATCAAGGCCTCAAGACAAGGCTGTGTATTTCTCTCCTTTATTTTCCTGGCATCCAGCACAGTACCTGGCACTGAGGTGATTCTAAATCACTGGTTCTCAACCAGGGCAACCTTGCCTCTAGGGGCCATTTGGCAACGCCTGGAGACACGGCTGGTCGTCACAAACGGGTGGAGAGGGTGGGACCGGCATCGGGTAGATTGAGACCAGAGATACTGCAGACAACCTACAATGCACAGGACAGCTGCCCACCATGAACACATCAATGGTGCTGAGGCTGAGAAGCTCTGTTCTCCACAAATACATGAAATGTGGTGCTGCCAAGATGATTCCCCCCATTCATTCCTCCCTGTCTCTCATCATTTCCCCATGCTTAGTGAATTCTAGCGCCACAACAAGAAGGGAATTCGGAGACTTGGGGGAACGCATCTCTCTCTTCCATACTGCCTTCGCATTCGGCCGCCACGATTAGCACAGTAACTGACACGTAATATGTTCACTGCAAGTGTCTTTTGAATACGTACACGGATACATCGGTTATGAATGAACCAATCTGTGAACAAATCAGTTAGTTGATCTGTTCATTTTTCTTTTTGAGAGCTGAAAGTGCCTTTAGTGATCCAACTGTCTGCTGTCTCTTGTAACAGCTGAGGAAACTGAGGGTCAGAGAAATTAAAGCAAGTGATCAAATCTACCTAATTGGTGGAAGAAATGTTACTAGGACTCAGGTCTCCTAGGTCCTTATTTATTCATCTTTCCACTGCGCTCTTATTTTATTGTAGATATCACTCAGTGAGGAATATGATTTGAACAGATGACTAGATTTTCTCCTACACAAAATATGAGTACTGCCTACACCCCCCGATGCCAGACCCTCGGCCCAATCGCACTTAATATTTGTGACGGGTCCTAATTTTGGACACTGCAGCATCCTCACATGCAGTAGCAAGCATTCAGTGAGTGAGTGCAACTAGCTAACTGCTGATTATTCATATTCCAAGGGGGGCTTTTCTGTGTTCATCACACACACATAAAATATGAAGACATTAAAAACTTTGTGTCTTCGAAGATAAAGAATGGTAAAAAGAAAAAGAAGTACTTGATTATGTGGCAGACCTCTTGAAAATGCCAAGCTTTGAGCTTCCCTGGTGTCGCAGTGGTTAAGAATCCGCCTGCCAAGGCAGGGGACAAGGGTTCAAGCCCTCTTAAGAGGAGAGCACAGTATTTCACAAATACGCTTCCACCGTTCTGCAGAGTAGAAGGTAGGTGGACTGAATAAATATCTTCATTTCGACAAAGAATCCACTACAGATTAGTGGCAAATAACTAATAGGCATAGAGCATTGACAGTTTACACACAGCTTTTCAAAGATGAGGTTAAGAAAGAGGTTGCTAGTCTTAAAAGATATTGGAAATTGTTTTTTTTTTAAATTGGTCCTTCATCACAGTTTTTTTTAATGTAAATTTATTTATTTATTTATTTTTGGCTGCGTAGGGTCATCGTTGCTGCGCAGGGGCTTTCTCTAGTTGCGGCGAGCAGGGGCTACTCTGCGTTGCGGTGTGCGGGCTTCTCTTTGCAGTGGCTTCTCTTGTTGCGGAGCACGGGCTCTAGGCGTGCAGGCTTCATTAGTTGTGGGTCGCAGGCTCCAGAGCACAGGCTCAGTAGTTGTGGCGCACGGGCTTAGCTGCTCCACAGCATGTGGGATCTTCCCAGACCAGGACTCGAAACCATGTCCCCCTGCACTGGCAGGTGGATTCTTACCCACTGCGCCACCAGGGAAGCCCCCTTCATCACAGTTTGAGAAGCACTGTTCTCTGGTGCCTATTTGTAACACAGTATTTGAGAAATGCAATTTCTTCTAGTTTTCTATTTAGCTTTTTATACTCTCCCCTTGGAGGTAAGCTCTGCGATTTCAGGAGTAATGTCTAGTTTTTGTTTTTTTAATAGACTTCATTTTTTTAAACAGCAGTCTTAGAGTCACAACAAAATTCAGCAGACGGGACAGAGATCTCCCATATATTTGCTGTCCCACCCGTGCACAACATCCCCCATCATCAACAGCCCCAACGAGACGGTACGTTTGTTTCCTACACTGACACGTCACCATCACCCAGAGTCTACAGTTTACACAAGGGTTCACTCTTGGTACTGTCATTCTATGAGTTTGGACAAATACATAATGACATATATCCACCACTCTTGTATCAGACTAAATATAGTTTCACTGCTCTAAAAATCCTGTGCTCCACCTTTCATCCTTCCCCCACCCCAGCCCTAATAGATATGAAAATAAAGATGTAATAATGGAAATAGTGTGGTGCTGGCAGCAGCAGACTTGGAGAGATCACCAGAACAAAACCAAATGTTTTGAAACAGGTCCAAATACTTATGAAAGCTTATGTACAACGATGACAGTAAAGTTCTGGGAAAAGGAAAGATTGTTTAATAAATGGACTGTGCCCATCGGCTAAAACTTACATTAAAGCTGACATCAAAATACAATTCAGAGAGATTGATGATATTAACATAGAAATAAAACCCTCTAAACTACTAAAGATACTAGATATGTAGATTAATGATTATATCCTTTTGGAATTAGGAAAGATTTCTCAAATATACCATAGACAAGCTCCATAAAGGAACAAATTTCTATCCTATTTTACTAAAAACTTATACGTGTTACAGTCAACATCATCCTCAATGGTGAAAAACTGAAAGCATTTCCACTAAGATCAGGAAGAAGACAAGGTTGCCCATTCTCACCACTCTTATTCAACATAGTTTTGGAAGTTTTAGCCACAGCAATCAGAGAAGGAAAAGAAATAAAAGGAATCCAAATCGGAAAAGAAGAAGTAAAGCTGTCACTGTCTGCAGATGATATGATACTATACATAGAGAATCCTAAAGATGCTACCAGAAAACTACTAGAGCTAATCAATGAATCTGGTAAAGTTGCAGGATACAAAATTAATGCACAGAAATCTCTTGCATTCCTATACACTAATGATGAAAAATCTGAAAGTGAAATCAAGAAAACACTCCCATTTACCATTGCAACAAAAAGAATAAAATATCTAGGAATAAACCTACCTAAGGAGACAAAAGACCTGTATGCAGAAAATTATACGACACTGATGAAAGAAATTAAAGATGATACAAATAGATGGAGAGATATACCATGTTCTTGGATTGGAAGAATCAATATTGTGAAAATGACTCTACTACCCAAAGCAATCTACAGATTCAATGCAATCCCTATCAAACTACCACTGGCATTTTTCATAGAACTAGAACAAAAAATTTCACAATTTGTATGCAATCACAAAAGACCCCGAATAGCCAAAGCAATCTTGAGAACAAAAAACGGAGCTGGAGGAATCAGGCTCCCTGACTTCACACTATACTACAAAGCTACAGTAATCAAGACAGTACGGTACTGGCACAAAAACAGAAAGATAGATCAATGGAACAGGATAGAAAGCCCAGAGATAAACCCACGCACATATGGTTACATTATCTTTGATAAAGGAGGCAGGAATGTACAGTGGAGAAAGGACAGCCTCTTCAATAAGTGGTGCTGAGAAAACTGGACAGCTACATGTAAAAGTATGAGATTAGATCACTCCCTAACACCATACACAAAAATAAGCTCAAAATGGATTAAAGACCTAAATGTAAGGCCAGAAACTATCAAACTCTTAGAGGAAAACATAGGCAGAACACTCTATGACATAAATCACAGTAAGATCCTTTTTGACCCAACTCCTAGAGAAATGGAAATATAAACAAAAATAAACAAATGGGAACTAATGAAACTTAAAACCTTTTGCACAGCAAAGGAAACCATAAACAAGACCAAAAGACAGCCCTCAGAATGGAAGAAAATATTTGCAAATGAAGCAACTGACAAAGGATTAATCTCCAAAATTTACAAGCAGCTCATGCAGCTCAATAACAAAAAACCAAACAACCCAATCCAAAAATGGGCAGAACACCTAAATAGACATTTCTCCATAGAAGATATACAGACTGCCAACAAACACATGAAAGAATGCTCAACATCACTAATCATTAGAGAAATGCAAATCAAAACTACAATGAGATATCATCTCACACCAGTCAGAACGGCCATCATCAAAAAATCTAGAAACAATAAATGCTGGAGAGGGTGTGGAGAAAAGGGAACACTCCTGCACTGCTGGTGGGAATGTGAATTGGTACAGCCACTATGGAGAACAGTATGAAGGTTCCTTAAAAAACTACAAATAGAACTACCATATGACCCAGCAATCCCACTACTGGGCATATACCCTGAGAAAACCATAATTCAAAAAGACTCATGTACCAAAATGTTCATTGCAGCTCTATTTACAATAGCCCGGAGATGGAAACAACCTAAGTGCCCATCATCGGATGAATGGATAAAGAAGACATGGCACATATATACAATGGAATATTACTCAGCCATAAAAAGAAACGAAATTGAGCTATTTGTAATGAGGTGGATAGACCTAGAGTCTGTCATACAGAGTGAAGTAAGTCAGAAAGAGAAAGGCAAATACCGTATGCTAACACATATATATGGAATTTAAGAAAAAAAAATGTCATGAAGAACCTAGGGGTAAGACAGGAATAAAGACACAGACCTACTGGAGAACGGACTTGAGGATATGGGGAGGGGGAAGGGTGAGCTGTGACAAAGTGAGAGAGAGGCATGGACATATATACACTACCAAACGTAATGTAGATAGCTAGTGGGAAGCAGCCGCATAGCACAGGGAGATCAGCTCGGTGCTTTGTGACCGCCTGGAGGGGTGGGATAGGGAGGGTGGGAGGGAGGGAGATGCAAGAGGGAAGAGATATGGGAACATATGTATAACTGATTCACTTTGTTATAAAGCAGAAACTAACACACCATTGTAAAGCAATTATACCCCAATAAAGATGTTAAAAAAAACATACGTGTTAAACATTATCAAAGTATAAGACAAATGACAAACTAGGAGACATGATTTAAAGTATGTGGCAAAATGTTTGACAAATATGTGAAAAGCTCTTAAATATCAATAAGAAGATCAAGCCTAATAGTTAAATATTATTTGCCCAATTAAAAAACAGGCAAAGGCTAAGACCATACCTTTTACAAAATGAATATTATAAAGGCAAAATAAAACCATGAAAAAGTTCAATTTCACTAGAACCTAAAGAAATGTAAATTAGCCAGTTTCATAATCCCTTTTCTGCAATTCCAAAATCCAAAAGCTCTGAAAATAGGAAAAAAAATGGTTCTGTAGTGCAAACTAATTTTGTAGCAAAATCTGATGTGGGCTATTTATGGTCTATTTAATCCCACTGAACATAACTGTTAATACCTTACCCCCCAATGCATAGCTTACTAGGAATATTTTGTACTATACAGTGTATAACTTTATTACCTTTATAAAATATGAATTATAAAATAGATTTGGCTATAATAGTTTGGATAAGGGACCTATACAGTCTTTATGGAAGAAAATATGTATTAAATGACTTTAAAATAATAAGGCAAGTATATGAAGGTATATAAACAAGAATGCCCACTGCAGCACTGGTTAATAATAGCAAAATTGGAAACAGCCTCAATGTCCCCAAATAAGGTATTATTTAAATATATTATGACATATAACTACAGTGGAGTATTTTACAACCAGCAGATTATTATTCACTCAATTTACAGGATACAGTTAAAAAGAGATACTAACCATAGTGTATATAATAGGCGCTCATTTAAAAAGATAAATTTACATGCATAAATTTTAATGGGAAAAACTTTGGATCAAAAGTGCTATCTCTGGATGGATTGGATTTTAGGCGATTCTATTTTATTAAAAATTTTTTTATTATTTATTTCTATTTTTTATTTATTTTTGGCTGCGTTGGGTCTTCGTTGCTGCACATGGGCTTCCTCTAGTTGCGGTGAGCGGGGCTACTCTTCTTGCGGTGCGCGGGCTTCTCATTGCGGTGGCTTCTCTTGTTGCGGAGCATGGGCTCTAGGCACGCGGGCTTCAGTAGTTGTGGCACATGGGCTTCAGTTGTTGTGGCTCATGGGCTCTAGAGTACAGGCTCCGTAGTTGTTGTGCACAGGCTTATTTACTCCACAGCATGTGGGATCTTCCCGGACCAGGGCTCGAACACATGTCCCCTGCATTGGCAGGCGGATTCTTAACCACTGCACTACCAGGGAAGCCCTTAGGTGATTTTAAATGGTTATTTTTTCAGAGGTTTACAATACTAATTTTTTAAAAAATGATCCTAGGTAACAAAAAGGAGAAAATGCTTTTCCTATATCAATTCATTTTTCACACCTAACAGTTTTGGGCAGTAGGATGGACAGTTCCCATTATAGTGAAAGGAGAAATGGATGCCTGCAGCAGTGGGGACTTTTTTCAAGGCTATAGAACTTGTAAGTGACACAGCCTAAGGCTCCTGATTCCAAATCTAGTCCCTTTCTACTGCAAGGTCACTGGGCACCAGGCCCCAGGGTACCACCTAGCACACATTCAGATGCCTTGCTCTGATAACATTTGGTAATTTAACAAGTCACTCTTAATATCAATTCCTGGGAGATTAGTATGTGGAAAGTACTGGGGGGGCGCGGTTCTTAGACATCGAACCCACAGTTCTTGATTTCAAGAATCCTCCAATCCTTGTCATAGGAGATTCCGATTTAGGAAACAGCAGCGGTCCACAACTTCACTAATAGGTAGTTTAGATCAGAGCATATTTTTTTTCCCATAGAAATGTTACCCATGATGTTGAATCGACATATGCACATTTGGAGAAGAACTGAATGGTACTATGAAACCACCTACAATGGATTTATAATAGATTTACTAGGAACTGCTTCCCAAAGTCCCATTTGGGACACACCCTGGGAGAGTAGAGTCAGAAATTCCTCTTCCTATGGAGTCGTGGGATCAGATCAGGTCCTCCACCAGCTCCAGGTCATGCGAGGGGCTTCCACGGCCAAGGGTAGTGGGAAGTAAGGGCCTGGGGGAAAGGGCTCTGGGGAGGGAGGCAGGAGTGGGGGAGATACGCCCACCGGTGATGCTGAGCATGGAGTGCAGAGGTGAAGCAGGAAAAGGTGACAGAGGGCAACAGAGACTGGGGTGGGTGGGGCAGTGGAGAGACAGGTGTGGCTGGAGAGTGATGCCAGGGAAGGTGAACCAGGAGAGCAAGGAGGATGAGGGGGAGAAGAAGAAGCGTGCAGCTGGTGGTCTCCAACAGAGGGCATCTGAAGGTCGCGGCAGCCTATGGCAGACACCTCACCACTGGCACAATTTCCTGCAGGAGGGTGTGGCCAATGGCCGGTGAGCCCAGCTGATGAGTAACCTCCAGGTTGGGCCCACCTGCCTCCTGCTACCGGCTAGAACTTGGAGGTGGTGGTGGCACTGAATCACCTTGCCGATGCCCTGGACCACCTGAGCCTGGATGTGCAGGCAGAAGAGGACTGGAGGCCAGTGACCGCAGCCGAACACATAGACTAACGGGTACCACACTTCACAAGACTAGTAAGAAACAAATAAGAATATAACTGATGAAGTTTTCTGAATGATAGAAGGACTGTCCTAATAACAAAACAGAATTTTTTATTCTACTCTAAAAAGTCTTCCTCCTCCCGTCCCCCTTCTTCCGGCCCCTGCCCCTGCCCCCCAGACTGAGCAGCCAATTCTCCCTGTCCTGTTCACAGGAAGAAAGAAAAAAGAGGATGTGACAATGGGGCATCTGGTGTCAATGTCCTGCTCTCATCCCGCATCTGACAGCACAAAACAAACCCGAACCATCTTCTGAACACAGGTATTTTCCTGAGGTTTAAAAATCTGAAATTCAAATTTGTCCAGGTAGAAGCTCTGGGAGAGAAAGAGGCAGGAAACGTGCAGTGGCCCTAAGTCCCTCTGTCATGCTCTTGGGCTGCAAGAAGGAAAAGGCTGAACTCAGGCACCAGCTTGCCCTCCTTGAAACAAAACCTACAATATCTTGGAAAAATATGCCCGCTCCTAATTCTCAACATCTCCCAACCACTCCGAGGGGAGTGAGCCCTGGTCAGGCTGCTGCTGGAAAAAGCTTGTGATGCTTAAGAGACAGAGAGAAGCAGGGGCTGAAGTTTCTGGGCGTGGACCAGGGGATATGGGAGAAGAGGACCACGTGCTCTCCCTGGATCTTCACTGTGGACATTTGTGATTGGCTGGACGGAAGTGGGAGATCCCCTTTCTTACTTTTGTTTGTGTCTAAAAGTAACATTTCATCTTGTTCTAAAAAGAATGGAGAGCAATAAGCTATTCTGTTAGTCTTTGCCTCAGTTTACCTCTTAGGGAAATCAATGAGAAGAAGGAATAGCAAACTCTGACATTAATTAGAAGTCCTTTTTACATATGTTTCCTCCATTTTCATGCCATGGTCTTGTGACATATCCAAGGTGATACTCTCATCCATATTTTACAGGTAGGGAAACAGGCTCAGAGAGGTGAGGACATGAATCCAAGGTTGCACAGCTAATGGTGGTGGAGCGGGGACCGGACTCCAGTGCCACAGATACCAACCTGTGGGTTATCTGCTGTAACATTCTCTTCCTTTCTGGGGTCTGGAGTCTATTCTGAAAGCACGCAGAGCACTTTGATCTCCTGTACGGCAAGTTCTGTCCTGCAAGTAATTATTTTTAATTATGTCTGACTGGGTGAATTATACTGACATCTTTGTCAAGAACACTTTGGGTTCCCACTGAGTTCCTTGCAGCTATTCTTTACTGCAGAGACGAGATGATGAAAAGGTACTATTCATCCCATGCTTCTCTAGGGCTCTCAAAAGACACTTGTACCCCAGTTGCTCCCAACAATGAAGCTACACTTCTTGTCTTTGCAAACTTGGGTCAGGGAAGGGCTGGAGGAACACTGCCTTTTTCTGGTTCCTCATCCACAGTGCCACCCTGCCCCACATTTCCTCCTCTGGGACTGCTGCAGTTCAGGGCTTCCTCCCTGGTGATGGAACAGGAATAAAAGCCAAGTGATGGTCTCCAGGCAAAGAGGAAAGATGAAGAGGAAGGAGTGGGGGTGGTTTCTTCCCTGTACCATCTCTCACACATCATCTCCAGGAGCAAAGAGAATGGAACCATGGCTCCCACCAGGATCTACCTCCAGTTCCTGCCTGAAACGCCCTTCATCTTGCTCACCTGCTTAGACTCTGAAGCAAGAGTTGCTTCTCTAGGGTGTAGGTCCACTGCACTATGCTCTGGGGCTGCCATGACTGGGGCCTGGGGATGGTTGACTCTGGGGCAGCAGAAGATGGATATGCACATCTAGCCCGACCTGTCTCCACTGATTCCAGGTATTTCCTTGCTGGGCTTTCGGTAAATTAAGGAAGCCAGGCTGGTTCTGATCGGAGGTAGAAAGCATTCTAACAGGAATGACCTCTCAGCAGAGAGAGAAGAAACATCTTATAAAAGCTGCTCCACTGGGAAACGTTAAACAAAGTTCTGGGTTTCCAGTCTACAGTTGGCAGGACTGGGTTTGAAGGAAACATGGAATGGCTCTACAGAACCAAAGCTCCCCTCACTGGTTCCTTTTGCTTTCAGGAAATCTAGGCAGCACTAAAGCAGCTAGGAATTTCCTTGCTTAGCAGTAATGCCACGGTGATGTCACCAAGGTGACACAGGTCCGGCATTACAGTTCTCTCCCCACAACTCTGGAGAGGCTGAGTTGGAGTCAGACTAAACCTCCTAGTTGAGGTTCTAGGCTGCCAACTTTTAACTCTATTTCCAAATGACTTGAAAAGGAAGTACTTTCAGATTATTTTTAGTGATTGAAAGTGACGTGGCTAAGTATCAAGTTATGGTTCTCTAGGACTGGGGAAGAAATATTAGTGAATTTAATCATGAGAGCCCCAGTCTCCTTTCTGTTGATCCAAATTATTTTGTCTTGCTATAACTTCAGGGCTCATCGGTGAATGAAAGTAACATATGTTAGAACTTAGAGGAAGTTGCGTTTTCTAAAATTACATATATTGATCCTTTGTCCATTTGGCCTGACTTCTAAGCCGTCACTAAGGTCATTTATTTCTATAAATACTGATGACTAGGATAGACGACTTCTATGACCCGCCACTAAAGACGCCTCTTTCTCGAATACGAAATGAATTGTTGTTCCCTAGGTGTTTTTCATATTTTTAACAGGAGTGTTATGAGACATCCTATTAAATGTCTTACTGACATAAAAATGTTCTCTCAACTTTTCTAGTATTTCACCCATGTGGTAACTCTATAAAAATGGAATTAGGTGAGTTTGGCACAAAGCCTAGGAAGTTTATGCTGTCCTTCTGATTACCAATTTTTTTTTTTAACAACTAAACAGAAAATGTCCTGCTCTATTACAAGCCTATTTCTCTCTTTTAAGTGAAGATGAGAAATTGCTAGTTAGGACTCTTTTTTCAATGATCCCTCTTATATTGATCGACATATTAAAATCACCTTCAAGCCTTGTCTCTTCCATGTGAAGTAACAGCTTCTCTTCATTCTTTCCCCCAAAAGTATTTATATTCAAATTTCAAATGCTTCTCGCCTTGCTCTTTAAAGAGTCTCTGATTTCTATATGAAATGCTGAACTCAAGGGCATTTCTGTACAATGAAGTTTAAGTTCCAGGGAAGAAACTACATCTTTTCAACGTGTTCCTGACTCCCCATCAGAGACAGGAGCTGGGACCATGCAAGGGGACCACAGCTCTAACTGTGGCCAGCTCTTGGGTTCTCACTAAGAATGAAAAGGCCAGGGCAAAGCTCGATGGGGTAAACTTGGGGAAATCTCTTCCACTCTGTGGGTCTCAGCTTCTTTGTCTATAAAATGAGGGAGCAGAGATTCAGCTCTCTGGTCTGAGTCCCCAGCACGCCACAGGGCACGATGGCTTCCCGGCTTGCTTGCTGTGCTCACCACTTTGCTGAGGCGAATGCGTTTACAGGCAGAAACCTGCCGTCTGGAGAAATATCCTTGCATTCTGATATTATGGGAATAACAATAAATTATCTATTCAGTAATAACATTCATACAATGAATACTCATGGAGCATGGATGATAGGTACTTCATCCGCGAAATACTGGCATTTTAGTGGAAGCAATAAAACATGAATACAACAGCCCTGATAGACACCATGGGTATCGATAACCTGGCACCTCTAACTTCAGGGTTAACAGCTCTCACTCTAAGACAAAAGCAGCATTTGAGTGTAATTCAACAACAGGACTGTCTGGTGTACTGTCCTCCCCATTTTTAGACGTTCGATTGTAGCACATAAGAGCATATATGAGAAAGTTGCCATGTGAGCCAGCAATCCCACTCCTGGGCATATACCCAGACGCAACTAGACTTTGAAAAGATACGTGCACCACTATGTTCACAGCAGCACTGTTTACAATAGCCAAGATGTGGAAGCAACCTAAATGTCCATCAACAGATGAATGGATAAAGAAGATGTGGTACATAGATGCATACGTGGAATATTACTCCGCCATTAAAAGAATGAAATAATGCCATTTGCAGCAACACAAACCTAGAGATTATCATACTAAGTGAAGTAAGTCAGAAAGAGAAAGACGAATACCATATGATATCACTTATATGTGGAATCTAAACTACAATACAAATCAACATATCTACAAAACAAAAACGGACTCCCAGCTATAGAGAACAGACTGTGGTTCCCAAGGGGGAGGACAGGTAGAGGAGGGAAGGAATAGGAGTTTGGGAGGCAAACTATTGTATACAGGATGGATAAACAGCAAGGTCCTACTATATAGCACAGGGAACTATATTCAATATCCAGTGACCAACCATAATGGAAAAGAATATGAAAAAGAATGTATATATGTATATATATGTGTGTATATATATGCATAACTGAGTCGCTTTGCTGTACAGAGGAAATTAACACATTGTAAATCAACTATATTTCAATAAAAATTTTTTTAAAAAGAGAAAGAAGATCAGCTTAACGTTGAAGCATTTGATGTTACAAGGTCACCTGCCTGCTTTGTGCTTCAAAGTGCTTATCTAAAAAGAATGGAGGTAATAAAGGCTACGCTACCTACATCATAGCTTCCTTAGGTATTCCTAGGAATACACTGGAAAAATGTGTAACCCACAGGTGTGAGGTATTCAAAGTCAAGTTCACATTCTTTTCATTGTTTTTGCCAAGTACAATAAAATAAAACTTTAAGGTTTCTTTCTTTTTTTTGCTTGGGTGCAGAAGGTCCCAAAGTTAGTGGGAAAACCCATAGCCAACATGTCCTTTCCCTACGTAGAGCTCCTTCTGCAAGGCTCTGAGAAAAGTCCCAGGTTAGGAAGTCAGCTCTTCTCCCCGGGAGAGCACAGCCCTTTAAATGCCGGGCAGGGGGGCAGCCAGCTCCTGCCACAGTCCTTTGAAAGCTCTTCCTTCAATAGAGCGGTGCCCGGGTTTCTGTGTGCTCGGTAATTGGTGTGCACACATCCTGCTGTGTTTAGTTTTAAAAAGAAAAGAGGAAAAAGTCACACGGGTGGAGCCCAGGCATCCAGAACTGCTGCCAGCCTGGCGTGCGCTTCCCTGCTCTGCTTTCTTTCTATCCCCAAACGGAGGAGTAAAACGACATGGGGAAGGGTGGTGCTGGGAAAAGGTGAGAGAGGAAGAAGTAAGAACCAGGTCTGTCGTGACTACACTCACCAAGTTTACTCTCAGAATAAGATGGCATGCATCATCTTAAAGGCAACAGCAACTCCTGTCACTCTTATCTGTTAGAGAGAAACTAACCGCTGTTTTGTGGTCACATAAGAAAAGCAAACACACACCTCCAGACACTTAAAACACTGTCATTGATGATGAAATAAACTCACTCCTAACGGAGAAGGTTTCTGACCAGGCCACCCTCTGGCCGGTGGGGCTGTTCTCCAGAGAAAACCACGCCTGTGTTGGAACGAAGACCAGCCTGGCCAAATCTGGGAAGCACCATACTCTCTCCTCTGATGGTCCTCCTGCCCTTTATTCTTTCTTTCTTTCTTTTTTTTTTTTTCTGTTTTGTTTTTGGAGTAGAGTTGACTTACAATGTTGTGTTAGTTTCAGGTGTAAAGCAAAGTGAATCAGTTATACATATATACAATCTTTCTTAGATTCTTGTCCAATATAGGTTATTACAGAGTATTGAGTAGAGTTCCCTATGCTATGCAGTAGGTCCTTATTAGTTATCTTCAAGGGCATCCTTCCTGGTTGAGACGACAGACCTTGTTTGTCTTATGCGTTGTGTAGGCAGCTGTCAAGACTGGAAGGCAGAGTGCCAATCCTCCCCATTATGGGAAGGGGAAAAGTCATCTCTAGTCCCATAATGCTAAGAGGGTTACCATGTTTTCAGGTGGTTTGCATGTAGCTTCAAAGCAAGTTTCCCTTAACTGAGTAAAATTGATTATACCATTTATTACTTTATCTTCCTACAGTGAACCAAACACCTCATTGATACAGTCTGTCCCTCATCCCTGACTAATTTGGGATGTGTGTAAAATTCCACAAGGAAGTGAGAGATTGAAATTTACCTTTGGGAAACATATTTTGGTGAATGTTTGCTATATGTCGAGACTATTTTAAGTCTTAAATGGGTGTGTTTAAGTGTGTGACAGATTTTTACAATGAAAATATGAGTTAGACATATTAGGATCAGTTACTATTGATTGAGCACCTACTGTGTGCTAGACTGAGTGCTTCACACTCATCTAAAAGAATGCCCACGGCAGCTCTGCAAGGTAGAAATCGTCATCCCTACTTTACAGATGAAGAAACTGGGCATAAAGGTTAAACAACTCACACAAGGATTTGCAGCTAAAAAGGAAAAGAGCCATGATTCAGCATCTGAGTGCCCTTCCCACTATACCAGGCGGCCAGAGTTTCTAGCTTTAAAGGTGAATGCCCTCAGACAACCTATTTTTAACTTTTTTTTTTTTTTTTGCGGTACGCGGGCCGCTCACTGTTGCGGCCTCTCCCGTCATGGACCGGGCGCGCAGGCTCAGCGGCCATGGCTCACGGGCCCAGCCGCTCCGCGACATGTGGGATCTTCCCGGACCGGGGCACCAACCCGTGTCCCCTGCATCGGCAGGCGGACTCTCAACCACTGCGCCACCAGGGAAGCCCTATTTTTAACTATTTAAATTATTTTACATACCCCCCAATTAATCAAATGTAATTAAAACTATTTATTCTGACATTTCACTACTTCACATTTCCCTTTCGATTCGAAGTACAAAGGAGTCACAATGTATATCTTGGAAGAAACGCAAGGCAGCAAATGTCAGTATCAGATTAATTTCTATTTTTATCATCATGTGCAGGACAGATCTAAAGATCTGAGGCACCCGCCTCACCCATGGCCAGAGCACCCAGCACCGCGTATCTGTCTCCAAAGCACCTGTGCCAACTTGCTAACCTGCTCTGTCCTTCAGGAAGGCCCTTTGTAACCGTTAAGGATGAGATCCTGGGAAAAAAACGAATATATTTGTTTGCATAATACTGTGTTTCACCTTTTATTTTTAGACAGACTCCCAAGTCTGCAAGTCCTACAAATTATTTTGCTCTCTGGGTTCAGTGTCGCATAAAGAATGCATTCGTGGGCTTCCCTGGTGGCGCAGTGGTTGAGAGTCCGCCTGCCGATGCAGGGGACACGGGGTCCTGCCACGGTCCGGGAAGATCCCACGTGCCGCGGAGCGGTTGGGCCCGTGAGCCACGGCCGCTGAGCCTGCGCGTCCGGAGCCTGTGCTCCGCAACGGGAGAGGCCACAACAGTGAGAGGCCCGCGTACCACAAAAAAAAAAAGAATGCATTCGTTTATTTTCCAATCAATCATGGGGTTGGCCTCCCTGAACTATGTTGTGTTTGTTTCTAAAACATGCAGAAGCCTATTCTGTAACACACATGACACGTTTACTTTCAGAAAATTGGGAGAGTTATATTATTTCAGGTGCCTAATAAAATATTCACAAACTTTTACCATTTATCTAATTTCTCTTGAGACAATAAAATAAATAGACATTTTCTATGTAATAAACTTATACTCATGGCTTTCTCAGTCTAGATAGGCAAGATTCTTTTAAGAAAATGAAGGATTTCAAAAAACTTTGAGTTTTCTCCCTGAGTATACTTCTATTATGAATTGGGGGTAGAGTCATTAATTCATATTAAAGAAAAAAGAAATTCTCAGAACAGACAATTTATGTATTAAGTTACCCTTTGGGGAGAGCTTCAGAGAGAGAGAGGTTTGGAGAAAAGAGTGGGGGGAAAATAATCTGAAAGGAGTTAAACTGTCATAGTTGCAGTTTTGAGTTTAATTCCTGCATCTATTTGACATCTATTCCAGAAAATTGGTGGATGGCTGGATGTTTCCACGGAAATCAACCCCACTCAATGTTCTTCTTCAGATTTGCCTTTTTAATGACCCAATCATACTGTCAACTTAAGTACCAATTTGCCCATCTAATCATGCAATGACCACAGAATACACTGGTAACAGCAAGGAGTGACAGTATAATTAACTCCACACTGATTTAACTTTTATTGATTCAGGCAAAGGAGGATACAAATTAAGATAACTGGAAACTGGGTCCTGACTTGTGATTTGATGCTTTCAGCTTGTCCTCAACACCTGCATTTATCAGACAACTGTTCAACATTCTCTCCTACGTAAGAGAGATCCAATCCCACAAACGTATTACATCAGCTTTGTTTTCCTGAGTGACAGGTCTGCTATTATTTTCCTCACGTTATTGATGTATAGGTGGCGGGGGCTGTGGGGAGAGCAGCAGGAAAGGGTGAGACAATCACTATTACAATGCTGGGGGCAGATCTCTAACTTACTATGTAAGGAGATTCTCTAATTCAAGCAAACATGATAATCATTACTGCGCTATCACTCATGTGTCACACAAGGAACTAGGGAAATGAAAAAGGCATATTTCTTGTACCTGGTTCTCAATGAAATTTATAATTTAGCAAGGGGAGACTTTCCTGGTGGCAGAGTGGTTAAGAGTCCACCTGCCAACGCAGGGGACATGGGTTCAATCCCTGGTCCAGGAGGATCCCGTGTGCCACGGAGCAACTAAGCCCACAACTACTGAGCCTGCGAGCCACAGTTACTGAGCCTGCGTGCTGCAACTACTGAAGCCCGCATGCCTAGAGCCCGTGCTTTGCCACAAGAGAAGCCACCGCAATTAGAAGCCTGTGCACCGCAATGAAGAGTAGTCCCCACTCGCCGCAACTAGAGAAAGCCCGCGTGCAGCAACGAAGACCCAAAGCAGCCAAAGATAAAAAAGATTAAATTTTAAAAAAAAATTAGCAAAGGAAGAGAAGGAAACAAACATATATCATGGGCCGAAGCACTGTGCGAGGCACTGGCCATCATTTCTCATGTTCTCGTTAAATCCTCACATCAACCTTTGAAGAATGGGCTACTGATCCCATTTTACAGAGGAGACAACTCAAGTCTAAAAAGATTAAAGTAGAGTATTATTCAACCCCATGTTATAGCATACGTCAGAATATCCTTCCTTTTTTATTGGAGCATTGCCTTCCTTTTTAAGGCTGACTAATCCTCCATTTTTTGTACATGCCACGTTACATTTATCCATTCATCCGTCAGTAGATATTTGGGTTGTTTCCACCTATTGGCTATTGTGAATAACGCTGCTATGAACACGGGTGTGCAAATACCTTTTTGAGATGCTGCTTTCAATTCTTTTGGATGAATACCCACAAGGGGGACTACTGGATTGTACAGTAACTCTATTAATTTTTGTGAGGACCTGCCATATTGTTTTCCATAGTGGCTGTACCATTTTGCATTCCCAACAGTGTAGAAGGGTTCCAGTTTCGCCACATCCTCACCAAAACGTGTTAGTTTTTTTGATAGCGGCCATCCTAATGGGTGTGAGGTGATATCTCATTGTGGTATTAATTTGCAATGATGCTGAGCATCTTTTCACATACTCCTTGGCCATTTGTGTATCATCCTTGGAAAAATGTCTACTCAAGTCCTTTGTCCATTTTTTAAGTTGGACTCTTTTTTGTTGTTGAGTTGTATATAGCTATTAGTTTTTAAATTGTATTATAAAACATTTCAGGCATACAAAATATAAAAAATAACTTGATGAATACCTTATACCTAGAATCCAACCTAAAATAGAAAATCTAACTGATATATCTGAAGTTTCCAATGCCCTTCTCTGGATTGAATTCCCTTTCATACTTTCACTACCCACCAAGAGAACTACCATCCAGACTCCGGAATTTATTATTTCCACCATTTTTTATACATGTAACAAATATCTGTATATCTATATCTATTCTAATATAGCATATTTTACTGGCTTTAAAACTCAATTGTTGTTTATAATATTCTTCTGCAGCTCCATTTATCAGGTTTGTGAGATACATTCTTCTTGATACATGTAATCTCAATTTATTCATTTTCATTGCTCTATAGCTGTAGCTCTCAAATTTTTGGTCTTAGGACTCCTTTACCTTCTTAAAAATCACTGAGGATGCCGAAGAGGTTTAAGTGGATTAATCAATATTTGTTATATCAGAAAATAACAATGAGAAGATTTTTAAACACATATATTAATTTTAGATAATAAAAACCCATTACCTATCACATGTTAGCATAAGCAACATATTTTACGATTAAATAATATTTTTCAATGCAAAAAAGCAATGAGAAAAGTGGCACTGTTTTACATTTTTGCAAGTCTTTTTAATGTCTGGCTTAATAGAAGACATTTGGCCTCTTACACCTGTTTCTGCATTTAGTCTATTGACACCTGTTTCTGCGTTTAGTCTGTTGCTATCGTAACACACAGCCTCTGGAAAACTCAGAGTATGAGACTGAAAATGTGAAAAAGGTCTTAGTCATGCTGTGAAATGAGTTTTGACCTGGGAACACCCTCAAAGTCTACAGGATCTCCAGGGGTCTCTGGACCATACTTGGAGAATCATTGCTCCTTAGAATTTCATTGAAATAAATATATTACAATTTCTTTATCCGTTCTTCTGTCAATGCTTTTTTTTTTTGCTTTTATTAATCATACAATTATGAACATTCTTGCAGATATCTCCTCGGGTGCATGTTTCTACAGAATATGGGCAAAGTAGTGAACTACAGGGTTCTGGTGTATACACATCTTCAACTACAGTAGTTATTGTCAAACTGTTCTCTAAAATTCAAAATCTGTAAATGTGTCACTAGTCTCCAACACCTAAAACTTTAATCAAGGTTATCTCTGGGAGGCAGGAAATGTGAGGATAATTTTTTACAACTTGAAATATAACTAATAGTATGGAATTGTATCTTATATCTGGAGGAAGGCCTCCAGAACAAAAAGGTGCTTGTTAGCAACAGAAATAGCAAAAACAAAAAAAAAACCAGCCTCAAAAACAAACTCTGGCAGAGCTCATTCAAGTAATTCTAGGGAAGAAACACACCCATCTTTCTCTCCATCCTTTTCAACGCCCAATTCAACCATCGGTTGTTGAATTCAGCTGTGTGACCTTAGGCCAAGTTATATCACCTCCCTGGGTCCAATGTCCTCATGTGTGAAATGGTGATATTTCATGATTCTATGGATTAAAACACATTAACTTCAAGAAGATGATAGTGTCCCTGGGATACATGACTCACACACAAAGCAACAAAGGCCAGTAGGTGAAGTCCACACAGATTTCTGAAGACAGAAAACTCCACAGTGGCAGCTTTAGGAGAGAAATGGGGCTCAGAGCTGGGAATTAAAGGGCTGGAACTGGAATGAGGGGAGGTAAGATTGGAGTAGGCACGCATATGAAAACAGTTCCCCTTTATGACAGCTTGCTCAGTGATATTTAGAGGCGGTGGCTAGATTCAGGGCCCGGGGAAATGCTGTGGCTGATGACACTTCTCTAGAGAGCCCTAAATTTAGAAGGAACCTGGTAAGGCCACGCCCACGCTGTGACTTGGCTTCTCCTGCAGATATGGCTCCGCCTCCCCTCCTCCACCAGCAAGCTTCCCTTCTCCACCTTCCATCAGCGGCTCTACCCTCTGCCCTTTGGCTTCTGCCGCCTACCACTCTGCTGACCTTGCTCTCCCTAAGGGCACCAGTGATGTCAATTTCCAGATCCACCAGCTCATCCTGGGTCTTCTTCCGCGATATTGAACAACACTGCTGACTCCCCTCCTTCCCTCCTTCTGTCTTTCCACCTCTTCAGGCTACTCTATTGGTTCAACTTCCTTTACCTAAACTTCTGAAATATGTCCAGGTTTTGACTTGACTCCTTTCTGGCTTATCTCACCCACGTTGCTGGCTTCACTGATTCTCTACTTAGTGGTAACTTCGAAAAGGACATTTCTTCTTAAACTACACTTGCACGCCCTTCAGTCCTATACTTTTAACTACAAACTGGACACCTCCACCAGCTCAAGCACAGACAAAATAAATACTAATTCTACCTTTTCTTCAATGCCCAAGACTCTCCTCTCTCTCCTCTCTTGATCAATGGAATTACCATCCACTGAATCGTCCAACCTGGAAATACTGGAATTAACTGTGAGTACTCTTCTTTTCATCTCTTACATCCAACTGTGCAACAAGACCTACCAATTTTATCTGGTTATTTCTTTTGTATTTGATCCTTACTCTTTAATCTTTTAGCTTGAGAACTTCAGCCGTTTTCCTTAGATTATTACAATAGATTCCTAATTAGTACCAACCCCTTGTCTTTGCATGCTGTCTGTTCCTCCTCCATCTTAGCCATAAGATCTGCCTTTCCAAATCTCTTCCACGTTGAGAATCATGGAACACCTTCTCTTTGCCTAAAGTATAAAGTCCAGACCCAAAAGCCACACGATTTCTTCATTATGGACAAACTTCCAAACTTTAAGGAAATTCAACTTGGGCTAAAGATATCGATTAAACAAGACATTTAAAAGTATTTTGGTTTCTTAAAAATGTGTTCTTCTAAATAGTTCTGAATGTTTCAAAGAACCTTCAGCAAAGCAAATCTTCCCTCACACAACTAGTAAGATGGAAACAGACATATAATGTGAGTTAAAAAAAAAAAGCTTAGTAGACACAGGGAGGGGATATATGCAGAAACCCACAGCTGATTTAATTTGCAAAACCACAGCTTTAGCTCAACTAAAGTAAAGATGACTTAGATAAAATACAACCAGAAAACTGAGATAAAAGATATGGGGTAAATAAGTTAAGCTGATGATTTAGCAAGCAAATGTCATGGATGTACAGCATGAAAGTCTGAGAAAGCGCTTTGGACAAGAAAGCTGATGGACTGACTCCAGGGAGCCCCTGGGAGCATGAAGTTCCTAGGGGACTCCCTGCCTGCTGGAAGAGCATCATTTCCTGGACCACGTCCCTTCCCTTGTGAGGATACGGTCACTTAGTTTCAGGAGGAGAAAGAAGATTGTTTAGGTTAGAGTTGAATTTTGAGATTGGCGTGGGAGACCACTGGTATTTATTAAGGCGTTTTTGGAGCCAGAGTTATATAGTGGAAGTCCCGAGGGCTTCAGTGTGGTCTTGACTCCACCACCAACCAGCTGCGACACCCTGAATATCTCATCTGAGCCCCATTTCCTCGCCTTTAAAATGAGAGGTCTAGAAAGAAAAACTCATATTTGTACTTGCTAAAATTCTACACTTATTTTTACCTCAATATTATGAAGATCAGAAAATGCTAAGAGACAGTGTTTATCCTTAGGATGAAACAACAGGGGAAAGACTGTTTAAAATTGACTAGTGGTATTCCTTCTTCAGTAAACTATTTAGACAGTACCAAGTGCATTCTCAAGCACCGCGAGGCATGTTTCCTCCGATGTGGCATGTGTGGAGGTTAAAAGGAGGAAAGGGAGTGACAGCTTGGGGGCCTGGGCTGCAGGGGTGGGAAGTAATTAGATAGCCCTTTAGTTTCCTTCTACTCATTTGCCCACCTGCTGAAACTGCAGCAAGAAGCAATGAAAAGTTGTGCATTTTTTTTTAAAGGTACAGCCCCTCAGTACTCATCAGAATCGGAATAGTCAGATTCCATATATCTATTTAGACAACAAATACAACGACCACCTACGAAGTCCCAGGCATTTACCAGTAAAGAAACCCAGTGGTGACAAAGGAGCCAGTGATGACAAAGGGCCTCACGGAGAAACAAAGACGACAAGGGTTATGTATCACTTGGGACCAGGGAGGGACAGAACATGCTTTTTCCGTATCTCCCGACGACTTGTCAGCACCCTTTTTTACTTTTTTTTTTTCTAACCATGATTTTATGGCACTGAGTGCGTATCAGATGCTTTTCCTGTCCCTCCCTCTCCATAGAAAGAAAGCACTTGGTAATCTAAGCACAGGCCAGGTTCCGGAAATTCGTCTCTTTAGTTCTTCACTCTCTTTACTGATTTCACAGCACTGCCAGGATCTAATTATCTTATTTACATCCTGTTTATTTATCTTACTCCTCCGTGAGGGCTGAGACCTTGGCCCTCTTTTCTCCGCTGTATTCCCAACACCTGCATCAATCGCTGATAACGATCAGTGAAGGGCTTGACCAATGAATACTTGTGGACTGAATAAATCCCCGCCTGCTCCATCTTGTAAGAGTTCCCGTTTTCTCTAAGTTACTGATTAAGCCACTCTAACGTGTGAAGGAAATCTCAGCAGTACTTGCATTTTTAAGAGGATCTGTGTTTCTTAAACTTCTAGTTGGCAGAATTTCAGGTACTGGAATAAAGGGAAGTGAGGACTTTCAGGCGGTGTACTGGAGGGTATTTTGAGATCAGGTGGGAAGTAGCATTCCAAAGGCGGTCACCCTTTGATGTGCTGGGACGTCTGTTCCAAGAAAAAACAAATTCCTCTGTTTTGGTCACAGCTTTCTCCCTCCCTCTATGGCCAAACCCATAAATCCTCTAAAAGTGCTGGCTGGGGAGGGCTGCGCAGCAGGGGCCCACGGAGGTCAGAAGGATAAGGTTAAAACAGAAGCCACAGAAAGCACAGATACGCTATATTTCTACCCCCAAGACGGTGCATCGTGGGTGTTATGTGCCTCGGTGGCTACTATAATTTTCCTACTTACTCATTTTCAGGACTAATATTTATATTCAACCTCTGAAAATTGTCCATTTGCTCAAATATGAAATATCTATTATATTTCTAGTTGTTATTTTGCAAACCAACCAGAAAAATAATAAAGTACAGAGTTCTTAAAATTTTTTAAAATTATTCTTTGGAAAATATTGGCAAAAGAAATGTTTTCTTTTTTCTTCGGTACGCGGGCCTCCCACTGTTGTGGCCTCTCCCGTTGCGGAGCACAGGCTCCGGATGCGCAGGCTCAGCGGCTATGGCTCACGGGCCCAGCCGCTCCGCGGCATGTGGGATCTTCCCGGACCGGGGCACGAACCCGTGTCCCCTGCATCGGCAGGCGGACTCTCAACCACTGCGCCACCTGGGAAGCCCATGTTTTCTTGAATAAGGATATCACTTTCAACGTTTTGGGATCCTGTGCTTCAGGAACTTGTCAAATAACAACAATTAATAAGTAATAGACATAAAAGGGATCAGAAAATTAATTTGAATCTTACCAGTAATTTCATAGATATACTGACTAAAGAGCAAATTACAAAGTTACCTCAGGTATATACTGAGAAACAATTTAAGTATATCTCACAGCATAAGAATATGTCATTCTTCTCATTTCCAGAACTGCCTTATAAAGTCGAAGTTCAAACTTCAAAGTTATCACCAAAGAAGTTTAACCTGGCTGCATTTCGCACTCAGTTTTAATTAAACACACTTTCTTCTCAACAGCTCTTTGCAAATTACAGCAGTCAGTGTGTGTGTGTGTGTGTGTGTGTCTGTGTGTGTGTCTGTGTGTGTGTGTCTGTGTGTGTGTGTGTCTGTGTGTGTGTGTGTGTGCGCGCGCCCAGAGCTGATAGAATTTGCCATTTTAAAATGTGCCCCAAACCGTAATTGAGATATGAAGAGGGAAAGAAGTCTCAAAACTCATTTCTTAGAATTAATACCACTGTCAGGTAGTATTTTTAAAAAGTGAGTCCGTAGATACAGTATATTGCCACATTCAGCCTAAACCAAGTAGAGCATTAGGAACATGGACTACGGCGTCCAACTGCCTGCGTTCAAATCCCGGCTCTGCGGTTTAGCAGCTCGGCGACTCTGAACAAGCTGTTTAACTGGTTTCCTCGTCTGTAAAATGGGGACAATAACAGGACCCACCTCCAGTGAGTTAATAGATGTAAACGGATCGCAGCAGCTCCTGGATGCAGAAAAAGCTCAATCCAAGTTAGTTATAAGTATTAGTACTGAGTCTGATACACTCAACAGAGTCAAAGGAAAGATGGTCATATTTTCTTCCTCCACCATCTAGCAGAAAACATTTTCTCACGATGATTACTTCCTTTAGAGTTGTTTTGTCAAAAGGCGGCTCCTGCTCTTTCAAAGTGGGTCTTCCTCGCTGGGGATTAGCTACATCCTCCCTCCCCTGAGTCACACCACTTCCCCTGAACCTTGTCACCAGCGTCAAGTACAACAGTTTCACTTTGATGTTATTGAGTCAATTTGGCCCAGGAGGAAAGCTATTCAGACCAGCGAAATAAGCACCACCGTGGACTGAGGAGTGATGGTCCCACAGGTTTTCCCGGAAGCAGCAACTCTTCTTCCCTTTGCCCAACTTCTCTCCCGCCCTCTTGGTCGGGCAGTCACCTGTTGAGAAGGTGTGCAGTGGAGTGAGGCTGTGTTATTGTTTGGCATCGGGGTGCCCCGCCTTTTAACTGCACGTCCGGGATGCCCCGACAGGGTGCGGTTCCCGCATCTCTGTGGATGCACATGGCTGGGTCCGATGTCAGCCTTCTGTTTCTTCCTTCTTACCCATGACACTACGCTCTCACTGAATACTGTTTCAGCTCGTCTCTCGTCCTCTGTGCGTCTAGCGTGTTCCCTTTCTCTCTCTGCACGTTGGCGGTTCTGCATCCACCTTTGGTTCCGTCGCTCGGCTCACTCTTCACGGCTCTGACCTCCTCACACCGCCTTCTTCCTGTTTGGGGTTTTCTGGTCTTCCCTCCAGGCACCCCGCCACTCTACCCTGTGCGTAGACTATGCTGACTGTAATGCCTGAGCGCTTGCTCTGTGGGGGACAAGGCCAGGGCTGGAGAGAGAGACTCGGACCCCTGCCCTCAAGGAGCTCACGGTGTGGTCGGGGAGGAGGGGGTGTTATTACTGCTGCGGTGGCTTCCTCACAGGGCACTTCACCGGGGGAAGGATGCTTTCATACAGCAGGGGGTGGGGGAGCCTTTGCAGAGGCAGTGATGTCTGAGGGGCCAGCCAAGTGAGGATGCAATGGGAAGAGGTGCATCCCAAGCACATGGTCCCACGTGGAGCTGTGCTAACCAAGTGGCGGTTGAAGAACGACTGGTGCTCAGGGCCTGGTGAGAGCGAGGCTGAGAGGCAGGCAGGGGACAGATAGGGAAGGACCTGGCAAGCCATGTGAAGGGTCTGGATCTTATTTTGTAGGTGACACAGAGCAAGGCGGAGAACGGCAATCAGATTTTTGTTTTCGTCAGGTCCTTCTGTCAGAGTGAAGAGGCTCTATCTCAGAAAATAAACGTGAGGTCACTTTTATGAAACGTTATCCTATAACAGCCTAAATATTTGTGCTAGGCTGTGTTTCCACAGACGGCTGCAAGAGCATCTCCCATTCCAAAGCTCTTCTGCAATGCCACTTGGCCGGGCCCCTCCCTGTGATCTTGGCTGGCCTGGGATTTGCTTGGACCAGTAGAACTCCGTGACGCTCTGCGTCTTCTTAGTTTGGCCCTTAAGAGATGTGAGCCTTTGTGTGTTGGGAACACTCACTCTGAGAATCTAATTACCATGAAAGGAAGCCCAAGGTAGCCGCACAGAGAGAAAGAGAGGGAGCGGGATGTCCCAGTCTTCGAGCCATACCTACCCAGTGCCATATAATATATGAGTGGTCCCATCTCAGATCTGTGCACAACCTCACGAGAGACGCCAGGTGAATCCCCTCAGGCGCAGAACCAGCCCACATTCCTGAGCCACAGAATCATGAGCAAAGAAAACGGTGTTGTTTTAAGCCACTAAGTGTCAGGGAAGTTTGTTACACAGTGACTGATACCCAAAGCAGTAGTCTAGGTCAAATAAATAGGACACCACAGCCTTGACAAGTTCAGGACAATCGCATTGGTCCACCGTCAACATGCGCTAAGTCTGTACTTCACTTAATTACTTATCACCAACTCTTATTTCAAGCCTATGTCACACTTAACGGATGAGCGCTCAAGCTTTTACAAAAAATGGTTCTTAGAAAATGTAATCCTCTGATTCCATCTTGCAAAAAGGCTAAGAAAATGCAGTGTGTGGATTAAAATTCCCTGGAATTCAGTCTGAACTTTCCTAATGGTAGTTTTCAGACAAAGAGCCAAACAAACACGTGTCTCACTTTTTGGACCTGCAGAATGTCTGTTGGTTCTTTATAATTTGCTTTCTTAGCTATATTGCTAAATGTCTTGAGATAGGCCAGTACTTGAATAAACGGTGTGATCTCTCTCTGGGTCTAGATGTTTAGACCTAGAGATCTTGACTATTTTTCCATGAGAAGATATCTACAATATTTTTTCAGGAGAAAACTGATTTTGTATATTTAAAGGAAGATATATTCTCTCTGTTCTGAATACCTCTAGTCTGTTCTCGAAAGAGAAAGGCTTGCCCTTCTTCCTTTCATTTCAACTGAAATAATAAAATTCAAATATGATGTTATGTGATGACATTTCTCACTACCAGCTCCGCCTGTGGGAAACTGTTAACGGATAACTTTGCCTTCATTAATTTCTAAAATTATGTGCTAGTTTATGCTTGGCAATATTGGCAATTTGGGGTCAAGTAAGTTGCATTTTATTTTAATAAGTAATGCAAAGCCTTTCCTACTGCTCACGTGGCTTTCTTTCCTAAAGCACTTTTCATCAAAGTTCCCAAGTGCACTATAAATAATAACAAATCTCAATGCCCAGGAACTAGGAAAGAATCCCTGTTGTCAAATCCTTCGTTTTATTGGAATGGAGGAAGGTTAAGGTATTTTGTGCTGAACCTTTGGCAAATATTCAGGCTGCCCCTGCTCCAGAACTTGGAATTATGCAATTTATTTCTCCCTGAATTATTTCAACATTAAAAGGAGTTTTACAAAACTATCTAGGACTGGCTCAGCTGCATGTAAGAATTACTCTGATGAAAGAGTTTATTTATGGCTACTGTGAATATCACTCCATCTGTACAGCCTAAATATGTCCTTAAAAATGCATGCTAATTTATTTTTCTTTTCCAATGACTGATGCAGAAGAATGAAGAGAGTTCCCATTCTGAGAGGGGAGAAGATGCTATTCACCACGATCCTATCTTCCAGAAACAAAGTCCACTGAGGAAATCAAGTTGTTCTTTTTGGAGAAGCGGCATTTTGAGAAAACCTGGTTGTTATTAGATTTCTTGTGCCACTGTCATCACTGACACAGTAGAAGAAAAAAATGTGTTATCATGTGAAGTTTTAATTTGCAAAATCTAAATGACAGTGGAATGATTTCAGTGTTTGGGTGACTGCACTCTCATTTACTGGCGAAGGGTTACGCTACTGGTTATATTCTCTGTTCTGCACCTGTGCTTACGAGCGGGCTAACTACAGACTGGGAGCCATGAAATGTATCCACTACTGCGCCACACCAGGTGCCTGGGTGAAATCCCGGTGTGACTAGAATGTGTAGATATCAAAAGAACCCCCGCCCCTCAAACAGCTGCAAAATATTAGGACCAGGAGGGATCCTACAGACTCCTCATCCGACTCACTCGTCTTATGGTCAATATGACAAAGCAGGAATGAGAACGTGGGTCTCCTCGCCCCCATTTCTGTGACCTTTCCATCTGCCTTCACTGTTAGATGGCTTGGGAAGACTGGCAAGGCCATGGGAAAGCTGGACAAAGGCAGGGGGAAGGATGCCCCAAGATCCTATAGCCTCTCTCCAGTCTCTGCTACTGAAAAAGACAATCTAATCTGGATTAATACCCTTGGGTGCCAACTCCCGTATGTCTTCATTTATTGCAAGAGAAATAAATGAAGCAAGGAAAGCAAGGTGGAGGGACTGGCACAATGGAACTGGGCAGGGGAGGGGAGGAGGGCAACAGGTGACAGGGTATAGAGTCTGGCCAAACAGACGTCAATGCGCCAAACTGTAACGACGTACTTGGCCCTATGCACCACTTCTGAGCCAGACCCTTAACATTCACCTTAAGCAGACAGGCCAACATTGCAGTGCTTAGGGCTCTTAGCACTAATGATTAGGCCCTGAAAAATGTGACATTCAAAGTCAGAATCCTTCTTGTTAGCGATGAGAGAAAAATAAAATCTATTCCCAGACTAGGAGAGGCTTCATGACTTCCGCAAATCAAAATGCGGTCTGAGCTCTGTGCCGAGAGTTTAAGAAAGAGAAGGAAATAGAAGACCTGGAATAGGTGAGCTTCCTCAGGAAATACTAATTGAATTCGAATATCATTGTTGAGCTCTGCTTATGAGCTAGACAGAATCTCAAGTCCCCAGAGACATGAGGAAGCATAAGAGGGAGGGTAACACGTTACAAGCTACACAGAAAAGGTACAACACACAAAGACACTTGCTTGGGTGACTGCTAAAGGGACTCTGGTTGAGAAGAGGCTCCATGAACACGGTGAGGAATGCACTTGGGGGGCCACCTGATTTTCTTATTTCCCAAAGGAAAGCAGGATACATGGGATGGAGAAACCATTAGGCTCTGGAAGGAAGGGGTGCTGAGTCTCACACAGGGAGAAATGTCTCCCTTGTTCTGCAGTCAAAGATGAGCATAACTCTTTGGTTGCCCTTGTGTGATTCCCCCACCCACCCCCGGGGGGGGGAATGTCACAGTGGAACTCACAGAGCTTTTCCCCTGAAACATGATGGCATTCACACAGCAAGTATACTACGAACTGCCTCTGAAATCCCACTGGGGTGACACAGGCTTTTGAGGTTAAAACCCTAAGCTCCAGTTTTAACATTGTTTTAGCTGTGCCTTACTTGCCATTAGAAGCCCAGGCTGGTGCTCGTTTTATTACTGCTGGGATTTATCTTTAATCTTCTTTAAATATTATGTTATTTTCCTCCGCTGGTTCCATATTTCTGGTTACACTTTCAGTGAGTCCCCTAAATTATTACTCTTTAAGCTATTTTTCTTTGAATACTCTCAATTATTGAATCTTTGGCATGCCTTTATTGTCCTAATTCTCAAATTTAGTCTTTTACTTTTTACCTTAATGAAGTGTAAGATCATGATGATTTTGTTCTGAAGAATCCTTAAAATCTTTTATCGTTTCATTAAATTTTTTAACCTTTTACCCTTTGATAATTTCTTTTTATTAAAATAATTTTGCGTTTGCTGTATATTTGCATTTAATGTTTACCTACTGCCTCAACCTTGTAGGATATTTCAGAATATTTCAATATTACTTTTTATTTCCTGATCATTCCTAATCTTTTTGCCTTTTATTATTGGCATCTCCCAGCAAAGTGAGAAACTATGAGGATGACAGAGGGAGAAAATCATACCACAGAGATGGGGAGATGGAGTTTTTCCCTTGTAGCAAGATGCGTTTTCCCATTTTTTTTTTTTTTTTTTTTTTTTTGCGTCTTCCCATTTTTAAATGTTTCCCATCACCTTCAACTCTGACTCTGTGGTAGAATGTATCTAGATAATTCCAGAGACCCACAGGCAAAAACTGCTGAAGATGATAATGATTCTATTTGTGTAGACATTTAAACTACTAGATTGGGATTAGCACACAGCCCCTTAGACAATAAAGGTTCTAAAATGTTTGGCTCATTTATTTATTCCACTAATATTTATTGAGCACCTACGATGCATCAGAAACAGTGCTAGATACCAGGGATTCAATCAAGAATAAGAGAACGTGCCTTCTGCCCTCAGAGAGTTTACAATCTATTTGGAACATCTAAAGGTAAAGAAACCAGTATATGCTAAGTGCCGTGCCAGCTAACGTGTACTGACTGGTTGCCACACATGGGGCTAAGTGCTGTATATAGATGATCTCGTACATGCTTTAAGGACATGTGGGAGGAAACAACATCCTAATTTGGAGGAAGAGTTTTCCAGAGGAAAACTATCTAAGTGAGGCACTGAAAATGTAGAGAATAGCCAAAGGAAGGAGGGATTAGAGGTAGGGCAGAAATTTCCATGAGGCAGTAGGATGCACAGAACCACTACGGAACCCAAAGAGGCTTGGACTTGGAGGAAAGTGATGTGTGTGGTGCTGGAGAGATGAGGCTGGAGAGGACGGGGGAGTGCAGACCAACTAGAACCTTCTAATTCATGTTACAGGGTCCAGCTTTCATTCCAAGTACACTGGGTAGCCACTGGAGAGTTTAAAGCAAGGAGTGACAAGCTCAGATCTGGGTTCTAGAAGGATCCTCCCAGCTGCAGCACGGAGGACAGTCCACAGTAACAGAGACCAGTGAGGAGGTTCTGGCAGTGATCCAGAAGAGAAATGGTGTGACCTGCAAATAGCGTGGGGGCTGGAGAAGGCGGATGGAGTAAAAAGATAAGCAGGGGGTGCAGGTAACAGAACTTGGTTTGGGCTGAGCTGCGGAGGTGACGAGTCAAGGAAGACATCCAGGTTTCTGCTTGTGCAAGGACAGCTGATGCCAGCACCAGACACAGAAAAGAACGGGAGGCGGGTCTGTGGAAAGAGAAAGGGGAAGACGACACCTGCAGTTTGGGGCATGGGGTGCTGGATGTGCCCGTCAAGCAGCAGCAAAAGAGGACTCTGGATAGGTCATGGATGGGCAGTGGTCAGCCAGGAGGTGGCTGTTAAGGTCAGTGAGCGGTGAGGTTACCCATGGGGTGAGAACACTGAGGAACATCAACCTTCCAGGGGACAGAAAGGAGAGCAGTAGCTTGAAAAGCACAAGAGAGGAAGGAAGGAGAACGGGAAGGGGGGATGGGAGGAAGACGTTGCTCAGAGAATCCAGAGGTGCTCAGTAGCTGTCTGCCACAGAGAAGTCAAGGAAGACGGGAGAGGAATTATAGCAAGAATCAGCAAAAGGGAACAGGAGTGGGATCCATTCCCAGAGGCAATGCCAGATGTCTGTGGCCAAGACACGGAGGGAGAACACAGAGCAGCAGGTGCAGAGGACAATTTAAGGAGTCTGGCTGTGAAGAGGAGGAAAGAGAGAAGTAGCTGGAGGGAGGCACAGAAGGATGGCCTTTTTCTTCAAAGAAGGGAGGGATTTCAGCATGTCTGTACAGTGAGAATGGGGCCAGGCATGAGGGAGGGAAGGAAAATACAGGTGCAAGAGGACATAATCAAGAGAATGAGATTCTCAAGGAGGAAGAATGGATTCCAGAGCTTCAATGGAGGATGAACATTAGACAGGTGAGGCTTTTTTTCTTTTTTCTTCATTGTAAAAGACGGGAAGGATGGGAGGGTGGATCCAGACAGAGTTGGGCTTGTAGCCCTGTGATCTCAGGGTAAGGTGGTTTTCATCAGGAAAACTTCCATTTTCTCAGCGAAGCAGGCTGAGGGGGTGACGGTGGCAGGAGACGGTCTGAAATAGCTGCTTTAGAGAGTTGACCAGGCAAAGTCTGAAAGCCTGGCAGGTGCTGGAGATCATGGAATCACGCACCAGGAATTTGCATAATTGCATCACTTTGTCCAGTAGAAACTCATTAGCCTCTGGATACACACTGCGAAAAGGAGACAGTGGGACTCAGCTATGGCCCCAGGGATCCCAGCTTTAGAAAGGAAAGCGCGGCGCCTCACATGGCTCCACGGAGGCTGCTTCGCCCAGCGGCAGGGAGAAAGCTTCAGGGGGGAGGAAAGAGTGGCCCTTTTCATCTTTGTCAACAGCCCTGGTCTGTTTAATCAATACTACTTCTTCCTATGTGACTTAGTTCCTTAAGAAGCAGATGGGGTATATCCCAAAGTCCATATTCCTCTTAACTAACGTGGAATCTGGTTATAACACATTCCCTGAGAAGATGTCTTCAAATTGCGGGAATACAATCTATGGAGGCCTGAAAGCAAGATTAAATTGTGAGCCAAGAGATCAGGGTTCACAGCTAGTCATTTGTCAGGTAACCCTCGGTCAAGTTTCTTAAGCTCTGCAAGCCTCAGCGTCTCCTCTGTAAACTGCAGATGCCACCCAATGAGCAGTACCGTAGGAGTAGATAATTCCATGTATCCAGGCACCTGCATGGTGATCGCCCAACTAATGTCACTTTCTCCTGCCCTCCCTCCAGGCCTGCGCCTGTGTGATTCTATAACTTAAAAGGAACATTATAGAAAACTAAATGTCATGGGTCTATCATTTTCAAGCTTTTGGGTAAGACACATGTCCCAAACTCCAGGACCCAAACTTTCATGAATTACTCTTGCTACATGAAATGCCTGCTGGTCTTTTCTGTTCCATTCGACTTCATATTTAAAGATATGCTTGTTCCAACACAGTAAGTTAACTTCATAATCCAATAATGGATTGTGTCTTGCAGTTTAAAAAACACTGGGTGAGAGGCCTGTTTTTCTATCACTGAAAACATTCACGGACCACAGAACGGAAAATGCTGAAGACTACTGCTCTAAAAGCGCTACACACGCAGCTGACGTGAATTTCTCCCCAAACTGAAAGAAAGGTCAGCTGACTTTCATGAAAGACTTGGCTTCTTGCTCACCTGGGCTGAGAAGAGTTGTCTTATCTGACCATGAACTCACAGCACTTGGCTTGCTTTGGAAACTCCCCCGTATCTTGGCAACACGCTACTTGCTACATGCTTATTTTAGCATCTACTCAGTGTGAACTGAGTAGAGGGCTGAGACGGGAAAGAGGGTAAGATAGCCAAGGGCATCTAAGGGTCTGCTCTTTGTACTTTCAACTAAAGAGTGTAGTTGATGCCAGTAGCACACTTTGAGGGGGAACTCTGGGCTCAGCCCCTCTACTCACTCACCAGCTGTGCTCTAACCAGACTGTCTTCCTTTCCCTCACTAGGATGTCATGCTCCCAGCAATCCTAAAATGCCATTCCCACCTTCCAGAACATCCTCATCTACCCCTCAGGTCTCAGCTGAGCCGTTGCTTTCTCTGGGACGTCTTCTCAGACACCCCAGATCTAGTGCTCCCATGACACCACGTATGTCCCTAGTACAGCGCTTACACACTCATTCTGCACTCATTTACTCACTACGTGCCAGCACTACTGTAGGAGCTGGGAATACGGCTACAGACAAACGCCAGCCCTCAGGGAGTTTATACTCTAGAGAAAGAAACAGACAAACTACACATATAACGTTGTCATATAAACTGACATATAACAATACAAATATTGGGCTGGCCAAAAAAGTTCATTGGGTTTTTCCATAAGACGTTATAAAAAAAACCCAAATGAACTCTTTGGCCAACCCAATACATGATGAAAGCATCACACTTATAATTTCCCCTTCATCTGTCTGCATCTCCGCCCCGGGTGGGTTACACAGCACAGCGTGCGGCTCTGCGCCTCCCAACAACAGTTTGACGGATGAAACCACAGCCATCAACTTTTTGGTTCTCTCCACTGTCCTAAGAATTTGTCCTGGGCTTCCCTGGTGGCGCAGTGGTTGAGAGTCCGCTTGCCGATGCAGGGGACACGGGTTCGTGCCCCGGTCTGGGAAGATCCCACATGCCGCGGAGCGGCTGGGTCCGTGAGCCATGGCCGCTGAGCCTGCGCGTCCGGAGCCTGTGCTCCGCAACGGGAGAGGCCACAACAGTGAGAGGCCCACGCATCGCAAAAAAAAAAAAAAAAAAAGAATTTGTCTTGTTTTGGTCACATATGAGAGATAACTCAACCTTTACCTAATCTTCTGCAAAGGGTCTGTTCTGAACATTTAGTGTCATTAATACTAACGCCACGCTTACTTGATTCTCAACAATTATTCATTGCTAAACCACGAGGTCCTTCACATAAGCAGGGGCAGCCCTCCCTACAGAGACGCGGTGTTTATCTGTCAGGAGCCCTCCTGCCCATGGGTTCCCTAGTCCTCCAGGAGGTGCTGGAGTAATAAGTCCTCCAGTTATTCTTCGCTAGAAAAAGGGACATAAACACAAGGTGAGATAGGTAAAAACTAATTCAGGAGCAGCATCGGCCCAGAGAACCCGCACGTCGGGCACCAAATGATTTGGTAAAAAGCTAACTGGTTAATTGGTTAACCTCACACCCATTAGGATGCCAACTGTCAAAAAACAGAAAATAATGGGTGTCGAGTATTGCAGAGGACGGGAGACGCTGACACCCTCGTGTGCTGTTGGTGGGAGCGTAACATGGTGCAGCCGCCACAGAAAACAGTGTGATGGCTCCTCAAAAAACTAAACCCGAAATTATCATCTAATCCAGCAATTCCACTTCTGGGTATACAGCCAAAAGAATCTAAAGCAGAAATTTGAAGAGATACACCCATATTCACAGCAGCACTACTCGTAAGCCAAAATGTGGAAGCAGCCCAAGCGTCCATGAACAGATGAATGGATAAACAAAATGTGGTGGATACATACAATGGAATCTTCTTCAGCCTTAAAAAAGGAAGGAAATTCTGACACGGGCTACAACACAGACGAACCTGAAGGACATTAAGCTAAGTGAAATAAGCAATTCACAAAAAGACAAATACTGTCTGATTCCATTTATATGAGGTCCCTAGAGTAATCAAATTCAGAGACAGAAAGTAGAAGGGAGGTTTTTAAGGGGCTGTTGGAAGGGATGGATGGGGAGTTATTGTTTAATGGGTACATAGTGTCAGTTTTGCAAGATGAAAGAGCTCTGTAGATGGACAGTGGTGGTAGTTGCATGACAACGTGAATGTACTTAATGCCGCTGAACTGCACATTTAAAAATGAGGAAGATGGGAAATTTTGCTACGTGTATTTTATCACAATTTAAAATATTTAATTGGTAGGTCGTCTAGCTCTGTGGTTTATGGCAATGCTTGGTGATCACACACACCTGATTCTAACAGTTACCAGCTGGAAGAGCTGGGCAAGCGACTCAACCTCCCTGAGCCTCCGTTTCCCCATCTGCAGAATTCGGATGGTGATGGTGGTGGTGATGGTGATATCAAATTTATATAAGCTTCGCGAAGATTAAACATTACAGACAGTAATGTCTGTCAAATACAAATAAAACTGAGTATAATGTCTGGCACATAAATTATAAATAATAATACATCAATAAAACCATGCCTTATTGCTTTTATTGGCTCTGATTACCATCAATATTATTAGCTTAATTCAAAAGTTAACATAATTTTTTTAAAAAAATGATATAAATGAACTCACTTATGAAACAGACTCACAGATTTTGAAAACAAACCTATGGTTACCAAAGGGGAAATGTGTGTGGAAGGGGGATAAATTAGGAGCTTGGGATTAACATACACACACTACTAAATATAAAATAGAAAACCAACAAGGACCTACTGTATAGCACAGGGAACTCTACTCAATATTCTGTAATAATCTATATGGGGAAAGAATCTGAAAAAGGATATATGTGTATGTATAACTGAACCACTTTTGCTGTACACCTGAAACTAACATTGTAAATCAACTACGCTCCAATAAAACTGAAAAAACAAAAGTTAACATCAATCTGTAGAAGTATGTGCTGCCAGAGTGAGTGGCTTTGAACATCCGCTAATTTAATCCCAGAGCAGAAATCTATGATTGCAGGCTTAGGATGTGCTATTCCTAATTTCAGAAACCTCTGGTTCTCATTTTGCACCAAGGATATCTTTAGATGACAGAGCAATGTGTCTAAGTACTTGACAGGTTAAAATTATGAAAGATGTTTCCATTATTGCAAGGAAACACCTTATATCTTTTTTGCCTCGACATCATGTTTTCCTATGAGTTTCTCCTAATTTCTGCCTTAACAGTTAAAATACATAGTAGAAAGCAAACCTGAATGATTTGCTGCTTGAAAACGAGACACTTAACGTTTTAAAATAGACAGAAACAGAAAGAATGAGTTTAATGCTATGTCATGTCACCACAAGACTAATTTCCCTACTTTTTAATTACAATCTGATTTTGGGCAACAAAATTACGTAAATATGAAACCACATTATACATCGGTATTCTCTGGGACTTACAACCATTTTTTATTTTTATGAAATGATTTGTGAAAATTACTTGAAAAACAGATAAAAGATTGAACCCTCTAAAATGGAAGCCACCTGAAATCAAAAATACCCTTAACAGTCACATTTGATTACTATATCAGCAATACTTTCAAAGGCCAACAACATAATCAGTAACTCTAAAACATGAAATGCACTAAGAACAGGAAGTACTAATTCCAATTCCTATTTTAAAGGAAGGCAAATGTCCTATCGTCAAATTCTGCATTATAAGGAGATCTGTGGAGCTTTACTCCTGAATCTCCTGGTAGATTTCTACCAGAAGCCCACACTCTCAAAAGAAAATCCTGAACCCAGTCCACATGGAATTTTAGATAAAACACCAAATTCATGACACAAAAGAATTTCGTCTTTTCCACAGAAGAGAGACAATATATTACAATGGCATGAGGGACCTTTATAGAAATGGCCAAAGACAAATGGGCTATTCGAGGGAGCCTCCAGGACCTGCTGTGAACAAGAGAAATCTCATCTCGGTGTTGAGATTTGAAGAAGGACCACAGTGTGACTTACTGAACAATATCCCTGCATACCCGAAAGACAAGTGACACAAAAGAAAGTTCCAGTGTTGACCTATGTATCTTCCAAACAGACTCAATAGGGAGTGTCTGTTGCAGGGAGGAGGGTCTGGGAGAAGGAAAGCAGCTCAAGCTCGTCTGAGAGCCACCTGCCATCCTGAGCAACCATCACACAAGACAGTGGCGGAAGCGAACAAGTGATAAGGCGGAGGAGGTGACAAGAGTCCTCCCTGGAAGTTTACATTTTAAAAGCTTACAAGAAAAATCACAGGGGCTGAAACAAAGGCTGGTGATGCCGACAGGTTACTCTTGAAATCAGAGAGGAAAGTTATGGGGGGGAACCCCCCAAAAAAACAACTTAATTTTGACTTAATTGCTAACTTGGAGGAGTTCCACAGCTGGGGCTTTGAAGGTTTTAGAAGCTCTTCCCATGTTGCCTCTTTAAATATATATACAGTTCAATCAGCACAAGACTAACCAGATCAGTCTGTGGCAGACACCTGCCTCAAACAATGGCACTGATCTCCGAGGGATTTCAAACAGCTGTGCATAAACTTCAAAAGTAATTTGCAACCAAATTAGTAAATGTCACCCTCCTTCCCACCAGACACAGCATTTTTTAAAAGACATTAAGTATCCGCGGTGAGACAGCCATTTTACAAGAGTTAACAAAGATAAGTTATGGGGGAAATGAAGATGGTGATTCACAAGTTTGGGTGTGGGGTAGGAGTTGGGGGGGGACCTTATGAACAGGGCTTGTCTATCAAGTATCCCCAACAGGAAAGGACGGTGGTGATCACAGCTTCTAGAGAACAATGTAAGGAGAGCAACAACCAGACTCGTGTTCAGAAAGGGCAGGGCACCTGCAGGACCCGCATGTTACCGCTACCTAGGGATGGATCATCCTTGGTCTGGGTCATTCTCTCCACGGACACAGAGCAGTGTCCTCTCCTTCTTCTCCCCGTGTCACCACCTCCTTCCTTGTCAGCTTGGTCCATCACGGAATCATCTTTTCTTAGCACCACTCTGATCAGGACAACCCCGAAGGACGAGGCAGCTCAGCAGTGCTGATCCTGCAGAAATCCCAGCATCTCCCAGGTGAGGCCGCCTCGGGCCTCTCTTCATTGACCCCGTGGGGAGTGCCGAGCCGTTAGCATGAAAGGTCCATTTCACACTGATAACCGGGGCCCTTAAAAACCCAATAAAATAAAGACACTGACTCTACTTTCTTAACGTGTGGCCCTCAAAGCTGAAAAACATTCTTACCAAGGTTACAGGATTGAGCACCGGGAAAAAAAACGCTCTCACCCACAATTACGGCCTGAAGCACCACTTTTTTTTCTTTGTATCTATCAAAACCCGCCTCGCCCCGACGACGGCCCCTGGAAACAAACCAAGTTTGTTTAGAAGCGAGTGTTAGCAGCCCTATCCGATCCTCTAACAAATGCCAAGAAAACTGGTTATTTTCCTCTGCGGACAGGTTGCCACCGCATCAAACACCTCGCCTTCCCAATACGTGCCGAGAACACAAAACTTTCCGCCGCCCTCCTCCCTCCCTCCCACCCAAGCCGTTCGTTCAGGTGAGAGAAAACCCCAGAAGCAAGAGGAGGCGGCCCGGCCCCTTCCCCAATGGCCTCCGCCCGGCCAAGGTCCGCGCATCCCGGGCACCCCGCGCGCGAGAAACCACGGAAACTAGACCCAAAGTTTGCGGCTCGAGTGGCCGTTTCCGAGTTCGCCATCAGCCTACTCGCCCCTTCCTGGACCGGCTGGGAGCCAGAGCCCGAGCTGGGTGGCCACCCCCCACCCCTCGCAGGGCGCACGGCCCCGGCCCCGCGGCTCCTGCCCTCCCGGTCGGCGCCCGGCGCAGGGACCTACCTGCGGGCGACAGCGGCCCGAGCTCGCGGCTGGGCGGCGGCGGCGGCGGCGGCGGCGGTGGCTGCGCGGGAGCGGGGTGCCGGCGCGGTGGGTGCGCCCGCGGGCGGCGCCGGCCAGAGGGCGCTAGTCACCCCGCGGCCCCACCGCCGAGCCTGCTCCCCCGACACCCTCCCCGGAGTCGCGGCCCGCGCACCACCCGCCGCGCGCAGCTCTCCTCTAGGGCCCGCCCAGCGCTCCTCCCCGCGCTTCCGCTCGCGGCGGCTTCGGCCCTGAGACCAGGACCCATCCCCGCGCTGGGGATACTGAGCCAGGCGCCGCGCGCGGGCAGAGGGGCCCCGAGTCCACGTGACTCTCCATCCAACCAAACCGAAAAGCGAAACGAGCCTTCCCACGGGAAGGCTCGAGGTCATTAGGTAAAATGAACTTCAGCTGTTTTGCCAGCTTTTTCCACTAGAAAGGACTAGAACCCTGTTCTTTTAAAACGACCCACCTGAGAAGGATTTGGTGCCGTTCTGTCCGCTAGATAATCTTTCCTCGGTTGTGGCCTACCTCTGACTGTTCCTGCTCAGTCGTTTTATATATCATTTCCAAGTTGCATTGCTTTGAACTTGACAGCCCTTGAAGCTGCAGTGCAATGTCTTATCAGTGCATTTGTCATTGGAAGATTTTACGCCTGGTTTGTGGTACTGATGATCGTGATGAGGATAGTTGGGGTGCTTTTTCCTGTGCTCTGAAGAATTAACTTTTCATTCAGGTTAGAAAATCTATATACTGGTTACCAGTACTGCAGGGCCGTTCCCTCTCAATTAGGCCACGAAATGATTAAAATGTACTTGCTGTAGGCTTTTGTTGCTATAATATACTAAGCCCAGGTTAGTTTAAGAAATAAAACAATAGTCTTTTGTTTTGTCTTTTTTTTTCTTTTTTCTTTTTTTTTTTTAAGAGAGGGAGATTAAAAATGTATGGAAGAGCCTAACCTTGGATCAGCGCGCTTCCGATCATGCAAGTATAGACCGTCAGCTGGCTACAGCTCAGACTACAGCTAGTCCCAAACTTCTAAAGATGAAAAACTGAGGCCCAGAAGGGTTTACTGACTTAATTCACATAGCTGCCTTGTGGCAGGCCTGTGCTGGGAAGCCAGATATGCTGACTTTACCCCCTAATCTGTATAAATTCAGCAAAGCAAACGCACACACCTTTTACAGATAAAAATATATTCCCTGAAAAGTTTGCTGTCTCTCACACTTATCAATATGTAACAGCACTGCATGGACCCTGGGGCCAGGATCATCCAACAGAGAGGCTGCCACCTCTTGGAAGATAGTAGCCAGGAGGTGTGAGTGTGGACAGACATTGGCTGTGTGGGCTCACTGTGATGTCACCAGAGCCTGGCACACAGTAGGCGCCCATTGTATATATGCTATTGAGATTTGGTGGGAAGATGCATCTATGGCTGAGAACAAGGTGGCAGAGCTGGAGAAACGACCCCCACTGAGAGGCCCAGCTTCTCTCTGGGAAACCTCCTGGTTCAAGATGCCTTCCTCCTGGCTCTCCACAACCATCCTTAAGCAGAGCCTGTCACACGGAAGAGAGATGGCAGACTGCCAGAGGCTGCAGGGCCTGGGAGACAGCAAACCCACTCATTCCTCCTTGCTGGGGTTTTCAATGACTATTTGAGAAATGACTATTTGAGAAGGTTAAATATTAATCACATGTAGGGGCTCAAGGGAAAGTCATATGTCCTTTTAATTTAGTCAGTAGTCTGTGGCTTTTAAAAAGTTTCAAATGATGATGATGATGATCATATACTGAGTATCTACCAGTGGCTGTAATGAGCACTTTTCATTTTTTTAATTAGTAATTTTTGTGATGAGCACTTTTTTTTTTTGCGGTACGCGGGCCTCTCACTGTTGTGGCCTCTCCCGTCACGGAGCACAGGCTCTGGACGCTCAGGCTCAGCGGCCATGGCTCACAGGCCCAGCCGCTCCGCGGCATGTGGGTTCCTCCTGGACTGGGGCACGAACCCGTGTCCCCTGCATCGGCAGGCGGACTCTCAACCACTGCGCCACCAGGGAAGCCCTGTGATGAGCACCTTTGATGCACTATTCATTTAATCCTCACAACAATCTTAAGAGGTGGATATTATATCCTCATTATCATCACTATCATCATCTCTATTTTAGAGACGAGAATAATGCAGCTTAGAAGGATTATGCAGCTTGCCCACAATCATGTAGTTAATAAAGTACCACAACCAGGGGCTTCCCTGGTGGCGCAGTGGTTGAGAGTCCGCCTGCCGATGGAGGGACACTGGTTCGTGCCCCGGTCCGGGAAGATCCCACATGCCGCGGAGCGGCTGGGCCCGTGAGCCATGGTCGCTGAGCCTGCGCGTCCGGGGCCTGTGCTCCGCAACGGGAGAGGCCACAACAGTGAGAGGCCCGCATACAGCAAAAAAAAAAAAAAAAAAAGTACCACAACCAGTATTCAAACTCAAGCCAGTCTGAAACGGCTCCCTTAGGCACTGTTGAATACTGCCTCCATTCTATAGCCATACCCTCCTTCTTCTGCTTCTCTCTCTTTTGGACAATGGTCCCTGGAGACCCGTGCTACTCTACTATATAACCATATAGTCCTACGATTGGAAACCCATGAATCTGAAGACTGGATCTTTTAAAACAATAGTCAACAAATGTCTAGAAAGGCGTTGTTGTTGTTGTTGTGTTGAATCTCGTCTAAAAGAAAAAAAAATCCCGACTTGTTCTTGTTACATGTAGGCGTTAGGGATACCTGTAGACCTTTCTGACCCCAGCATCCTGTATAGCCAGCCTTCCCTTCCCCAGATTACAAGGCATTTCTGTTTTGTGTCAGACTTTGTCTCATTGTTTTATAAACATGGCTGCTGCTCAGAAGTTCTCCACACCTTTATTTCCTGGAAGAGGAAATTGCATTTCCGGGAGAGGCTTACACGTGGGTGGTGAGGTTCCACTCATTACGTTAAACACACCCGAACTTTCAGTTCTGTACTTCTTTCCCCGCTTCACCTTCTGCCCTGAACTTTCCTGGAATCGCGCTGAGAATAAGACTGTGGGGCAGCTTTTTCAGTTTCCTTTAGCTGGGAAAGACATGATTTCTCCTCTGGATCCAGAGCTAAGGAATAAATGACTCTCTGGAATCTTATCTCTGGGGACATCTCAATCCATCTTCCTTCTACTTGGGATTTGCAAAAGGGAGCTGAAGACATCTCTTTGCTTTTAATTTGGACCTGTTGGATGATTAAGCTCTATCTCCCAAACAGGCCAGCTCTGACACCCTTCTGTGAAACTGACCTTGGGATTGAAATTAAAAAGAAAAGATTCTTATTATGGGCCTCAATTTGGAGAAAGACGGTATTAGGGAGAAGTAGGATATGATCCCACAGACAGTTTGAACAGAGGATAATTTCACAAGGACCCTTCTGTCTGTGCAGAAAGTCACCACTCGGAGGAAACCAGTCCGGACAATTTCATGAGGAGTTTATAAAGTGGTCCACCTCAACACCCAGAAGAATCAGCATGGAATTGGAAGACAATGACCTACCCTGACTGAAGATTTGATAAACATGTTGTGTCTGGTGTAAGTTTATTCAGAAAATGTCAAAATTATTCTAGGAGCTACGGGTGAAAGAGGCACAGACAAAAAACAGATATTTTCTTGTAAAACACAGGGAATATAGCCATTATTCTATAATAATTATAAATAGAGTATAACCTATAAAAATTTAGAATCACTGTGTTGTACACCTGAAAATAACATATTATCAATCAACTATACCTCAATAAAAATACCACTGCCTCTAATAAAAACAGGTATTTTAAATCCACAGCTTGGACAAGGGAAAGGGAGATTTTTTTTCCCCTTTCCCTCCAACTTTATAGACATTCAAGTGGGAAAAAAGGATAACAATTAGAAATTTTTATTGCCAGAGGAGAGCTCTAAACCGGGAAGCAAAAATTGGTCCTCCCCTTAGGGAGTAAGTAAACCTTGATTACTGTTGATAGTAAGATTGATATCAACTCTTCCAAACCATGAGGGGGAATGGTGAAAGGTGAATGCAAATTTTATCCTGAAATAAAAAAGGAACAATGTTCATAATCTGGTATGTTTGAGAGTTCTGCTGTTATTATACATGCTTAGTAATGTTAAACTAATTTTAAAATCTTAGACAACGTAGGGGAGGTAGGTGTTTTGTCTCCATTTAAGAAAGAGATGATGAGTGCACCTAACATAAGCTAAAACTTATTGTGCATTTATGGCGGGTGTCCAGGCATGGTGCCCAGCGCTTTGTTTAAGTTAGTTAATTTGATTCTTACAACAAGTCCCTTGAGATGAGTAATATCCTCTTCATTTTCCAGATAGGACAGCTGAGCTTCAGAGGTCAAATAAATGATTTGCCAGGTTCATTGAGCCAATAAGTGTGGGGTATGGCTTGACTCCCAGTCTGTTGACCCCCAAAGCCATGATTTTTGCCATCATGCACAGAGACAAGAGCTGAAATTATAGCCTTATTCTCGAAACACTAAATGAATCGTGTATGTTTACAGATGTCCTGATGAATACAGTATTCTAAGAAGAATTAACACATGTGTAGATGGCCAGTTGTAAATTAGAAGGTATCAAAATGCCCACTTAATACAGCCATAGGAAATAAAACAAATAAAAATTTTAATCTTTAATGATGCAGGACGCTTAGAGTAAATCATTTTTCCTGAGCATCAAATATTGTTACATCATAAAGAAATTGAGCATGAAAGTGTTTCTTTTTTTTTTTAAGGTAGAGAGTTATAAAAACACAATATTGCTGTCTTTTTTTTAATTTAACATCTTTATTGGAGTATAATTGCTTTATAATGGTGTGTTAGTTTCTTCTTTATAACAAAGTGAATCAGCTATACATATACATACATCCCCATATCTCCTCCCTCTTGCATCTCCCTCCCACCCTCCCAATCCCACCCCTCTAGGTGGTCACAAAGCACCAAGCTGATCTCCCTGTGCTATGCAGCTGCTTCCCACTAGCTATCTATTTTATATTTGGTAGTGTATATATGTCCATGCCACTCTCTCACTTTGTCCCAGCTTACCCTTCCCCCTCCCAGTGTCCTCACGTCCATTCTCTACGTCTGTGTCTTTATTCCTGTCCTGCCCCTAGGTTCTTCATAACCTTTTTTTTTTTTTAGATTCCGTATATATGTGTTAGCATACGGTATTTGTTTTTCTCTTTCTGACTTACTTCACTCTGTATGTGCTATCTTGTTTTAGTTGTGGCTTCTGAAGTCCTTAGGCACCATTTTTTAAAAGTCATCCCTGCCCCTAAAGAGACTCCAATTGTAACGTAAGTATCTGAATCAGATAGTGAATGGTAACGTTTTCAATGTTTTAATATGGATACAAGTTAACACAATAAACTTCTGGTGTGTTTGTAAGGTCTAAGGATAGAATCAGGGAGAAAGGAAAGGTCCAGAATCTCTGAGGATCCACAGATACGTTTTGGATTTGGTGAGTCCAGGTATATCAGCAAAATGAGTATGGCCCCAATGGGTATAAAACTTTGTCTGAAATTAAAGGGAGACTGACTAGATAGAATCATCTATACAGAGCACGTTTTTTAGTGATTCTCTTCCACCAGTGGAAAAACAACAGCAAACTGAAAGTGCAAAAGACCGTACATTTTGATGAGAAATCCTCCCCAGGGAGGATTAATAAATCTGAGAATTAATCTGTGAATTCTGGAGGGAGAAATTAGATGAAACTTTGGTCATCTTTATAAATTTGATTATTGCAATTCTACGATTTGACACCGCACAATTACCCTTAGATCTGGAAATCAGTGAAGGCAGGTTAGAGTAAAGTGCTTTGTTTCTCAGTCTCCTTTTTGAAAAAGCAAATAACACACCTGCCCCTCATTACTCCCTTTTTCTTCAATCCACACCTCTCAAACACATGTTGTTTATGGTTTTATTCTGCCATTAAAACACACACACACACACACACACACACACACACACACACACACAGATGGAGGGAGGGGATTTATGTTGGACTACATGGGGTTGTTCTGTCAGGTTTCTTTGAGCTATAAAAGGCCAAGAATAAATGCCAATTAAAAGGTAGTTCTAATTGTTAGTGATGGGGAATGTAATATAATTTGCTTCTAGTGCTCGTTGCTGATTTAATAGAGTCATTGGTATAAAAAATTCAAATATTCTCGAGGAAGTCATACACTGATGGCACAGGAAAACGCTGACAGTCAAGAATTTCTTCTTTGTGTTCAGCTTTCCTGACTACACAATAGTTTCAACCATTCAGTTTAAAGTAAATATTTTGCGAAATGAAAATATAAGTAATTTCTTTTTTTCCTCAATGGTTAGAATAGTGGCCTAATGAGGCTAAATTGACGATATTTGGCTGTGCTGTGAGTCAGAGGTGCTCTGTTGCAGGCTCCCACTTCATCCCCCAACCCCAGCATCTCATCCCTGAAATGTTTGTTTTTAGCCCCAAATGGTGACGCTCAAGACTGGTTATTTCTTTTCTTTTTTTTTTTACATCTTTATTGGAGTATAATTGCTTTACAATGGTGCGTTAGTTTCTGCTTTATAACAAAGTGAATCAGTTATACATATACATATGTTCCCATATCTCTTCCCTCTTGCGTCTCCCTCCCTCCTACCCTCCCTATCCCACCCCTCTAAGTGAAGACCGGTTATTTCTTTAAACTTACATTGGCTCATATGTTGTAAGTAGATCCAAGCTGATATTTCCTTCCTTCCTTCCTTCCTTCCTTCCTTTCCTTCTTTCCTTTCTTTCCTTTCCTTCCTTCCTCCCTTCTTTCCTTCTTTCTATCCTTCTCTCTTTCTTTCTTTTGCTCTTTCTCTTTCTTTCCCCACTCTCCCTCCCTCCCTTCCTTCCTTTCTTTTTCTTTTGTTTTTTCCTGTCTTTTCTTTTTCTGCTTGTATACTAGGCAGAGTCAGCAAGCAAAAGAAGTAAAGCCCTACCTTTGGGATTCAACATATCACTCAGAGAGCAGATGCTTTATCTCCATTTTACACATAAAACACACATACACACATATACCACACACACAAACCATAAACCTGAACTGCCCAAGACTTGAATAAAATGTGCTCTGATGATAAAAGAAAAATCTGTAATATTTAAGTAATCATATCAATAGGTTATATTTGTACATTTATGCAACATTAAAAATAATGAAAAATAAATTAATCTTTCTACACCTCATACTAGAACTTGATGGAGATATGCCCCCAAATCAAATATATGCAGTATCTTAAGTTGGAAGATAAGCTTTTTTTCTAAATAGATTACAAATATCATGCATTATTTCACAAATACTTCTGTTTGTTTTAAAATTAAATAAAGGAGAGGTATGCAGATTACATCTTGCCAATTTCATAAGGAAGACTGAGTAGGTCAAACCTCTAAAGCACTTTGGTCCCTATAAACCTTAAGAAGAGAATGTTGTACTTTGAATGATCAGCTACTCTTTATAAAGCATTTGTACCATGGTATTTTACATGTATTATCTTGTTTAGCCCGCATAACAAACCTATAATATGGGTGGTGTTATTTACAATTTACCGATGAGACCACTAAGGCTCAGAGAGGGTAAGGAACTTATCCAAGATCACACAGCAAGTGAGTGGCAAAGCCAGACTCAGAACACAGGAAGGGATCATTTGGACCTATGCCAAACTGTGTCTAGAGAATTCTAGCCACCAACTAAAGAGACTAAAAATAGGGGTCATAGTCTGCCTGCAGATTTTGAAAAATAATGTTTATTATTTTTCCCATGATAAAAGTTATGCATTTATTTGCATACACACACATCTAGAAATTAGAGAAAAGAAAAAAGAGAAAAAAGATTACCCATAGTTGCACAACCAAAGACAATAAACATTTTGATATATTTCCTTACATGCTTTTATCTATAATTTTGGGGATTATTTTATTTTAAAAATAACTTTTACGTGTTGCCTAATTGTAAAGTAATGAATATTAGTTATAGAAAATTTGAAAAATATTAAAATATATATAAAAGAAGTTGTAAAACCCTCGTATACTCAAAGTATAAAGATGACTGTTAATCCTTTGGTATCTTATCTTAATCACAGCTGAGAGCACACATCTTGAGACTGAAGCTGAAACTGTCTGCATCACACAATTTGTAGTTTATGGTTCACAATACCTTTTTAAAATTTCGTTTGTTTGATTTTTACTTGATTTGTTAATGTTTTATTTGTCAAGAAATTGCAAATGTGATTTTTAGCCAGATGATTGGAATGCTTTGGTTGCTCTAAACAGGACCGGCTAGTTGGCTTTTTCCTAAACAACAAAAATTACTCTCCCCACACACAAATATCTTAAAGAATGAATAATGATACTGTTTAAACCTGTCCTTATAACTCCACAGAATGGCTTAAATTGTTTTCCTCAAATGTCACTTGTTTTAAGTAGTTTCTACTGTGCGGGAAAGAAAACCAGCAACTCCCTGTTTACTAATTAGATCATGCACTTTTAACCAGAGGGAAAAGCTTCTGGTCAGGCGAAAGCAATTCATACTGAATTTCCAGATTAAGTAAATCACTTTGAGTGTTACATAAATTGGGAAGGGCTGCAGAAATTCAGATTAAATTGTAATCACACTAAGAAAGTTTCTCTCCAAGCAAAAAACAAGACAGCTGTTGCTTGAGAACCTGTCATGTGACCTGATGTGCCAAGCAAACTTAAAAAGACTTAAAAACTTAAGAACTTAAAAAGGGTTCTGAGTGAAACAGCAAAAGGTGCCCCACATTCCAGCTGCTACAATATTATTACCAAGTTTTCACTTCTCCTGGGAAGGTAGTGAGGACCAGCGCAAAGGAAACCAAATAATTAATCAACGGAAAGTCTTTAAACATAGGTTCTTGAGGTTATTATGGTCTTTTTTCACGTTCCATAGAGTATCAAAGCATTGAAAAGAGTTTTTTTTTTTTTTTTTTTTCCTTTACGGTACGCGGGCCTCTCACTGTCGTGGTCTCCCCCGCTGCGGAGCACAGGCTCCGGACGCTCAGGCTCAGCGGCCATGGCCCGCGGGCCCAGCCGCTCCGCGGCATGCGGGATCCTCCCGGACCGGGCACGAACCCACGTCCACTGCATCGGCAGGCGGACTCCCAACCACTGCGCCACCAGGGAAGCCCTGAAAAGAGTTTTGAAATAACTATTGTACATGTATTTGTTTTTCCAAACCTCTATTTACTTACCTTTTGCAGATTCATAGTTTCTCTTTTCCTTGTGATTTCATTCAGATAGAATGGAGACCTCTTCCATGGTTCCAAACTTACATTCTTCCTTTTATTTCTCAGCTAAGAAAGAAAATTCCAAAAATTCCATGATCTACTTTGTAACTCTGGACATAGTGACTCCATTATGTACATTATGGGGAAGATGTGGAGAAAGTGGAATTCTCATGCAAATTAGTACAACTAGGGGAAACTGTTTGGCAGTATTACCCAAAGCTGAGCATATGCAGACTCCGTGACCCAGGCATTTCTTGAGTATAGACACGTATACATACACGCACTAAAAGATGTGAACAACATATTTGCATCATGTGTGCAATTATGATGTACCACATTTCATGAGGCAGCAATGAAGTTTAACAAACTACTGCTATAGCATGAACAACTCTCAGAAATTGTCATGCTGAGTGAAAGAAGCCAGGCCTAAAAGAATATACACTGTGTGATTTCATTTACATAAAGCTCAAAAATGGGTATAATGAATTTATTCCATGAAAAGTCAAGATATTAGTTATTACATTTAGGGATGTGGATGATGTAGTTTCTGGAAACGGGCATTACAATGGCTTATGCTCTTAGAATGGCTTATGGCTTGGTTTATCACTTGATGTGGGAGGTATTTACATAGATATGTCCACTTTGCATAAATTCATCTCATGGCACATATATGGCTTATGTACTTTTCTCTACGTGTCAACCCCAATAAAAAGGTTACTATCTGAAAGAGACTAGAAATAAGTGTTCGCAAGGATGTGGAGAAAAGGGAACACTTGCACGCTCTGGTGGGAACGTAAGTTGGTGCTATGGAAAACAGAAGTCCTCAAAAAAATTAAAAATAGAATTACCATACGATCCAGCAGTTCCACTACTGGATACTTATCCAAAGAAAATGAAAACACTAATTCAAAAAGATACATGTACCTGCATGTTCACTGCAGCATTATTTACAATAGCCAAGATATGGGAACAACCTAAGTGCCCATCAATGGATAAATGAATAAAGAAATTGTGATAGATATAATGTTATATATATGTATATATATATATATAATGGAATAATATGAACTATTATTCAGCCATAAAAAAGAATGAAGTCTTGCCATTTGTGACAACATGGATGGACTTCAAAGGCATTAAGCTAAGTGAAATAAGTCAAAGACAAATACTATATGATCTCTCATATATGGAACCTAAAAAACAAAAAATACTAAGCCCCAAAATAGAGAGCAGATTGACATTTGCAGGGGGTGGAAGGAGAAATGGGTAAACTGTTTTTTTGTTTGTTTCAGTTTAGAAAAACTGACTTAAAAAGGGTTATTTGCGAGTGGAATATAATATTATCATATTCATAAAGCCCTTTCTCTGTAGCCTGAAACAGGATTGGTGTCCCAGGTAAAGGTGAGTTCACAAACTCAGCGAGTGCGACTGCAGGGCAGATGTGTGAGTTCTCTCCTTGATCTATCTCTGCCTCTGTCTCTGTTTTTCTTTGTCTCTCTCTATTTCTCTGGGTCTGTCACTCTGTCTCTCTCCCTATCCCTCTCTGTCCCCACCTATCTTTCTCTCTCTCTCTCTCTGTGTTACTCAATATGCCACAAGTTAAGCTCAATGAGAGCGTGACCTCAAACAAGTCACTGCTACCTTCTGAGTCCTTTTTCCTTGTTTGATGACGAGGGAGTTAGACAAGATGGTGCTTCCAGTCCTTTTGGACCCTCACTGCTGTGATTCTAGGCTCCTTTTCCTCTGTGAGGCTTCCCTGACCTCTTATTTCACAGTAGTCTCTCTCTCTCCCTCTCTCTCTCTGAAATCCACCTGCCGCCCCTCTCCAGGGTAGCATACTGACATCTCAGCCTCAGATTTGTGCTTGTGTCTTTGTCTCTGTTCCCACCACCGCCCCTGACCAGTTTCCTACCACTGCACCTTGTACAGAGTAAATAATACACAATGTTTGTCCTATAAAGGCAAAAATTCAGTAAAAAATAGTTTGAAGTCCACACTATAGTCAGCGGGTAAATGCCTAAAAATGTTTTAAAAATTAGAATATTTCCCAACTTGGGTGAAAGGCAGCTTGTGCCAATTTCTAAATGGACTTTAATCACGAATGTGAAGTACAAATGAGAGTCGTTATGACCCATCAATGTTGCTTTTTGGGCGGTAACGTGTCTATGAGATTAAAGCATCATGAAATAACTGGCATAAAATATAAATACAGACAAAAATATAAAGACAATAAAGAATCATCTGGAAGATTTTTACTTGAGGTAATTAAAGATAAGGTTTATAATGATAGAGATCCTGAGAGTTGATAAAGAATATGAAAAAGGAGGGCTGGTTGATAAAAATTTGTGTGTCTTCTGAATTGTTCAATTGTACTTAATCATACACTTAAGGAGCTGAAAACGTTTATTTCAAAAGATAATGTTGCTAAACTCCGGAAGGATAAGTTTTATATCCTTTTGAAAACAGCTACTTTCCTATATTATCGTTTTTTTGAATATTTCTTTGCTCGTGAAGAACTGATTTGATCTGTGGTTTAATCTCCTGATTAACTGAGTACCAGTTATCTCGTGGGGGGGATGCTCCATGATGGTTAGTGCACGCTCTCTCATCAGGTATGGATTACAAGGTTGTTTCTGCAACTGTCAAATCCAGGACCAGGTGTGGGAATGGAATCTTTTAAGGCGCAGCCGCACTGAGGCACCATCTGGGCTGAGAGGCAGAGAGGGGTGTGGTATGAAAAAGGTCCATGTGGTCCAGGTTCAAATGGACTGCATGCTCCCGGCCAACCAGCCTACCCTCAGCCTTTATCCCTCATGAAAACCTGTGAGCGTTAGGATGCATCTTGTGACAGAGGGTCAGCATGGTCCTGTGGGTGTTTCTGGTGTTGCTGAGGAAGCCAGAGAAATAGGTGGAATTTTCAAGCCATGCATTTAGAAAAGAATAAATGTCAATATATTTGGTTTCTGACTCTCAGCCTTAAAGAAGCATCATCGCCTTTTTCTTTACCTTCAATAGCAGCTAAATCCTGATGATCAAAGTCTTTCTAGGACACGGAAAGTTCCTGCTCATATAGTAGGTATTCAATACATTTTCAACACTTCTCTGCTTCCACTTGCCTACCTTGTAGGGATGAGTTCATTTCAATAAAACATGTGGAAATTCCACTGTAAGCACTCAATATAGTCCCAAACCTTTCTAATAGTATCTGCTATATTATGAAGAGAGACAGGGTGGTGTGTGTAAAGCTTATGGATTTCAGAGAAATAAACCTCCAGATTCACGCCTGGGCTTCACTGTTGGCAAGCCAGTGGATAAGGGGGAGTCTCACCATCTCTCTGGGCCTCAGTTTCCCCAGTTGTAAAATGCAGTGATGGACTAGATAACGCTCCTTTCAATTTAAAAAATCTATAAGGTACAAAATAACCTAATTCTGACAAGTAATAGTACTTGTTTTTTACTCTGGATAATCAAATGTAATTTGTATTCAGCTGAGATTGATGGACTCAAAGCTCCATTTTCAACTTACTAGGATTTCTTGCAGCAGAGGAAGCCGTCAGTGAAAAGACATTTTCATTTTCAGCGACAGGTACCTAGTATTTTAAAGTCTTCCATTTCATTATTCACCTTCATGTTTTCACCCAAACACATGTGGTTTTCAAACACAGGAAAGAAAACATGGTAACCTGTGGTTATAATTTCCACTAGAAAATAGAAAAAGTGTAGCTCAGTAAGAGTGTTTAACCGTGAAAAGCTGTGTTATAAGTTTTTTTCTTGAGATGAACACTGTTAGTTATTGCACATTTCAAAAGTTGTTGGAAAATGGAGCCTGACTGCATCTGTTGTCACCATGAGAATACAGTTGTGGACACACAACTGCAGAGGTGTCAGCGTCTTGGACATTTTCCATCCTCCAGTATGTTTTCAAACAGCCACTCTTTTAATTCAAATTCTGGGAAATTTGGAGAACATGTCTTTCTAGGTGACCCTTCCCATTTCCCAAGTAGCTCTAAGTGTCCATTATCAGAGCCCATCTTGAAGCAAGTTGGCCTCACAGTAGCTCTTCCTCTATCCAGCATTTTATCTTCAGGGTTATTTTCAACAAGGGTTCTGTCTTCCACTGTGATCGGTTGAGTTTACTCTATACCTGAAATTAATGAATTCTTTAGTAAACATGTAAAAAGCACCAGCTAAGTTCATGATGTGAGCCCATGTCTGAATTTCACAGTGAATCAGAAGGAAATGCAAGCAACAAACCAAATCAAACAGAAACAAACAAAAAAACCCAAAAAAACCCAAAAACCAAACTCTGAAGTTTCTGAAATGGAACCATCAGAAACTCTTAGAGATGCCAAGTAAGTTTTATGTAGATTCTATTTTCATAAGACACTGTTATTTTGAACTTGGAAATCCTCTTTTCAGATGTTTGGGTTACCTAGCAGTGAGGGGAAAACCACCCTTGACTAAACCTTATGCACTGGTTCAAGAAGCCATCTGCTAAATCTGCCAGGGAACGCTGTATAAGTGGAGAAAGAAGTACACGGTAGTTTAAATGGTTTCTTCTGGTTGCCTTACCCATCACAGTCAAATAAGAATATGGTACGTAAAACTCTGTAGTGTATCGAGAGGAACAGGTACAATTGATTTTCACATGTGGGTTTAAGCCTTGGAGGGAACAGCAACGTAGTATAGAACAAGAAAGGCAGAGTGGGCTGTTCTACATCTGTCAGGCTCTTATCTGCCACCGAGCAAGATGGTATCAGCGTGTTCATGTTTATACACAAGCACAGATGTCTGTGGCATCTGTGTCAATGCAGGACAGCATTGGGGAGACCCTCCCCTGCAGCCTGTCCTCTGCATGCAGCCCGAGGACCCTGTTAATGCCCACGTCACATGCAATGCTCCTGTGTCCCGGCCCTCCAGGGGTTCCCTTCTCTGACATCTGCCCCGGCCCCGCTCCCCAGCATCACTCTGAGTCATCTTCCTCACTCGGCACCAGCCACACCGCGGCTTCCTCACGCTCCCTTGCACGCCACACAAGCCTCTGTGCCGGACACTTGCACAAGACCTCCTTCGGCTCTGGGTCTCGACAGCAGTCTCTCAGTGAGTATTTCCCTGATCACTCTATTTAAAATCGCAGCCCCTAAGAGCACCCCCCCCGCCATCCATCCATACCCACTCTTCCCTGTGTCCCCCTGCCCCGCACCCCTCCCTATCCTCCTTCCCAGTTAGTTTCATTTTTCTGGAACATAAAGTCCATGGCAGCAGGGATCCTTTTTTTCCTGTTTTGTGTTCTATCACATCCCCAACAAAATGGTACATAGAAATCACTCAAACAAGATTTGTATCTAGATGAATTAGTTAAAAGTAGCTAGGGCTCCCCTGGTGGGGCAGTGGTTGAGAGTCCGCCTGCCGATGCAGGGGACACCGGTTCGTGCCCCGGTCCAAGAAGATCCCACATGCTGCGGAGCGGCTGGGCCCGTGAGCCATGGCCACTGAGCCTGCGCGTCCGGAGCCTGTGCTCTGCAACGGGAGGCCACAACAGTGAGAGGCCCGCGTACCGCAAAAAAAAAAAAAAAAAAAGTAGCTAATCACAATACGTTTACACATGTGAAATACATTCGCTTAAATATTTATATGAAAGAATTGAATGGCTGATTTAATGAATCCTTTCATATCATAAGAAGTGGTTAATCCACTTACAAAAAAAACAAAGAGCAAATGTTTTATTTATTTATGTATTTTCTTTTCCCCCCGACTTTATTGAGGTAGCGCTGACAATTAAAAACTGTGTGTAAACTACTGAGCCTGTGCTCTAGAGCTCGCGAGCCACAGCTACTGAAGCCCACGCGCCTAGAGCCCGTGCTCCACAACAAGAGAAGCCATGGCAATGAGAAGCCCACACACAGCAATAGAGTAGAGAAAGCCTGCACAGCAACGGAGACCCAACGCACCAAAAATAAATTAATTAATTTAAAAAAAAAACAGAAAACAAAACTGTGTGTATGTAAGGTATACAATATGATGGTTTGATATATGTATACAATACCATATTGTTAACTATAGTCACATTGTTGATTACACCAGATATTGAAATACTGGATTTAATTAGTCCTCTCACATCATAAGAAGTGTTTAATATGTTTACAAATAAAAACAAAGAGCAACTTCTTTACTTTAAAGGGATCATCTGCCCTCAGAAAATTGCAATCCAATCACCTCCATAAAAACGAGTAATAAGTCAATGTGGGGATATGAGGGGAAGAAGGACAGTAAAGATGGTGATATGACAGGTGGACTGAAGGCCCAGTGTTGGCAGGGTTTGAAAGGTTGGTTGGAGCAAGAATACTAGAAGGAGTGATTTAGAAAGACAGAAGATGGTGGTCAAGACATACAAGGTTTGCAGTTATTTGTAATGACAAGGTCAAGGGAAGGACCATGGCAGTGAGTTCATTTAAAGGACGAGAAAATAGGAGGAGAAGATCAAGGAACTGAGGGCATATTAGAAGGATCACTTATGTGTATCTGGAATTATGATGGAAATAATGTCACAGAAATGACCGCAAGAGAGGAGATAAAAAATCCAAGGGGTTTGGGAGAGTGTCCCTGGGAAAATGGATAAAGGCAACAAGGAGGAGAAATTGGGTCAGTAATCTGCTGCCATAAAATTCAAATGGAGGGAGTTTCAGGAAGGCAGACGTTTCAGGAAGCAAACGTGAGGAGTAAGAGAGCACGCCACAGCCTCCAGACCCCGTGGCGTGAAGGGTATCAAAGGTAACGCAGCAACGGCTCAAGAAGGCTTCCAGTAAGGCAGGTCCTCGGAAGAGAGCCAGGGAGGTGAAAAACGCATGCCCAGAAGTGGTCAAAGAGTGAAGGGAATTTTCGCATGACTGACTGGAGTTCCAGTGGACACAACTAGGCAAGCCTTGGCATGGGGGAGGTTTAAAAATAATCTTGGAAAAAGAAAAACATTCCAAAGTAAGACTCAAACCCACACATGGGGCTGATGCATTTCATGTAGGGAATGAGTGAACGAGAGGACCAAGGTGAGTCTTGTAGGCTTTGTTCTGCAACTGGATGAATGATGGTGCTCCCTGACTGTGATGGGAATGAAATTCAGAGCTCTGTTGTGGTCACGTTACATTGGAGAAGCCTTAGATGTACATTTGTAGTTGTCAAGTGGGCAGTTGCATAGATTTATTCCTTAATATCAAGGCAAAGTTTAAGAATATAAACTTACTCTGGGAAATATTATTGCCAAAACCATTAGGATTAGGGTCATTAGCTGGTTATCTCATCCTCTTACCAGTAGGAAAGTTTCTTGGGAAATGCACAAGGTCAGCTATTTACTCAGTGAATGGAGGTGAGAGTAAATTCAGCACAGCCATACAATTCCTTAACCACAGCTTAAAAAGCCCCTGATGCCGAAAGCTCAGCTTGTCTGTACACCAGCGCCGAATCAAATCCTGGAGACAGAGTTTTGGGTGAAGTAGAAAAGGATATCTTTATGACTTGCCATTCAAAGGGGGGACACAGCGGGCTCCTGCCTTGAAAAACTATGTGCCCCCAGTTGGAGAAGGTAGTGAGACGTTCTATAGTAATGGTTCAAAGAGGGCGTGATCAGCTGGTGGACATTCTTTTGATTGGTTGGTGGGGAGGTAAGTGGGAGTCAGTATCATCGACCTTCTGGTTCCAACCGGTCTGGGGTCTACGCGCTTGTGGGCAGTACACAGTTAACCTCTCCCACCTGGTTGGGGATTCAGTATCTGCAAAACAGCTCAAAGACACTTGTTGTGTGTATCTGTTGATGGGGAACCAGGACCGTGCCCTAAGGATGCGCTATTGTTTCTCTTGACCGTTTGTTTCTCCCTGGCCTCACATTCCCTCCCTTCCCTCATTAGCAACTGCTTGAATCTGTCCATTAGAACTCAGGGAAGGTCACGGAGGTTGAATGAAGCCTATTTCCTGTAATCACAGAAAGGCTTTGTGTCAGGAGCCCCACAGGGCCCTGCTCGGTATCATCCCCAAACCTCAGAAAACTGCAAGTACTTTTCATCAGTTTGATGCCGACACTCATTTAGTAAACAGACATGAGTCTATTTGTAATCTTGATTCCATTTAGTGTGAATATTCAGTTATAGAGTTTTGCCCCAGACCTCACGGTAGGCACAGTGTATGTGGCATATGCACCACACTAGCTTTCTAAAATAAACGAAGAAAATGTGGGTTCTGAAGTATCCGTCTGAACAGTGTCGACTACAAATTGGCATTTTCCATGGTACTCGCCGTTTCCCTCTACAAGGATTAAGTCACGAGCCTCTGCAGCTGCTGACTTCCAACACCCCCTGAAAGGAGTTCAGGTGGAGATCAGGAATGAGGCACTCTGTGCTCTGGGAAAAACTGGCAGAACAGGTCTACGGATAATTAGATTTTTTCAGGAGCCAATTTTATGAGCCCAATTCTTGTATCTGCTCATATCTAGAAAAGCACTAAAATCCTTCATGGTGACGACTGCTTCTCGTGACTAGCAGTAACCTTCTGCAAAAAAAAATATGTGCTCAATTTTATGTAATCCCCCTTCACCAAAATCACATATATACTGACCTTCCCTCTTACCTCTTTGGAGCAGTTTCTCAGAGCTATCTGGGATGCTGTCTCCCAGGCTTCAGGCCTCATTTTGCCCCGAATAAAATTTAACTCAGAACTCTCACGTTGTGCATTTTTTTAAGCCGACAAGAGCTTTGGAAAAGAATTCATAAAACTGTACCACAATGATGGTAACTGCTATACCCCTTCTTTACAAACACATGTGCCTCTCAAGATTACTGGAAGATTTCTATCGTTATTGCAGGCACTCTCTCCCTAAGACAAGATACTTGACTACTCTTGAGCTCTGTCTTTTCCCCCTGAAATCCTCCATGATTTTTTCTAGAATCAGTGTAACTCACCATTCATCTGTTCTAGCTAGAGTGACCATACTTTTGCAACTCCAAATCATCATATCATCTTACTCACAGGGTATTGGTGAGGGCTCTCAATTACAAAACTAACTAGAGCTAATTTAAGCAGAAAAGACATTTGTTGAAGGATATTTTTTAGCTCACGTGTTTTCCAGGAAGGCCATGGAATCAAGCATGGAGACCATGCAGCCAGGAACATATGCACATTATCCTTCACGACTGGAGACCCTGGTATTGTTACTCCTGGTATACAAACCCACAGCTTACCCTGTGCCCAGGATTCTGCTCAGGGAGTCTTAAGGTGGCCTGATAAATATTATTGCCTTTCCCCGTCTGAGTTCTGAACAAATAAGACAAATTAGTGTTGAGAAATGGAATGTTTCCTGCCATATCAGTAAACAAAGGATGTCACAGTCATCAGCGATTGCGGCCACAGCCTATGGTGAGCTGGTGAGCCCTGAGGGAACTCAGGGAGGAAACAGAATACCTGCCATCTAGCAGCCATCAGACTGCAGCCACTCCATAAGGTGAGCCCTGAGGAAACTCAGGATGTGAAAACACAGGACACTGGCTCCTGGTAGCTAAGGTGCATAGCAAAGGAGTGATTTCAGTGAGCCCAGACTCTTGCATCTTCCCACACATAGAAAAGCACTAAATTCCTTAACTTGAGATATCTGGTTTTCTTTAATAACAAAAATCTTTTGACATTCAGAGTACCTGCCCTTTGTTGTAAAACTCATATATCCTAGCTCGCCCGGCCCTACGCCTGTCTCCTCCGAGCAGTTTTCTCAGTTACTTGAGATGCTGTCTCCCGGGCTTGAAGTCCTAAAAATTTCCACCGAATAAAACACAACTCACAACTTTTAGGTTGTGAATAATTTTTTTAGTCGGCAGTGGCAACTGGAGAACAAATATCTTTATTCCTAATGACTGCTAAGTTAAAATACTAAGGTTAGTATTAGAGTCAAATGAGCTTGCTAATTAAACCTCAGAATTGGGAAGATTTACCCACCTCATAGCCAGTCCTTGAACCAGGGCAGACCTCCCCTACAGGGGTAGTCTCCCCAAGGTGATACCCACAGAACTCACGGGACCTGTGGACAGGCTCAGTTCCAAGAGGGAAGGAGGAACTCAGTCAACTTGCCTACTTTATCCTTCACCAATTTAATAGTCAGAATAGACATTCCACCTCCCTAGGATAGAGGCAGTGAAGGACCAGAGAGAAGCCAGAAGTGTGATATTAATCACACTTGGAAAGATACATGAGGAGCGGGAAATACATGTCCCCACCCCCGCATCAATTATATGCACCGTACAACTGGTACGACCACACTTTTTTTTTTGGTCAGTTTTTTTTGTTTTGGCTGCACTGTGAGGCATGAGGGATCTTAGCTCCCTGACCAGGGATCAAACCCATGTTCCCTGCAGTGGATGCAGTGGAAGTGCGGAGTCTTAACCACTGGACCACCAGGGAAGTCCTGGAGCTACCACTCCTGCCAGAACAGATTCTGCGAGGTGCTTTCTTTTCTTCTCTTTCTTGAAAATCTAAGTGTCCTGCAGGAGCATCTGATGCACAGCTTTTTAAAAAATTTTTTAACATCTTTATTGGAGTATAATTGCTTTACAATGGTGTGTTAGTTTCTGCTGTATAACAAAGTGAAACAGCTATACGTATACATATATCCCCATATCCCCTCCCTCTTGAGTCTCCCTCCCACCCTCCCTATCCCACCCTCTAGGTGGACACAAAGCACCGAGCTGATTTCTCTGATGCATAGCTTCTTGTCCTCTAGATGCTATAGAGTTTGCAAAAGCACATTATTGGTTTCTAAATGTCTAGCTCTTACCTGGACTAGCCCATCTGAACACCTGTAGGCACCTGAAATCTAACGCACTTACGTAGATCTCAGTGTCCTCGTACCTCCTGCCTGCAAGTCTGACTCTCCTCCTGTATGTCTATCTTGATTAGTTGACTCACCACCCACCCAGGCTTCCAAGCTGGAAACCTCAGAGTACTTTTTGGTTCCCCTGTTTCTTTTTCTCTCCTTCACTCCTTCTATTCAAGGGGTGGAGTTCTGTGGGTTCTGCCTCTGGTTGTCTTTCACACGCACATGCGTTCCTTCTTTTCCTTTCCCTTTGTGCTGCCCCCGCTCAGCCTCTTCATCCTTTGACCAGACAATGGCAAAAACCTCCCAGCTCTTTGGCTCCACCCTTAATTTTGCCCTTAAGTGACTTATTGGTCTAAACCAAAATCTGATCATATCTCAGATAAAGCCTCCTGTGATTCCCTCAGCAATTAGTAGCCTTCACAATCCATGCCTAACTTCCCATCCAACCATACCACCTGTCATTTTTCGCTATAATGAACTTTAACTAAAATTCCCAATACTTATAGAGTATATACTGTGGGGATGAGGCATAGTCCCTGATCTTGGGAACTTAAATTCTAGCTGGGCATATTAAAGTATCACACATGGGGCACCTTAAACTACAGAAATGTATTTGTCACAGTTCTGGAGACTGAAAGTCCAAGATCATGGTGCCAGTAGGGCTGGTTTCTCTCCTTGGCTTGCAGACAGCCACTTTCTCCGTGTTTCTTCACATGGTCTGTGCGTGTCTATCCTAATCCCCTCTTTTTATAAGGACACCAGTCATATGGGAGTATACCCTACTTCATTGACCTCATTTAACCTGAATCACCTTTTTTTTTTTTTTTTTTTTTTTTTTGCGGTACGCGGGCCTCTCACTATTGTGGCCTCTCCCGCTGCGGAGCACAGGCTCCGGATGCGCAGCCCCAGCGGCCATGGCTCACGGGCCCAGCCGCTCCACGGCATGTGGGATCTTCCCGGACTGGGACACGAACCCGTGTCCCCTGCATCGGCAGGCGGACTCTCAACCACTGCGCCACAAGGGAAGCCCCTGAATCACCTTTTTAAAGACTGTCTCCAAATGCAATTACATTCTGAGGCACTGGGGGTTAGGATTTCAGCATATGAATTATGGAGAGGGGAGACACAATTAAGCCTATAACACAAGGTAAATTACTGTTCTATAACGTGCCTCTGGGAGAAAGGCTGAGTAGAAAGCCTTCCGAGGGGAGGTGATAATGCTATGAACGAGATCTTGGAGAATAAGTAGGCTTTCTCCAAGGGGAGAAATAAACACAAGTCATTCCAGGAAGAGGTAATGGCGCGAGCAAAGATACAAAGCTGGGAAAGTTTATAATGTGCTTGGGAAACGTGGAGATGTTCTCTTTGAATGCAGTAGCAGATGGGTGGTTGGAAGTAGGGGACATGCAGACCCAGGGGGTAATAGCGGCAGCCACAATACTTGGCACTACATTTGGGGAAGAAACTGCAAACTCAGTGGGACAGCCTGAGCGATTTGATCGCATCAGCATCCACAGCCCATCCTATACAACGGAGTTCTCTGTAGAGTCATTCACTTTGTTTATTTGGTTGTTAAATTACCGCCTGTCTCCTGCTGATGGGTTTGCAGAGAAATTCACAGATGTTGCTGTTATTTTCAACCTAGCCATGTTGGTTTTGAATAGTGACTGCTTTCATCTTTGTGAAGAAAATACCTGCTTGCACAGCATCCTTGGAAGGAGACTCTATGAGGCCAAAATCTTTTTGCTGGATGACTCAAGCTACTGACTGAAATCACATTTTGCTATGTACCTTGCCCTCGTTTCTAACTGATGGAGACATGTCAACTATGGGTAAATATGGTAGAATTTCTTCCATCTCCAGACGGAAACAGCTCTTGAAACTAAGGCTATCATGTTTCTGATGCGCTTTCTTGTTTTTCTGGGGGTTTTTTTTTGGTTAAAAAAATGACACCTGATAATGTCACTTTTAAGTATTTTTCCAACTTGCACAAAGCTTTTTACTCAATAGATATATCACCACAATACTATCAAAGATAACAGGCTTATTAATAAGTATTGGGGATTTTACTAATTTCTGGAATTTTTATCAATTGCATTATCTCTGCCTAAGGAAATCTAAGTATTAAAATGCTTTTTTCAATGATTAGTTGTAGAAAATTTTAGGATGAGCTGTTGATGTAATAGAATCATAACGATCATTTACTAAAAGCTTAAATAACTGAATCTCAAAGAATGGGAAGGGCAAGATAAAAGTTACTGTATATTTCAGGGACTTCCCTTGTGGTCCAGTGGTAAAGAATCTGCCTTCCAATGCAGGGGATGTGGGTTCGATCCCTGGTCGGGGAACTAAGAGCCTACACGCTACGGGGCAACTAACCCCGCGTGCCACAAACTACAGAGCCCACGCACCCTGGAGCCTGTGTGCCACAACTAGAGAAGAGATAACCCACACGCCACAACTAGAGAGTAGCCTGCGCGCCTGCGTGCCGCAACTAAGACCCGACGCAGCCAAAAAATAAAAAATAAATAAAATTTTAAAAATCATGTAAAAAGTTATCGTATATTCCAAAATGCTTGAAAGAATTTTTAAATCATTGAGAAACTGGAAAGCAGACGTCCCAAGTGATTTGAGTAGAACCACATGAAACAAATAACTTTCAGCTTATTTTCTTTTAGAGTCAGAAGGGAGAAGTGAAACTAAATCCATGGAGATTGATTTGGCCATCCCTAAATGAGTTACAAGTTAGAATTTATGTTTCCTACAGAAGTTTAAAGATTTAAGGGAGACATTTAAATTATAACCAGTTACTTCTATAGGCAGAGCCCATCACAATTGCTGAAATTATAGCTAGGAGATTAGCTAATGTCCTATCATATGGTACTAATCCTTTAATATTTTTTGGATAATATGGAAAGTGAAACTTCAAAAATTTTAAGCTGCCTTTAATTGTTCAATTACTATAGGCATTTTATAAATGTAATTCTTATAATAGACTATTAGGTGGGTATTATTTCTCCCATTTTACATAAAGAAAAATTGAGGGCCAGAAATTAGACACAATTTGCCAAAATCCCATGGTCAGAAAATGAGTTTAGATGCAGCTTTGACACCAAGCCTGTGTTCTGATAACCTTCCAGGGTACATAATAAGCAAAGAATATTTGTTGAGTGAATGAATTTTTAGTAGAATTAAAAATATAAAATAAATAATAAGATAAAATAAATAAAATTAAATTTACAAGGAGGCAGCTGAGTCCATCCTCTCACTGCGGATTTGAAAGCCTTTTTCCTGCTCCATCCTGCCTGCCTAATTATTTTATCATTTAAAGTCTTTGAGTATATTTGGTGGTTAAAATTTTAATGCCTGGTAAACATTCTTTCTTAGAAGCATCTTCTAAGTCTTAGAATCTGGAGGTGATGATTTCTGTAAAAATCAGTGACTTTGTTCAGAAAAACCACTGGAATTGAGGTTGGAAGCTTCAGGTTCAAACTCTAAGGTCTTGCCTCTTGCCTCCCCTGTGTTCAAGCATTATTCAAAATTGTCACATTCACTTCTTACTCTTCCCAAGATTTGGGGGGAGCAGCTGTGTGGTTCACGAGCAGACTGTGGTCTCCTTTGTGTTCTACCATGTGGCCCGAGATATTTTCTTATTGCTCCTGGTCTGAAAGGTTCAAGCATAATTGGCAGCCGTCTGAATCAACAAATCGTCAAAAAGACTCTAGTGCTTGTGGAATAAGCAACCAGATTTCTTATTCTGTTCTTTATGCTTCTCCATAGTCTAGTACCAACTTAACTCTCCAGATTTCATCATTTCCATAAGTGTCCTCTCCCCTATACTAGTTGACTAATTGTTTCTTGACCATGCCATGGACATCCCATGCTGCACACTTGCTCAAACCAGTCCTCAGCCTGCAATTCTCCATCTACTCCTCTGCCTGTTCAGACCTTTGGACGTCCAACTCAATCAAGTTCCACCTCTTACCCGAGGAGTCACTCTAAAGCTAACAATCTTTTCTTTGTGCCATTTATTTAGTTTTTAGAACATGCTATTTCATGGTATTAACTTTTGCCCTTGGGTCTTTTCTTTCTTGCTTACATTTTAGTCTTGCAAGCTTGATTCCCCACCAACACTTAGATCATATTTTTAAAATGTACACACGTAGAAGAAACACTCAGATAAGGTTGATGTGGATGACGATGAGAATGAGCAATTTGTCTTGATTTTTAGAGATAATGAACCAAAGATTGAACTTCAAGGTAAAATACAAGGTTGGTTTCAAAGTTTACATGATGACAACAGTTTTCAACTGACCAATCATCTCAGTGGAGTTGCTCTGTTATTAATTAGAGTTTAAATCATTATAAAGGGCGGAAGAGACGAGGTGTGGCAACTATGTGGCTTAGAGCTTAGCTCCCTAAGAACCCTTTACTCAGGGCTAACCCCAATAATTTAGCATGGCATTTTTCCTCAGCTTGGATTTCCCCCCAAAAGCAGAACTAGAAATAAGAATTCTTATGGAAATAATTTACTTTGAGAAGTGGTTTCAGAGGATAGCAGTGGGGAGTTGAGGAGAAAGCGAGAGGGAAGGCGGGGAAGCCAACCTATGGATGCCCCACGGTGCTGGTTACTGCTGTGGGCAACTAAGGCTCAGCCCTAAGGACCACCTGAGCAATGGTGTAGAATTCTCCTCGGAGTTGCCTGTCCAAGACAGAAATGGAGTACTTAGTCACTGGCTACCAGCCCAAGGTCAAGGGTCGTCCCAGCAATTTGCCCACTGGCAGAAGGGCCAACCCAGTCCCTGCGGACATCCCTCACGATACGGGCAAAGGTGTCCCTGGACAAAAGACAAAAGGTGCACAAGGCGGCTGAAGTGAGGTCCTATCAGCCGTCACCTGTGCACAGGTGCTGCTGAGGCATCGGCCAGAGCAAAAGACGTGAGCAAGATGAGGCCGAGATGATGTCTGACACACAGGTTCTTTCCTAGTGAGCTCATATACGACCTCAGAATCCTCTCAACCCAGTGCTCCAGGGAGCTCCTGTGAGTTCATTGGAGATGGCATATGAAATAAACCATCGTGCCCTCTCCAGAATAGGTGATCAAAAACAGCGGAGGAGCAAGTTTTCCCATGTGCCTCTATGAAAGCTACCAAACATGGTTGATTAATCTGGTCCTTAAGAACGTGTAGATTTCCTACGTGTGTTCTCACTGGAGTCGGTTCTTATTCTGGGAAGATAGAGAAACACTGCCCTCCTTACCTGGCACTGCCTTCCTGCCAGGTAAGGAAGCCAGGCCAAGGAAGGTGTTCTTGTTATGGAGATAGATGCTATTTGCAACTGAAGGTGTTGATGCCCCCAGGAGCCCCTTGGTACATTTTCAGGGAGGCACTGAATGATAACCGTCTGAGAACACGAACCATCTGAATGAGTTTGAATAGTTTTTAAGAATCAATAAAATATTTAGTTTAGTCAGTTACAATATATATCAACTCCCCTTAGGAAATTTTTCCCCCCAATTACATACTACAAGTATATGTGACTAATTCCTTGATCATATAAGAGAAATTATCCAGTTGATAAATATTGTATGTGAAAGATATGAGAAGAGAGAAGCAGATAAATAATAAAACTGATTATTCAGCATCACATCTGTTCTCCAAAAAACAGTTAAGATGTACCACTGTACTTTAAATGATCATCGACGAGGTGCTTCACGGAGCATTCCTCCCCGGGACTGTGTCTTAGGTAGTAAACATAAGAAAATATGCTGGCAGATTACAAATTAATCAATAGCACAGCACTGAAGAAGAAAGCCTTTAATTGGAGACAGTTACATATTCAGCCACAGATGCTAATCTTGTAATTCTCAGAAAGCCTCAGGTCAATCACCCATTGTTTAAGACCCAGAGGAACAATGTGGTTTGTGGCTGGACCTGCGTAATTGAGAGAAAAGTTGGATACATTTTTGTTTAACAGAATTATCCATGTTGGATTTCTACCAATGCCCAAGTTTACTTCCAGAGCATTTTTGGCTTCCAGACCGACTAATTGGGTAAAAAAGGGAGATGGTTTCTTACCATGGATTTGGGTTCGGAGGCTTAGAGCCAGTTTCTCTTTTAAGATGTGCAAATCTCCAATATACATTCAAATAAATGACAGCAAACCAGTCTTGGTGTGAGCTGAGAAAAACTTGCAAGTGGAGCCAATGGTTTCTGGTGGCAGAGTGTAGGAGATGTTAAAACAGCTTAGGCAGCTGTGATTAAATAATGGCCTTTCTCTGACTTTATTGCAAAATTCTGAGGTAATTTGATGACTTCAGTGTAGAAAAACAGTACAGTTTAAAAATGCTTATGAGAAACTGGAAAAAGGTGCAGAGAAAACAAGGACAGTCTTATTCACGGAGGAGACTGTTGCCAATGTGAGCTGCTCGGGGTTCTCAGGGATTATTGCTCTTATATAAATCAAAAGGCTCCATAAACCCCATTTATTAGAAGCACACACATTCTCAAGCTCGTTCACATACGTGCATCCCAGTTTAAATGTTTTATTATTTCATTCCCCATTAAATGATTATTCTTCATAAGACCTCTTAAGGATTAACTGGGCAATTCTAGGAGTTAAAGGTAGACATAAATGAAAGTCAGATCTCTTCATTTGCAGATGCTAATCAATTCTGCATAACTAAGCATTATCATGTGAAGATTGACGGAAACTTCATAAAGCAGACATTTTTCATGCAGCTGTGATCAGTGAGTTTCTCGGAGTGCAGAAAAACACCATTTGCATATGCAAACCAGTACAGCTTGAACAATGTCTTAACTGTTGTTATTTAAATGAGGAGTAATTAATTAGCATTCATACAACATGCTAGCTTTCACTTAGTTAATTGTATAGATCCAAATTTCAAAATAAAAACCACACATCTTTGGGTCCCGTTTGCCAAATTCAACATAAGCTGAGAAGTGTTAAAGAGAGAAGCTTGTCAGAGGGAATTCCCCTCTGGCAGGAACCATTCCTCTCTCACTATTGCTCTGGCTGTATATCTTGAATAATCTTTTTTCTCTTTCTTTCTGAAATAAAACTGGAGACCTTAAAAAGATAAGATAAAAGTAACTATGAAGAGAAATCCAAAACACAAAAAGATAGCAATGGAACACAATTCAGAGTTCAAATTTCTGAACCAAGATTACTTGCACTGAGGCTGAATTGCCTTCCTCACTTGCAAGGCAACTGGTTCTCCTTCCTTTGCTCTGACTCCCTGCTCCTTTGCCAAGAAGAGATTCTTGGCATGTCCCCAACTCAGTGCAGCCACTTGCCTCAGGTTACTGGCATCGCACAATTTTCCTTGCTGGTTCTTTTTTTTTAAGATTTTTTTTTTATGTGGACCATTTTTAAAGTCTTTATTGAATTTGTTACAATATTGTTTCTGTTATACGCTTTGGTTGTTTTGGCCGTGGGGCATGTGGGATCTTAGCTCCCCGACTAGACCAGGGACCAGGGATCAAACCCGCACCCCCTGCACTGGAAGGCAAAGTCTTAATCACTGGACCGTCAGGGAAGTCCCTCTTTGATGGTCCTTGATGGGACTTCACCTAGGGATCCTCAAGGGACGTGAGCAGACGCTATGGATTGGTTTCTTCACCTGCCTTCCTAGAGCGGAGGCTGGGATGCTAAAGATTACATCTCCTAGGACTCCCGTGCACTTAGGTTTTCTGGATGTGTTGTAGGTCTGCTGAGCATAAACATTTGCTTGGGACTTGAATGCGATATGGACAATGAGCCCCCTTTCTGTCTGTTTGGGTCCTAGCAGAGCTAGTGTGGTTCTGGGACCAGTGAGCGTGCAGGCAGCCTTCAACCCTGGGCTGGCAGCCTCCTGACATCGGGTTGTGGCAGAGGCAAGAGCTGCCAGATACTGCACTGTAATTTAAAAGTCGTTCTTAGAAGTACAGCCCGGAGTTTGTTTCCGCAGCTTTCCTAATGATTCTGGAATGTGTTTAATAGCCCGTGAGAAAGGTCTTTTCTTACTTAAAAACCAGCTAGCGTGTTCTTACCTTTTCCACCGCATTCCTTGATTTACGGCTCCTTCCTCCACCTTAAGAGTCAGCAGGGTTGCATCTTCCCATCTGCCTCACACACAACCACATCTCTGCTCTCATCCTCACGGCTCCTTTCCTAACGCTGACTAGTCTGTTTTCCGCTTACAAGGACTCTTGTGATTACATTGGGCCCACCTGACAATTCAGAATCATCTCCCCATCTCAAAATCCTTAACTTGATTACCCCTGCAAAGTCCCTTTTGCCAGGTGAGGTAACAGGTTCACAGTCTGGGGATTCGGATGTGGACATCTTTGTTGGCAAAGATTCTGTCTGCCATACTCCCTAACTATGTCCCCTAAGAGGGGCCAGAGGGTTTGTCCTTCCCCAAGGCATTGAGTAGTACGTACATGAGGGAAAGGTAAGTGTCTTTAAAAAGCGCTGAAGGTCAGGCCTCTGTAGGCTGGAGGTGCAAATGCTCTTCTGAAAAGGGCTCCCTGGCATCTGGAGCAGCAGATAGAGGCTAGAGGCAGCTCCTAACTGCCCAGAGCCAAGGTGGGCGTGGCTACCAGGTTTTCTGAGGGACCCAACAGCTTCCTGGGAAATAACTCATCTTAAGAGTTGAGAGCAAGGAACATAACATCTAGAAACAAAACTAACCTTTGCTGGGAGATGGAGGGGCAGAGTTCTGTCACTCCAGCTCGTTGCCTAGCTCGACTTCCGTGAGAGCTCAGAAAAAAAGGCGTTGAAAATAAACATCAACAATTGATTGAAAAGCCAAAAGGAAACGATAAGGTCTGGGAGAGGTTTTTGTTTGTTTGTTTGTTTTTAATTCAGGGAAATGTGATAAGAAAAGTGGTGCATACACTGCTGGTGGTCCAGGCACTGAGGGCTGCCTGTCCATGGTGTCAGAACCAGCAGAGCTCCAGCTGTGGCAGATGGAGGTCTCAGTGCCATCATGGTCACATTGATGGACTCAGGTGCTTAATCTGTAGCAGGAGATGGAAGACATCCTCTGAAGGTTCACAGAAGTAGGTACGGGGCAGACTTTCAGAAGGACTGAGATTACATTAAAGAATGAGAAAAGGTCATCCCCAGAGAAATATTACTAACACTATGTGACATTGATCACTCTTCGCGTGCCAGCCTAGACTAAGCCCTTTACATGCATCGTATAATTGAATCGTTATTTTCTCAATTTGTGGGGAGGAGGTAAATGAGGCTTAGAAAAGTTAAGTGCTTTGCCCGATTACCCCCAATTGGGAAGTGACTATCACTTTGTCCTTCTGTACAAAGTTCAACCATTTCACCGCATTTTACCTTATAAACGTTTCCCCCAGACCTGTACAGCTTACGGAAATCGAGTTATGCTCTACGTGGGAACTGAGGTTTGGGAAGGTGAGTAACTTGCCAGGGGTCCTATGGGCTTTTATGGCAGAACAGGGACCAGAATCGAGGTTTCTGACTGCTAGCCTACTGTTCTTCTGGCAATAATAGACTATTGGATTATAGACTCACATGTGAACAAAGCTTAGGAAATGAGATCAGCTCGTCTACATGTGATAAAACAGACCACAGATACCCCCAGCCCTGTGACATCCGGTTACAAGTTTACCGTGAAATGAGAAGCAGCAAAGACCTGTGTGTGATGTGTCCTCTGCTTTCCCATCCACCAGGCTCACACGTGTGCACCAGCAGCTGTGCCATGTGATACTCACCTGAGGGAGCTGACGCTCGCTCAGAGCTGCAAATATCCATGTGCGTAAGTTTGACAATATCATATTGAAAAGACACAGGGAGGTTAAAGATGAATCCATACAACATGATATAACATATAAAGTTGAAAAATGTAAAGCAACACTACATAGCTCTAAGAATCTGTGCATCTATAATTTAAGTATAAAGAAATGCCTAGAGATGAAAACCCTCAACTCGAAGAGAGGGTGGTTCTCTTGGGTGGAAGCTGATTTGGAGGAATGGGAGCATAAAGGGGCAAGATGGATATAACAGTGCCTTGAAATCATAGCTGCAAATCTGATGAAGAGTTTGACTTTTTCTGGACAATCTTATCCAGGGTTCCAAGAGCCATTTTCAATGTTGGAGCCAGTAGGGGTGGGGAGAGGGGAGGAAAACCTTGGCCGTGACCCAGCTATGTCTAGAAAAATGGGAAATTTGCCCTGACAGTTTTTTCCTCTATTGTGCAAAGCAGGGCCAAGTGATGTCATTGGGACACGCAGATGTCTCTGACCTCTTCTTTGACTAGTGCCAAGAAAAATGGTCTTTGCAATCGAGTGATGCTCCTTCCTCCAACCCAGATTCAGCCCTCTACCATTTCTATACCTGTGGCCACAGGCCAGATTCCTGGAAACTCAAGAAACCTTTTTATTTAGAGAAATTGTGTCCTGTTGATTTCAGTGTTAAAATGGAATGCTGGAATATCTCCAGGATATTATAAAGGCTGGTTTGCATCTCACTTCTGTTACCAGGGGGCACATACACACACATAGCAAATTAATTAATTCCTCCTTACCTTTTTAAACTCATTTGTTTATTCATTCATTTAAGGAGCAAATATTTGTGGAGTAACTACTCAGAGACCACAGAAACAGAGATTAAAGACACAGCTCCTGCCCTATAGGTCAGTATAGACAACAGAGATGACAAAGTAGGGACCAGACAGCTATAGCTCAACATTGTGCAACCATAGAGATAAGAAGAGAGGAAGATGGGAGCCCAAGAAGGATCACCTGACATAGAAGGGCTGTTCTGGGAAAGTTTCAGAAAAAGGGCCACATGAGATGAGTCTGCAGGAGAAGTGGGAGTTAGCCAGATGGAACAGAGCAGCAGCAATTTTTGATAGAGCAGCAGGTGGGAAGCCAAAGGGCTGGGAGAGACTAAGGTGCATTCTGGGAACTGCCAGAGCCAGGTCTCAGCCAGGATGGTGTGAGATGGGTCCTAGTGAGGACCATGCTTGTCCTTAATTCCCCCAGGGAAGCATGCATACAACAAAAGCTCCCATCCTGTATATGTACCATAATATGTATGTTACGTGCCGGGCACTGTACTTGCAGTTTACACATATTCATGTTAAATTTCTACAAAACTCCATTTTATAGACAAGGAAGTGGTTTAGACGAGATTTGACCCTGATTTGCCTGCCTTCCCGTATCTGCTCTTTACACTGTTGCCGCACGGATTATAAGGTCCACCCCGCCTACCGCACAGATATTGTGACGATCAGATGATACACGGTGGGTGAAAACGCTTGGAGAACTAGAACTCTACAAACCTTTAAGAAGAAAACTAGGATTGGTAATAATCACTGGTAATTCACAGTGCTTGCAGCTAGTTTGAGGCCAGGGGTCTGAGGTAATAGAGAAAGGCAAGAGGCAGCTTCCATTAAAGTACATCTTCTTAAGTGCCCCCAAAGCAGAGGCTGCCTCTGCCCTCATTTACTTACATGCAAAATCACCTCTAGAGGATTTATTAGTTTGTGAGCTTTATCCTGGGGCATTCAAGCTAGTGTGATCTCCCATCTCTGCTTATTGTGTAGCAGTACTGACATCACCCGCAGTGAGGGGCAGAAATCTCAGGAATTGGAAGGGTGATTGGACCCAGCACCTTCTGAATTCATATTAATAAAAGGAGGTTTTCAGATGAAACCCAGGGTTGGGAAGAAATGGATATTGTTTCAGCATAACATGGCCCGGAACTTATACTGGGAGCAAGACTGGCTTCATAATTTGCAGGGTCTAATGCAAAATAAAAATGCAGGATCCCTGGGGCTTCCCTGGTGGCGCAGTGGTTGAGAGTCCGCCTGCCGATGCAGGGGACACGGGTTCGTGCCCCCGTCCGAGATGATCCCACATACCGTGGGGCGCCGGGAGGATCCCACATGCTGCGGAGCCGCTGAGCCTGCGCGTCCGGAGCCTGTGCTCCGCAACGGGAGAGGCCACAACAGTGAGAGGCCCACGTACTGCAAAAAAAAATAAATAAATAATAATAATAAATGCAGGATCCCTTGTTCAAAAATTATTTGAATTTCAAGATAGAGACAGAAGAACATTCCATCACGTGTGTTGTCCTTCTGAGCCTGGGGTCCATGAAGCCATTCCCACTATAAATTATCAATTTCCCGCGTAATCTGGTGAAGGATGTTGGTAGACACTAATCCTTGTAGTGAAAATGACTTGTTTGGAGGCAGTTAGGATGGGCTAGTGAAAAACAAGAAGAAAAGGGGCAACCTGTATGGGAATTTGAGAAACCTCACTCCCTCATTCCTCTTCTTTACTTTCAGGTTGCAAATTTTCCCTTCCCTCTACTAAGTAGCTATGTTACCAGCCCCTTTGTTAATCCATTCCAATGACACACAGCTTTTATTGGAAGAACCTCCTAATGGCTAAACTAGACTAGTGCCATTGCAACAGAAGGTGAATCCGTTTTGCCTGGTTCTTAGGGGAAATCAAATAGCTACGTATACTGTGCTTGGCTTTCAAAGTGTTCGTAATCTGAACGTACCTTTCCCAATTTCCAGTTCTTCCCGGTGTGCATTTTGTCCCCCTGCCCAGGGGATTATGACTCTGTTTCTTGAATTTGTTTTTTTAATGCAACTTTGGTTTTGGTGCCCTATGCTTACCATGGGGGTGAGAAAACCATCCTCCCCACTAGGCTTCTCACACCCACCCACCCTCTTTACTGACCCAACCCCAAATTTATTATTTTCTGGGTGAATATGATTGCTCTGGTAACACAGCGAATTGGTTCAGTATGGTATCCATCCAACCCGTAGTGATTCGGCATCATTAAATGTCAGGAGCTGTGCTAGGTGTTATCTAAGAAGTGATGAACAAAGGGAGTTTGAAACTTACATTCTATTGATGGCGACAGACGTAAAACAAATAGTCACAGGAATAAACATATAATGAAAATATACAGTAAGTGCAATGAGAGAAAAGAACAAAGCTCTGTGAACAAAGGTCAGTTGCTATTTTGACTGCATGGTCTAGGAAGCCCATTATTTAGAGGAGATAATTTAGCCAAGACTTAAAAATAAGAAGGAACTAGCTAGGCAAAAATCTGGCATGGGAATAAAGAGTAGTCCGGGCAAAGTGTGATGATCCCAAGACACAAATTTATTTTGTGAATCTGAGCATCTGATAGAAAGTTAGAATGGTCAAAGCACTGAGAATTGGGGGTCAAATTTAGAGAGGCAAGTAGGGTCCAGAGAACATAGGTGGAAACAATAGGATGTTTGGGTGCCGAGTAATCAAAATAGTGGACTGTGCCGGTTATTAAGCTATTGTTTCTTAGCTCCAAAGCCACCCTTACACACTTGATTTTTTTTTTTTTTTGATGCTAAGATGGAGACTCTTCAAAACCATATTTCTGCTTTGTCAGCTCCCAACATGCTAGGCTCTGGCAAAAGGAGACATTAAAGGAATATTGGAGAGCTGGAGGGTAAGAAGAGACCTGCTCCTTCTTGATCCTGCCAGCGTTAATTTAGCAAAGGCTCTACATCTAGTTTGCGACAGTGAATTTCAGTTTGCGGTTTTCCTAACAATCTCAGATTCAGCTTCATTTCCACCTCACCCCCAGCCTGAGATACCAGCAACAGCTAGCTGGGGACTCCTCCTTAGAGGACTCTGCTCCATGGAGTATCCCATCCAAGCTTCTCATAACCTGAAACTTCTAGTAATTCCAACCATATCCCTGTACTTAGTCCTAGAGCAGTAGCTGTTTCCCTCACTTACAATCTTTGTGATATCTCTATGTTTCCTTTCCAGATTATCTAACATTTGGTTAATATTTTTTATATAAAATTCTTTCTGTTCAAATAACTAATGTGGTTTCTGTCTTTTGACTAGATCCTAACTGACACAGATGCAGTTAGGAAAAGGAGACAAGAATGATTTTCATCTTTCTAACTTAAGCTGGGTGAATGAAAATGCCATTTATTATGATAGGAAGACTTGCATAAGAAAACTTTGATACCTGGGAAAAGCAAAGGTGCAGTTTTGGACATATGAAGTGTGAAATGCCTCGGAGACATCTAAGTGAACATGTCACATTAGCAGGTGAATAGACAAATTTGAATCCTGGATGTATGGCTGGTAGAAGCAGATGAACCTACGTGGGAGACAGAAAGTTTGGAGAAAAACCAGGAAATTGTTATGGTCTGGAAGCCAAGAGAACAAGGTGTTATGAGAAAAAGATTAACAGAATAGATTTGGGAACCCAGAAATAAACTCTCACATTTATGGTCCATTGGTTTTTAACAAGATTGCCAAAACTATTAACTCAATGGGGAATAATAGGGTTTTCAACAAATAATGATGGGACTACTGGATATTTACCTGCAGAAAAATGGAGTTGGACCTCTCTCTCACTCCATATATAATAATTAACTCAAAATGGACCTAAATACAAGAGTTAAGACTGAAAACTCTTAGAAGAAAACACAGGAGTAAATCTTTGTGACTTTGGAGTAGGCAATGGTTTCTTAAATATGACACCAAAAGTAGAGGCAACAAAAGAAAAAAATAAATCGAACTTCATCAGAATTAACAACTTTTGTATTTGAAAGGACACCATGAAGAACGTGAGAAAATAACCCACATACTGGAAGAAAATATTTGCAAGTCATATATCTATTAAGGGCTTGTATCTAGAATATATAAATAACACAACTCAATCATAAAAAGACAAGTAACTCACTTTAAAAAATGGGCAAGGGATTTCAATAGACATTTCTCCAAAGTAGATCTAAACTTGACCTATAAAGGCATGAAAAATGCTTATTCGTCATCATGGAAATGTCAATCAAAACCACAATGACATATAACTCCATAGCCACGAGGATTGCTATAACCAAAATGATGGAAAATGACAAGTGCTGGTGGGGACGTGGGGAAACTGGAACCTTTATTCATTGCCAGTGGGGACGTAAAATGGTACAACCACTTTGGAAAACAGTCTGGCAGTTCCTCAAAAGGTAAAACATAGAGTTAGCATTTGACCCAGTAATTTCACACTTAGGTATATACCCAATAGAAATGAAAAGATAAATAAAAATGGTATGTCCACTCAATGGAATATTATTTGGCAATTAAAAAGGAATGAAATACTGATATAAGCTACAGCATGGATAAACTTTGAAATCATGCTATGCAAAAGAAGCTAGTCACAAAAGATCACATATTGTATAATTTTATTTAAATGACCTGTCTGGAATAGATAAATCTATGGAGACAGGAAGTAGATTATTGGCTGCCTCAGGTTGGGAGGAGGGCTGGGGAGATTAGGGAGTGATGGCTAGAGTATAGGATTTCTTTTTGGGGTGACAAAAATGTTTTAAAACTTGTGGTGATGGTTGCACAGCTCTGTAAATATTCTAAAGAACATTGAATTATATGCTTTAAATGAACTATTTGTATGGTTTGTAAATTGTATCTCAATAAAGCTGTTACAAAAATCAATATTCTCGCGGCAAAAAATAAATAAAAGATGGGATGGTGAATTGCAGAAAATGCTGCTCAAAGGGTAGAAAAGAGTCAACATCTTTGGCAACCTGGAAGACAGTGGCCACTTGGACAACAGCAGGCTCAGTGAAGTGACAGACATGAAAATCAGTTTGGGGTAAACTGAAGAGTGAGGAAGTGCAAACAGTTTGTGGAAAGAGATTATTTCAAGTGGTTTTTCTGTGAAAAGGGTCAAAGAGGTGCTTAACATCTGGAAGGAGCTCTAAGGTCAAGAGTTTATTTTTCATTTTGTCTTTAAGATGAGAGATACTAGAACATGTTTTCATACTGATGGAAGTCACCTGGTTGAGAGAGAAGTTGATGATGCAAGAGAAAGGGAATAAAGGACATAAAGGATTGAAGTCTGTAAGGGATAAGCCTAGAGGGATCCAGGCCACAAGCAAAGAGGTTGCCAGGGATAAAAGGAGGGTGCTTCTTTCATGTTAACAGAAGGCAAGAAAGGAAAGTTCAGTTCAATTGCAAATAGGTTTATAGATTTGGCGATGGGGATGTGAGGGAGTTCCTGAAGTACGAGGGGAGTCATCCAAAAGTGAGAGCATTAGGGAAAAGGCATGGAGGGATGGTCACTGTATGGTTTGAGGAGAGAGGAAAGGTAGAGCAAGCTCACAAGAGACGCCTCTTAGGGTTCCCACGCCATGATGAGCGTTTATTTGAGATTGTGATCATGAGTTCAAAATGAGGCCAGTTGAAGTTGGCCAGACCCCAAATGTCGGTCTGGGTTGAAAAGTTGGTGAAAGTAATGATTTGGACTTGCCTAAGGTCATTTTCACTTCGTTTTATTATTTCCTCACCAAAAAAGAAAAGTAAAGGAGACTTTTTAAAAGATAAACATTTTATAATGGGGAAAGTGATCATAGCTCCCTGGGGTTTCACTTGCTCTTCACAGAGAGGAACTCAAGATTCAGGGGGTACCCAGGAATCAAGATCCTCCAGGAAAGAGAATTCTTTCTCCCTTCTTTGGACTTGGAGAGGCAGGTGGGGAGCGGTGGTGATGTCAGCCCATGTCACTGGGACCCAGATTCTGGTTCTGAGCTCATAATTCCTTGCTGGGTCCAGTTACAAAACCAACTTCTCCCATGTTTTATTTCTTGCCTCACCTTTGGGTCTACTTAATGTTTCATGGCATTAGACATGTCCCTGCTGAAGTCCGGTCATGTGAATTTCTTCAGAAACACTCAGATGCCTAAGGACGGCAGTGAGGGGAGAGGATGTTCACCAGGCTGATCTCTGTTGTTTTACATTAAAAACACTTTAGCATAAACAGTAAGATACATGTGTGTGTTCGTTGAAGCTACACCCTAGGACCGAGTTTCTCAAATGGAATCCTGTGGGCGTGTTTTGCTGGTGATTTTGTGAGAGATGGTGAATGCAGAAGTAACCACCATTCTCTGCACTTGGCATGCCATTGAATGCTGGTGTTCCTAGTGACCTAGCAGCCCTGGAAGAATTTCCTTCAGCCCTACTGTATGGCAGTAACAGTGGGGTTGTGTTTATTCGCTTGCGTCCATTCTTATTTTCTATGCAAATTGGAGAGGCTGTTGCTAATTGGTTAGTGCCATATTGCATGTAGTGGAGGACCCTGTACTGGAGATATCAGCCTCTTGCTCAGGAATCACCTCTCCTACTCCCGATTGATGTACTGGAGCAAACAAATTGTACCCAGTGTAGAAACAGGAAATTGGATGGACTTTTCACTGCAAAGAAGGAATTGTTATGTGTTGCCACCCAGCTTCCCCTCCTGCCATCTTGCTGTTGTAAACACTGTGAGATGTGGATTATGCGGGTTAGAAGAGAATTTTACTGTGACATTTTTGTATTTTTTGCAACTTTTGTTCAGCTTTGCATCATGCACCCTGTGTTATAATTTATTGCATGTATATTTTCAAACACATCTGAGGTATCATGTGGTAATTTTTGAAAATGACAGGTGAAATGGAAGAGATTTCCAGATCTAGACCAAGACAATTCCGATAAAGTGATGAAGTGATGAATTACAATCTTCTGAGTCATTTCATCGCATCAAAGGGCACAGGGAAGTCTGTCTGTTCGTGTGTACAATGAAAACTGCTTATCAATGGATTTTACGGGTCATCCAAGGTGTCCCGGCCCATTTTGTGTTCTCTGTGGCAAAGAACTAATGAAGGCAGAAATGACTCCAGCAAAATTGAAAAATACTTTATGTGAAATCTGAAAAATGAAGGTACTATTTAAACAGCCTTCAGAATCTCAAAACAAGCAGTGTAAAACATTCAAGAAGAGTCTCTTTCAGTAAGATGGCTCAGGAAGCAGTTTTTTAGAAGCAGAACTTAATGTCCCCAAAAGGATGAATTATGCCTTTGGTGAGAACCAGCACATAAAATTATACTGAGTTAAATGCTAGGACAATTTACAGTGTAAGAAATGGAAAAGCTTCCAATCTCAGACAGTATGAGTGGTTGACATATTGGTGACAAGCTACTGGATGCTGAAAATGTCTTGTATAATAAACTGATGAAAACAGCATCTTCATCTAGCTTGACACCAATTGTGTCATTCATAAGGTTTGTAAATAATGACGAAATTCAGGAAACCTTGTCAGCTACAAAAACCTGCTCAAAACAAGCCAAGGCCAGGATATATTTTCTGTTTTGTCTTCATATCTTGAAGCAAAGCATCTAATTTGGAAGAATTGTGTTAGAGTCTGTACTGAAAGTGCCTTATTCATGGTTCACCCTGTGAGAGGCTTCCCTCTTTAGGAAAACAAGAATACCCTGACATCGTCATAACACATTGATTTGTTGGTAAACAGGTGCTTGGGTCAAAAACTACTGGAGGGGAAATGGAAAAAGTTTTGGATGATGATACAAATATGATTAGTTTGATTAAGCAAAGATCAATTCAATTGGAGATCTCTTTTTAAAAATGAGTGAAAACTCCAATAAAAAATGTATCTCCTACAAACAGAAATTTCACTAGTGTGTTTTAGGGGTAACCTGAAGAATACAGAAGACCAGATTTTGCAGAATGCTTCGAAGATGAAGGATGGTTACTGACACTAGCCGAGTTGGAAGATGTTTTTCGTCATGTGAATCAGCTGAACAAGTCTTTGAAAAACCCTGGAGGTAATGTTTTCACCCCAAATTTTGGGAGTTAGAAGAAAACTGAATTTTTGGAAAAATAATGTTGTAAAAGAGAATCTTGAGATGTTTTCCTTGCTCCTTGGGCCTAAGGCTATCAACAAATGTCAATCTTGCTGAAAAGGACCTGGAAGAATGAAGAAGAAAATTGAACCCTATTTTCCCCGTCTTAAATACAAGTGCATGACCAGGTGAGGGAGCATTTCTCTCTTGCTGAGGTGAGGACACAGTTCTGAGGGAAGAAAGAATTTTGTGCACTGCAGCCCGATTGCCTATTCTAGGCGAGGTTTCCTGATCTCTCCTTTTCTGTGTAAGAAGCGTGTCACAGGGGAACAATGGATATTTCGCTGCAGTTTTCAACTCCTCACATAGAAGAGCAAGCTTTGCTTTGTATCACAAGCACCAAGGGCAAAAAATCATTGCATTTCAGTTGAAAATGAAATCTGATTCGGCTCAGAATTGAATTTTCATGCAGCACCAAATAGACACAGGTTTCACTTTAAAGAAGTAAATTTCATTCTTTATTTTCAGTTTCAAAAATAACACTTTGTAAATGCGTGTATAGGCCTAACAGAGAGACGAAAGAATCAACACGTAACTTTGTAACTGCTGGGTCTGTATTTGAGCCTGACTGTATCACTCAGTAAGAAAGTCTTTTTTGCAAAGTGTTACCTCAAATCATTTCTTGAGCTATACTTCTTATTCCTATTGCTTTGGTTTGTGGTTTCAGAAGCTTTGCTATTTATTGTTTGTCAATAAATGTTCATGCTATAGATAACCTTTACTAAAGTAAATTGATAATCTTGGAATAAAATCTATCAAACCATCAAATTTAGAAAAATTCAATTCTATTTTGGATTAATTCATTAGATTTGCTTTATGAGGGTTTAATTTTTTTTGGAAAGGAAAGGAAGAGCTTCATTTTGAGAAAGGTTAAAAACTAAGTATAACTTGCCTGTCTTGCCTTTTTTTCCAGCAAAGATTGGTTAAAAAGTCATTTTTAGTTTTAAACAAGGGAAACAAATTTCCATGTGCATGTACCATCTGACACATATATCATACCTCTTTCACATCTTGTATCCTGGAAATCATTTAAAGGGTTCCTCCAGATTCTAAAGATTGACAAAGTCTGCTCGTGGGGGGTAATCAGTTGTCATCTTAGACATTCACCTTTCAGGGGTGTCAGAAAGGCCACATTTCATAACATTAATACCACAAGGAATTTCACCCTTTTTAATCCCTGATCAACACTAGGCTTTTTCTCTAATTAGCATAATAAATGTTAAGGACACATTTTTATTTGTAAATTTAGAGGCTTATGAATTAACATCATGGTTGGAAATGGGCTCTCAGTGGTGAGATCAGTGGTATTCAAGATATATGGTTGGCCTAAAATATTTTGGAGACATCACTAACACTTACAAGGGCGGAATATATCTCTAAGTGGACCTGGGCCTAGACATTGGTCAAAGGTTTTCGGATTATCTGACAAACATAAGGGTGGCAGAATCCTGTTTCTGCAGTGTTTTGTCTGCATCAAGTTAGTTTCATGCAAGATGTGGACAGACCTTTAAAAGGTCAGAGAGCTGAACTTACAGAACTCTTCCCACCTGCTTGCTAATAAGTGATAGTATACAAAATGTCCACATGTGCCGAGGTCTTCGATCTGTGACCTGATTTTATTATAACCAAGTGGTAGGTTTGAGAGGAAGTAGCCAACACTCACCCACTTCAAACTTTCCCTACTACTGTTATCTATCAAAAATAACCAACAATTTTGCACAGTTAAGTTTAGGTGGACATGGATCTCTATTTGCAAGAGTTGAGTTCATCAACGGATGGTGTTTTGCAAGGTCAGTGTGGTGTAGGTGGTTGATAAGGAGAAAAAATTTGTGCCATGTTCTCTTTAATGCTTTTCCCATTCGGAAAAAAAAAAAAAAAGAATTTCAGTAGTGTGACCCCAGATTAAACCTCAAGAATGTCCTAAATAAAGGGACCCGACCTTTGATGTAATCCTTTCTTGTTCATTATGGTAACTTGCTTATCCATCCTGCAAATAGGGATTCTCTGAAAAGAAATTGTAGTCTAAGACCAATTTTTTTTTTTTTTTTCGGTACGCAGGCCACTCACTGCTGTGGCCTCTCCCGTTGCGGAGCACAGGCTCCGGACGCGCAGGCTCAGCGGCCATGGCTCACGGGCTCAGCCGCTCCGCGGCATATGGATCTTCCCGGACCAGGGCACGAACCCGTGTCCCCTGCATCGGCAAGCGGACTCTCAACCACTGCACCACCAGGGAAGCCCTAAGGCCAATTTTTTCCCTTCATGGTTCCTTTTCTTCCATGCATAGATGGGAAGTACTAAGTGAATACAAAGATGTTTTGCAGAACCTTTTAGAAAATAAAATTTGAAATTTGAGATTTGCTATAAAAATTAATCATAGGAAAGTTTCCATGGAAATGAATTTTGGGTTAACTATTTTATTTTACATTGAAAATGGAAATCCACACAGTTATCATCCACATTAATGTGACTTTATTATTCCAATCTTTTCATTTACATAATTTTGCTATTCCGGGAAACTCTCAGAGAAATAAAAGTTGAAATAAACTTATTGCTCATTTCAAGAATTTCCATAGATTACTCTTAGAAAACATCGGACTACAGTTTATACCCCAAGACTATTTGAACCTCTTGCCTGGAAATTCTTGCATTGCTATAATCTCCAATCCTGGACTATCATATCTTGGTTTTGGCCTGCTCCTAATTAAGCCCCACATTGAAAGATCTACCTTCATTCAGACTTCAAAATCTCAGAAATGTCCCAAGTACCTCTTCTGAGATGCTAAGACTGTAGTAAGAATAAATATAAGTATAAACATTTATACTAATGTTCACTTTTTTACATCAGATTATCATTTTCCTCTTTGTAAAACCATAAGCTTTTATTGGCCATTAGTAACCATTGCGGCTGAGCACTTTATAAGCACTGAGTTCTCAAAACATTGTATGATAGATACTATTACTATACCCATTTTACAGAATGGGAAGATGAGGCTTAAAAGGGTCAAATATGTAAAATAGATAACCAACAAGGACCTACTGTATAGCACAGGGAATGCTGCTCAATATTCTGTATTAACTTAAATGGAAAAAGAATTTGAAAAAGAATAGATACATGTATATATATATAACTGAATCACTTTGCTGTACACCTGAAACTAACACGACAATGAAAATCAACTATACTCCAATATAAAATAAAAGGTAAAGAAAAGAGGATCAAATATCCATTCATCTGGTGATGGGCACTTAGGTTGCTTCCATATTTTGGCTATTGTGAATAATGCTGCTGTGAACATTGGGGTACCAGCATCTTTTTTGAATTAGTGTTTTCATTTTCTTTGGCTATATACCCAGGAGTGGAATTGCTGGGTCATATGGTAGTTTTATTTTTTAGTTTTCTGAGGAACCTCCATACTGTTTTCCATAGTGGCTGCACCAATTTACATCCCCACCAACAGTGTAGGAGGGTTTCCTTTTCTCCACATCCTCTCCAGCATTCGTTATTTGTAGCCGTTTGGATGGTGGCCATTCTGGCAGGTGTGAGGCAATGTCTCACAGCAGTTTTGATTTGTATTTCTCTGATGATTAGTGATGCTGAAACATTTTTTCATATGCCTGTTGGCCATCTATATATCTTCTTTGGAAAAATGTCTATTCACCCTCTATTTTTAAATTGGGTTTATCATGCACGGCGCGCCTCAGGCTGGTGCAACGTCTCGCCGGCCTCTGCCGCCGCAGGCTCGCCCCGCACTCCGTACCCCTCCCTCCCCGCGCCTGAGTGAGCCAGAGCCCCCGAATCAGCGGCTCCTTTAACCCTGTCCTGTCTGAGAGAAGAACAGATGCCCTCAGGTGACCTACACGCAGAGGCAGGGCCAAATCCAAAGCTGAACCCCGGGAGCTGTGCGAACAAAGAAGAGAAAGGGAAATCTCTCCCAGCAGCCTCAGGAGCAGCGGATTAAAGCTCCACAATCAACTTGATGTACCTGCATCTGTGGAATACCTGAATAGACAACAAATCATCCCAAATTGAGGAGGTGGACTTTGGGAGCAAGATAGATTATTTTTTTCCCCTTCTCCTCTTTTTGTGAGTGTGTATGTGTATGCTTCTGTGTGAGATTTTTTCTGTATAGCTTTGCTTTCACCATTTGTCCTAGGGTTCTGTCCGTCCGTATTTTTTTTTTTTACTTAAAAAACTTCTTTTTTCTTAATAATTATTTTTTTAATAACTTTTTTAATCTTATTTTATTTTATCCTCTTTCTTTCTTTCTTTCTACTTTTTCTTTTATTCTGAGCTGTGTGGATGAAAGTCTCTTGGTGCTCCAGCCAGGAGTCAGTGCTGTGCCTCTGAGGTGGGAGAGCCAACTTCAGGACACTGGTCCACAAGAGACCTCCCAGCTCCACGTAATATCAAACGGTGAAAATCTCCCAGAGATCTCCATCTCAACACCAAGACCCAGCTTCACTCAACGACCAGCAAGCTACAGTGCTGGACATCCTATGCCAAACAACTAGCAAGACAGGAACACAACCCCACCTATTAGCAGAGAGGCTGCCTAAAATCATAATAAGTCCACAGACACCCGAAAACACACCACCAGACGTTGACCTGCCCACCAGAAAGACAAGATCCAGCCTCATCCACCAGAACACAGGCACTAGTCCCCTCCACCAGGAAGCCTACACAATCCACTGAACCAACCTTAGCCACTGGGGGCAGACACCAAAAACAACGGGAACTACGAACCTGCAGCCTGCAAAAAGGAGACCCCAAACACAGTAAGATAAGCAAAAGGAGAAGACAGAAAAACACACAGCAGATAAAGGAGCAAGATAAAAACCCACCAGGCCTAAAAAATGAAGAGGAAATAAGCAGTCTACCTGAAAAAGAATTCAGAATAATGATAGTAAAGATGATCCAAAATCTTGGAAAGAGAATAGAGAAAATGCAAGAAACATTTAACAAGGACCTAAATTGGGTGCTTTGTTTTTTTGATACTGAGTTGTATGAGCTATTTATAAAATTTAGCTATTAACCCCTTATTGGTCATATCATTTGAAAATATCTTTTCCCGTTCAGTAGGTAGTCTTTTCCTTTTGTTGATAGTTTCCCTTTGATGCAGATAAATGGATAAAGAAGATGTGATACAATGGAATATTACTCAGCCATCACAAAGAATGAAATGGCGGAATAATATTTGCAAAAACGTAGATGAACCTAGAGAGTATTATACTTAGTGAAATAAATCAAACAGAGAAAGACAAATACTCTAAGTTATCACTTATATGTG